>NC_085874.1:4832632-4938627 GCF_034702125.1 Engraulis encrasicolus
TCTCTCATTTCCAGGAGAACTTTCGGAGGTCCGCCGTTCAGCTGATAGAACAGAGAGCCCAGACAGAAGAGAAACAACGTTGCCATGCAGAACGCATAATCACGCAGGGCAAACCGGGGCCAGACTGCTGCTATTCCGTCACTTTTCTTGCAGTTCTCCTTTACGTGGTTTGGCTTCTGATTATTTAGACGGGAGCTATTGTTGTGATTCTTCATCCTTTCCTCACATGGAGCCGCAGAGAATGGCAGTCACCCATCCGCCTGTGTGTAGAGAGAGAAACTTTTTGGCGTCAGTTTCATTTAAAAAAGCACACAATCTGACTCTAAACGCGCTGGTACCGACCATGCAAACACTGAGTAGGATTCTAGACTAGGTCACGGATCTTTCCTTGAGCTCTAGCTGGACTATATCTGCGGGTAAAGTTGAGAATACATCCTTCGTCTTGGCTTTTTCTGGGGGTAACTGGTGGTGTCAGATTACAGAACGTGGAGGAAAAAGTTCGTTCGAGCACCGCTTGTCAACCGCCTATTCTTGGAAGGCTGCTTTCTCATCTGCAAAACAACGACGCCCTGTGTTTGTCTTGAGTACAAACTTGAGTACTACTACACGTCTTGTCTTCTTGACTTACCGCTGTGGCTGCACTGTTTGTGAACAGTTGGCAGCAGACAGTTGTTGTCTAAAGAAAAAACGCAAGAAGACCACACTTATCAGTCAAAATAATGCAGCCTATAGTGGTCCAAAAATGACCGCCTCACAGAGGCGTCTAGGTGGGCCACCTGAGGAAAGTGGGATTGTTAGGCTATTGATGCTTTATAAATAGTTGTGTTTAATTACATTGGACTGTTACTTTAAGTAGCCTATGTGACGTTGCATTTAATCACACTGGATTGACAGTGGCAGTGGTTGAGAAATCCACAGTGGTAGAGGACAGTAGTGGGCAGACACACACACACACACACACACACACACACACACACACACACACACACACACACACACACACACACACACACACACACACACACACACACACACACACAAACTCTATAAAAAGCACCTACAAAATTAAAACACACAGGTGCGTGTGTGTGCTGGCACGCGCGCACAAACTCACACACACATAGGCCTACACACAAAAGCTGAACTGCAGTGCTGGGTGGACGACCTACCTGAGGTGTGACAGACTGACGCTTCAAAGCTTGGCATGACTTCTGCTGATTGACAGGCACTGTAATTTAGACCTGCCCCCTTTTACAACACCCACCCACCCACGTCTTCCCCCTCTTAGCCCTGTAATTGTGCATGCCAGTGAAAGTGCTGCCTCACAACATTTAAAAGCAACAACCAGAAGAAACTTTCTGTTCTGATACAGAAAAATAACCATACACAGGCAACTGAACAATAGGCATGCATATGGCTCTCTATGTATAGCAATCAAACAAAATTAATAAAATAAAATAATTAAAAAGTGAAATAAAATAAAATCTAACATGCCAAGGGCGTAGCAGCAAATTGTGGGCCCTAAGTGTACAATTAGCTCCAATGGACCCCTCCCCCCACCCAGCCATATATCCGTAAATCAGACGCTGTGTGGGCCCCCTATATACACAGGGCCCTGGTAACTTAGCCTGATAATCATCTGACCAAGAGCATAAAAATGAACATTTCCCAAACGGCATGGTTGACCTGCCTCCCTTAGTTTGCTTCCCGACAAAGTGAAAGGAGTTCCCATATTTGCGGGAGCTCAGAAAGTAGCCTACTTGCTCTTGACCTGACTTGTTGCAACGCCGAAGGTGTTGCGTCACGAGGAGGGCGCGTCCTGGCTACTGGTAACTCACACTTTACCCTCCTGTACGACACCCCTTGCTGGCACAGAGATAGGAGTACAGATTACAAGTGGGCAGAGGGGAGCTGAATTTATTTCAAATATTCAAGGGAAGGGCCCCATACTGTATTTTGTAGAATTTACTCATGGACCCACGCAATGTACTGTAGCTCTCGTCTTCTCTAATTTGGAGAAGAACAACTTGTTAACTTTTTATCCATCATGAGTTCTTTTTCCCTCACTGACCTGTTTTAGATGGCCTGCCCCAGTAACTCACCACAGGCCATAACGGTTTCAGACAACAATACTGGCAAGGTATTTTTCTTTAAGCCACGTCCGTCTCTACCGTGTTCATGACTGACCTCTATCAGTATGGACATGATCAGCCAGCTAAATCACCTCTTTTATGACAGTCAGTGTTAGACAACAATAGGCTACAGGCTAACGGTAGAAGCCTGAAAGACAATTATTTAGTATGTATTACTTGTTGCACTAATATTGGGACTTAGTCCATATAAAACAAGTGTTACATTGCAGCTGCCTGAAGGGACATCTTGTTGTGCCACATGAAATGATTGACAGTCACTTCACAGATGCATTTCGTCCCATCATCCTTCGCTGAATATTTTTGAGGCTATAACATCACTTGAATAACTGTTGATAGCCTGATCTGGCCTATTGTTGCTAGAAAATAAGACACTCAAGCAGACAGACATACATTTGTCCCATCATCTGCAGTTTTTGTTATCATCTGCAGTTTGTTGGTGTCTTGTGAGTTGTTCTGTGATCGACCAATTTGCTCTTATCAGAAACCGAAGACGGTTCATAACAGGACGAATAACAACACATTATTAACATAAATTGGCTAAATTTAAGGAAACAAACATTCATTTAACAACACTTTCCAACATGTGCATGACTGCATAATCACAGCATGTGATCCAGGCTGATGACGAAGATGATAATGGTAATGACAGCACATTTGCACGGGTCATTTGATGCACTTGATCCAATTAAGATTGTTGGCGCTATTGTATTAGCAGCCTAATTAGATGGTCCGAGCGAGCCGAGGGCAGTCATGGGTGAGCGGTTAGGGCGTCAGACTTGCATCCCAGAGGTTGCCGGTTCGACTCCCGACCCGTCAGGTTGGTGGGGGGAGTAATCAACCAGTGCTCTCCCCCATCCTCCTCCATGACTGAGGTACCCTGAGCATGGTACCGTCCCACCGTACTGCTCCCCATGGGGCGCCACTGAGAGCTGCCCCCTTGCACGGGTGAGGCATAAATGCAATTTCGTTGTGTGCAGTGTGCAGTGTTCACTTATGTGCTGTGGAGTGCTGTGTCACAATGACAATGGGAGTTGGAGTTTCCCAATGGGCTTTCACTTTTCACGCTTTCACTATTTGTATCCATCATTACATTAAGACAGCAAAGTCCTTTGTTTGACTTTGTGTTCGACTTCTCAATGATACAACATATAGATGCTCCCAGAGGCAGCAAGAGACACATCTCTCTCAACCTTAGCAACTGAAGACTCTAATCTTTCGTGACTAGGCCTATCTATTGTGCTAATGCTCGAGCTAGGTAGACTATGGTATGGTGTATCTGTGTGTGTAGCAGTAGTGTCAAAAGTAAAAGTACATTTGTGGTGCAATTACAATACTAGCACATGGCATTACATGGCTGTTACACCATGTACTCCATTGTACCCAATGAGATGGATAGACTGTGTTGTTACTGAAAAACACTGAAAACCTAGGACCGACCAAAAATGTGATCCAACCAGTGCAGAGTTAGCTGATCGTAAGACTAGTACACGGGTCTACTGGTTTCTCAGATAAGTTACTTGAGTTGGAAGGAAGCTGTGTTTCTTTTTTTACTTTTACTTTCGACACCTCTGGTGTGTAGGCTACTCTACTTAACCCTGTGCTAATGTAGACTTGCATGATATAAAAAACACTAACCCTTCTGTAACGGAATGGACCATGTTGTGGGTGGGTGTAATGACTGGGCCAGGACAGAGGGGGAGCTGTGGCGCTGAGAGACAGAAAGTGCCCAACGTGACAAGATGGCTTCCCTTTAAAATCAGGAAGGTGGTGTGCTGGGGCTCTCTGGTCTCCTCTGTGCAGGGGGTAAGGTTGGTGGCGTACGGGTTGGTCTTTGTGTGTGTGTAGGTGTGAGTGACTGAATGAATGTGTATTTGTGGTAACTATGAACTTACCTATGTAACTTACCGGCTTCCAGTAGCCGGCTGTAGTGATGGGCAAATGAGGCTTCCTGAACCAATGAGGCTTTCAGGCAAAAAGGTTCGAAGCATTCGAAGCATTTTTCGAAGCCTCATTTCTCACTGGCGCCATCTGGTGTGCAATGAAATGACACGGCAGGCATTGATTTCATTTTAACTTTTTTTTCTTGTGTCTTATTTGTATCCTCCGTTCTGTTTCAATAAATGTGATGGAGTGTGTGTGGAATTAAGGACTCGTGATATTGGAACACTCAAATCAAGTTTAACGCTGACCCATGTGTTATCGTGGAAGTGAGAGAGAGCATCATTTTGTGGAGGTCGGCGCTCGACCGGGAGTGATCGGCCATAAACGCAACAGCAGCCAATTAAACCGGAAATATAATGAATAGAGTCACATTATACAGATGGTGTAACTTCAATCTGCTCATTACCGTGCCGGGCCGCGGCAGCGTACCGTGATCATTACACCCTGTGGCCATTCGGAATGCGGGGGGCAGTATAGCACCGCTTTTGCAGAGCAGCGTCTGCCTGTGTCTGTGGTCTGTTTGTGCTTCCGTCCTTGCCCGTCCCCCAGTTTTAGTAGTAGTAGAAATACAGTCAGCAAATTGCATGTTTTATTTAGCATTGGGCATTTGATAGGGCATTTGATAATAACACAAGTGTGAGTCCTAAACAAGACCACCATGTGAATTTAAACTCGACTTTTTTTCTGTCTTGCATTCACCGTCTCCCAATCCGTCCCTTACTTATTTCGGCGCTATTCAAGCCAGGAACGGGTATCCTCAGGATACAGAGTTTGCATACCTACTACAATTTGAACCGGTAAAGACAATTAAAACCGAGTCAATCAGACAGGAACACCATTGTAATTAAGTGTGTCCCGTGACGCCAGCATGAGAGAGATCGAATTTTAAATTTGGCGACGACATTCTGTCTTCAAAACTGGCATCGGCCGCTTCCAATTTAGGACCATAGGCCTATTCAACCGTTTCCACAACCTCACTGATCACAGTTGCTTCATCTCTAATGCCAGGGCTAAGAATAACGAAAATAGCAAAACAGAGTAGGCTAATAAACCGTAATGGAGAGACTGAGGAGACATGAAATCAAGCGGCGGAGTTCGGACCATTTTGAGTGGACCGATGTCGCTTGCTTTGTGTAGCCCTATCAAGCAAGCCTGTCTGTCTCATTTGTGCGATGAGCACACAAACACAAATTGAACCACTCGTGTAGTGTCAGTCAAACAGACATGAACAACATTGTAGCCTAATGAAGTAGTGCCCCGTCATGTCAGCATGAGAGAGGTGATTTTACATTTGGCGACGACATTCCGTCTTTAAAACTGGCGCATGCCGCTTCCCCTATTGCAGGCTATTAACCTGATCTACACTGTCGTTACCACAAAAAACAAGGTAGCACAACTTAATACTATTACTAGCCTATATATCTGGTAGCCTAAATAGTAGGTTGAAGACGGGGGTAGGCTATTATTGGTGCACTGTTTTTTTTGCGAAGCAGAGTAATCTGCTTCAGTGTAGCTCATTGTACGTTGATCCCTCCCTCAGTTTTAGGCTACAAGTGGAAAGAGTCAGCCAATTGCGCGTTGCACGTAACATTGGGTATTTGATAATAACACAAGCGTGATCCCTAAACAAGACCGCCAGTCGATGGTGTTTTGTTTTCATTATTCTGTCCTGCATTCACCGTCTCAATTCCGCTCCTAACTTATAGGCTAAGTGATGTCTGTTAATTATTTCTGCACTACCTATTCAAATCAGGAACGGATATCCTCAGGATAGCCTACGGACTAATAGGTTGTAGACGTTTTTTTTTGTATTGGTGCTTGTGAACATTTCATCCTTTCAATGCGCTGTTGTGCGCGATCGACGGGATTCCGGTTAACTGGGGATGTGATGCACACATGACAAGACATCTGTTACACCAAGTGTGGCTAATCATCTGTGATTAGGACTGCAAATTCCGTTGCTTCGGTGGAGATGCGAACCAACAGTATGACTGGGGAACTATGACTCCTTCGGAGCTTCGGAGGCTGGATAACCTGTCGCGCCACGACATGTCACAAAAGGCTGTGCAGTCCCTGCTGTAACCCACCCCCTCCCCCACAGACAAACATTCATGTTCTGAAAAGTTCAACACGTTCTGAAAATTTTAGCCGCTTTGCATTAAGTTTTCGAGCAGACACTTGTCCACGGTGACGCAACATTGAAAGAGAAACGCAGAGACTGTTCACAAATAACTGAATAAAGATTTCATTAAAAAAAACACAGCATTTCTATGAAAATGTGCTGGGTGACCACACTGCCTATGCCTATCCAGATGCACGTAGGCTATAGCAACAATGAGAAAGAGAGGGAGAGACGGAGAGAGAGAGCGATTAGCGCGTATCTCTCTGTGTGTGTGTGTGTGTGTGTGTGTGTGTGTGTGTGTGTGTGTGTCGGGGAACATTTGAAGTGAAAAAAACACCCTCCCCCACTTCAGCATCAGATGTTGGTGGTCTACAGTCAATCCTTGTTTACCCGACAATCTTGTAGCCCAGTCATGAAGTTCATAAAGCCATCGGTAGCCTATAGGCCAAGATATCCAAAATCCCTCCGCAAATTTCTGCATTGCCTGAGTTCATAGGCTAAAACAACTTTATTTAGGCCTGACTTATTTAGCTTACTTTATTAGCCTTATTTAGGCCTATTATCGTATTTAGGCTTTAACGTGGGCCTATTTTACAAAATATCGAAAGAAGGAAAAGACACGATAGACAAGTTGAGGCTTACTGATCGTAGCCTATTACAGCAAATCGAACATGCGCTTTATGAACAGACTAGCCTGAGGGCAAACATCTTCTTGGCACTATTGAGATAACCAGGCCATGCCAGGAATTCAACTACCTGGGCACACACTAAAATACTGACAGACTACAATTGCTTGGATCTTCAGTGGGTTTCGTGGGTCCGGGGGGGATGGGTGGTGATGGCACGCTTGATGTATTTTTCCCCACCCCATGCATGCATGCGGATACACAGGGTCGGGATATTCACCCAATGAATGACTGAGTGCGGCTAAATATGCCTGTTGCATATCGTAGCCTAATTATTCACACATCACGTCAAGTCACAAATTAGTCACTTGCAGTTGACCTATGCCAAATTAGGCCTAACGTCTTCCCTGTAAGGCTGCACTAATTCAAACAGGTAGGGCCTAGAGGAGTCGGCTTACCCTGTAGCCAAAGTCTATAAAATGTAGCCTATTTTTTGTAATTTCCAATTATCTAATATGTTTACGATAATGATTTGTTGCGCTACGACGGTGCTCAAGACAAGTTGGAACATAGTCATCTCAACTGCTCCCTTAAAAAACGGCTGGTGTCACATCGGGAAGACCGCAGTCTTCATTTGCTGCCTAAATTGTAACAGTTTAAATGCCTCATATCCAAGCAGCACAATCGAAACTATTGGCTATCTAGCTTGTGAGTTTGGCTGGTAGGCCTATTCAACAAGACGAGTCAATTGGAATAAGGTCTTGCGAAGAGTGGAAAGAGTTTCGTTACAGGCTACGTCGTGTGTGTGTGGGCGAGAGAGGGAGAGAGAGAATTTTATTTTATTTTAGCCTATTTGTTTTATTTTGATCCTGCTTTAAGTCAATGGGCGAGAGGGACGGATGAAACGGGTGTTTCATTCGTCCCGACAGTGTCTACTGACACTTAAATCCCCTTTGCCTGTAAACCTGACAACTTTGACTTTTCATACTTTCAGATATGTTAAAGTTTTCGAGTAAATCGCAGTGTTTCATTCGTCCCGTGTTTCATTAGTCCCTGCTCTCCCCTTCTGCCTAAACTGCAACAGTTTAAATGCGTCCTCTCCAAACAGTGTGTGTGTGTGTGTGTGTGTGTGTGTGTGTGGGCGAGAGAGGGAGAGAGAGAGAGCGAGGGAGAGAGGCGCTTAATTCCCCGCAGAAAGAGCAAGGCGATGTCTCCAAATATTAGACAAATGCATCTTATTTTAGTTAAGTAGACATCAGGGATGTATTTTGCTTAATAGCAACGCCGACCTGATTGGTTCATATTGCTCTGAATAGCCACAGAAGGCTAGGCTATATTTTAATGGGTTTACGCGTGCGAGGTCATCTAAGTCACAGTCGCCAGGTGCTATTATGAGAGGAAAACTATAGCACGTTGGCAAACATTAAAGTCAGTTTAAGCCATGCATATGATGAACCAGTTTTCTTGTTTGAAAAAACACACTTCCCGGTGCGCAGGGTGCATGCATTTCTGACTGACCCAGATGAAATCGCATGAGGAACTCCATGATTATGAGACTGTGGGGGGGATCTCCAAGGAAATGGACATGGGACTGGGTTTGGAATTTCGGACTTGTATAGATTTGGGGTGCCCCGGGACTCTTTTAGATTTCTGTTAGTTAATAAATATTATTTTAAAACTCAATATTTGTGTCTTGGCGTATTTGTGGTGTACAGTATACTCTCCAGGGTATTTGGTAACAAGGAGAGGTGTCGCTGGAAAAATGCGCAGTTTCTCACCTGCGACACAAACCCGACAGTTGGTTACACTTAATTTGAGCACGAAAACAGCAATATCAGTCGCTTGATAATTTTTGCCAATGTGACAACATTAAATTCATTAGGGAAGTGTAGGTTAGGTTATCGCCCCAGCTGTTGGCGATGTGAGATAAATAGCCAACGCTTACACGCTCAAACGAAGCGCTGTTAGGTTACTGCGGTGAGGTGTATTGCACTCTCAGTAATTTTTACCAAACGAAAAAAGTATCCACATCCAGAAAACTAGTCTGAAGTTGCAATATTAGACGTTTCAAATCTTGCGATGCGAGAATCGGTATGGCTTCTGGCTATAGCACACTCAGTTTACATTTTGTCAGAGCTTGCACATTAATGGCAATTCATCCGATCATCATTTTTTTTTAAAAAAAAGAAAATTCATTACGTTATTTAGACTATTCTTTTTATGACTCTTCCTACTTCTCACACAATTTATAGGCATGTTGTTATCCGCTGAATCGGTGCGTGCTGGTGAATATGAGCATATATTAATATGCCGTCAGCATCGTCTAAAATATTCCATATGGTAATAAACATTTTGGACGTCCAAGCTCACACGGGAGCGCTGCAATAGGTAAGCTGTAGGCCAGTGGTTCCCAAACTTTTGTGTCTTAACTGTGGTGTCCCCTAAACTCACACAATTGAATTAGGCATGTTGTTATCCGCTGAATCGGTGCGTGCGGGTGAATATGAGCATAATTAATATGCCGTCAACATCGTCTAAAATATTCCATATGGTAATAAATGTTGCCTACCCATTTGCGCTTGAATGTGTATTGCAAGAGAAAGTGTGTGTGTGTGTGTGTGAGAGAGAGAGAGAGAGAGAGAGAGAGAGAGAGAGAGAGAGAGAGAGAGAGAGAGACTACCACGTGGTAAAGCGTATAGCAAGCGCTCCCAAGTGCCACCCGGCGGTTGTTTGGGTACACTGCAGCTAGGCCCGGTACGTACCGAGGTGGAGGACGTGGCATTACCTCGGTAAAGGGTGTGCATTGTAGGGGGACCGACTGTAGGCCTATCAATGAAATGTAGGCCTAATTCGAGATATTCTAACAAATATCAATTATCCACTAGGCCTATTCGAACTCACAACGATAAAGGTAGCATTTAGTATAGGTTGATATGTAAGTTTTGGAACATTTCATAGAGATTTTTCCATTTGGTGTTTTTTTTTACTTCTAGGACCCCCCCCCGAATACAAATCCACCCGTTTCCATTTTTTTCGTGAACATTTAGTGGCAAATTCAAGATGGCTGCCATTGTGTGTAGAAATTTCACCATTAATGCCGTTTTAAGGTTCAATTGAACTGTTTTATAATTCCAGGGCAACATTGAATAGAAAACAAATTATTTTCAATGTTTTCCTTCATTTTTTGTGGCAAAATCCAAGATGGCTGACATAATTTATGGCGAAATTGGCATATTTAATATTTTGAAGTCTATAAAGCCATTGTTGACTTGTTTTGGTAATATTTGTTACATGAATGTGAAGTCAGCCATTACATAAACTAAGCCCATTACAAAATCCAAGATGGAAGACATTTTGTTTAGCAAAATCAACATTAATGTTGCTTTCAGGTCTATAAATCAATAAATGATACTCTACTCTACTCTGACGCCATTCATTTGTGAATTCGAGCACAGAGGATTCCATGCTGGTCCAAATTATTGTTCCAATAACAATTGCTATGAGTCACTTCATGTACAGTAGGCCTACCTATTATGCAGTGCTACCTGTACAGTAATATGCACATTCACTGGATTGGCTGCCTATATCGAGGCAAAGGGCTACAAAGTTGCTTCAAGGTCGGCCTCAGCTTATCTGAAGGCTGTGAAACCGTATGTTCTATCCGGGATGTTGCATTCCTCCAATGCCAACAATCTTGCCATGCTCTCTGCTCATAGAACTGGGCTCTCTGGCATGACAGTCAGAGAATATCCTCAACTGTAGTGATGGGTCATACCCTGATATGGTCTTACCTACGGTAAGCCCACTCATGTGCTTCACACGCTCTGAACGTCCCTCATATAATTCCCAACTTACTTAGGCCTATATCATCCATGGTGTCTGATATTATGCTTCACCCATCAGTAGCATCCATTGAGATCACGTCTCTGTGGGTCTGTTGTGGCTCATCCGGTTGGCATGCCTATGTTGGCCTCATAGCAAGTCATCCCAATTCTGAAGCCATGTGTAGTGAAGAAGAGGAGAGTGGGCTCACACGACTTGGAACCAAGGCCTTCTGTTATTTGAACCCAAACCCAAAGTACTACCATATGTTATGACTCAAGGGGGCTTGGCTGTCCTCCCTGCTGGTTCCTTGGTCTGTCCTCTGTGTTTCAGGTGCAAGATTGGCAGGTGCGCTGACTGCTGATTGCCACACTATCATACACTGACCTTTGTGAGACCTTTGGCATCATTCGGATCCGTATAAGTGGCACAAGTGTGAATCTTTTATGAAAATAATTGACATAAAAATGAAAAGAAACTGGCTCCCTCAATGATGCTGCACATCATGAAGGTGGTCCTCTTGCCCATTATTTTTTTTACAGTTGTTCAATGAAATGAATTAATAGGATTTTCTTTTACTTTCTGATCAGTCGAGAGAGTTTAGTTGGAGGCAACAGGCCAACTTTTTGCAACTAGCCAATTTCTAGCCGACATGTGCGCACAAGATTTACAGTGTGTCACCCCAAATTCCAGATGCTCTTCCTATGAGACGAAACATTTAATGTAATGACAGTTATGTGCCTATCAAAATATTACCAATAGGCGTACAAAATAACACAATAGCTTAATAAACCTGAAAATACCAAATGTTCATATTTTGCTACAATGTTGACCATCTTGGATTTTGCTTCTAAAAATTGGAAACAGATTGTTTTGTTTTCAGAGGGGGTCCTAGAAATATAAAACACAAATTATCAAAGGGGCCAGCTCAGATTTGGGATGAGACACATCAGCTGGCCATATAGAGAGGTAAGCTTACGCAATCGTTTTATAGATGTCATGTTGAATTTTTATAAATTTTAAATGATTTTTGAAAAGGTTCATGTAATGACTGACTGAACGGTCCTGTATACATCAAGAATATTAAAATTACAAGAAAAAAACACTGACTTTAGAGACCTCAAAACACCAAATATGTCATTTTTGCTATATGTTATGTCAGCCATCTTGGATTTTGGTTCTAAAAATGAAGGGGGGAAATAGAATCAGGTAGTTTTGTATTCAGGGGGTCCAAGAGATGCTAAAAAACACCAATTCCAAAAATGTATATGACATGTTTCCTTCCATTACATTCAATTGTGTTAGAATCTGACTGCATATCCGCCATCTTGGATTTTGGGCGTTTCCACTTCGGAAAAAAAATGGAAACAGGTGGATTTGAAGACTATGGAGTTTGTAGTTGATAAAAAACATAATTTGGAAAAATCTATATGAAATGTTCCTAAACCTCTTTTTTCTGACATATCCACCTGCACTAATTCTGCCACCTTCACCACTAGACCAGGCTCGCAGATAACTTCATTGCTTACTTGGTCAGATTTCACAGAACGCTACCCTGCGAAATTAAGAATTAGTTGATTCATCATCACGTTGCTACCACGAGGATTTGAACCAATGATCCTGAGAATTCGGGTCGGACAGTTTAACCACTGCGCTAGCCATTTGACTTCTTAAACAACAGAGCTGAGTTTCCTTTTTGTAGTCAAGAAGAACTTGTGAAGCCTATTAAAACTCGCATAAAACCAATTAAAATAAATAAAATATGTCTGCACTCTTATTTAGCTGTATAGCCTAACGTTGAGTAGGCCTACTAATAATTGCTGCCAGAACTGCTGTCTCATTTATGGTACGTCTTCGGTAGCGTCTCACTTTGAAAATCTACTTCAAAAGGGAATCGCATATCATATTTGGACATTTGGGTCAATCTACGGCATGAGCTGAATTTATTAACCTGACTCTCGCGCAGATGGATTGTCATCCATCTGGAATTTTGGTGGTAACCTTGCTGTTCTAGCTCGAACGTGATTGGAGAAATTAGGTAACAGTGACGTACTACTTCAACCAATCACATCGAAACGGGCCGTGACGTAGTTGTCTGCGACGCGCGATAGAAGCCACAACAGAGCAGTTAGCATGTTGACAGTAGTTCCAGTCCAGCTAGCATGTGTATAGTGGATCATTGGTGGCATTTGAACGGCAAGCCGCCTGTGGTATGCCACCTGTGTCCGACATCGGACCACTGACGGTTACAAAACACACAAGGCATCGGTGGATTTTGGTTGGCAATCCGACATAGTGCACGAGTACTCTGCAGGGTCCAAACAGCGGCATGCTACCTGACAATCCACCTACGTGAGAGCCAGGTTACATGCTACCAGCCCCTAGGACCAAGGAGGACCGGCTACTCATTTGGTGCCAGCATCGTTTGCATCAGATAAATCACAACAAAGATATGGTAAGTTAGATGTCTTGAAATGGCTATATTTTCTTTTAGTGAACACATCACGGGCATGGGTTTGTCCGTTTCTGACGGGGTGATAAATATTGCAGACAAAATGGACGTCTGCTTGCCTGCACAACCAATGTGACATATATTGATGAATAAAACTTAATCAAGTATGTGTATTTCGCTGAAAATGATTGACCAGCGATAAAATGTTATTCAGACAAAATTGCCAGCCACATGAAAACAATGCAGCCTCAACAGCATGCAGTTGCTACTAGCATTATTGGTTGTGTTCTGGTCACCGTTAGGCATGCCAATTTACCTATGACAATACAGTAAATCGTTTACAGTCCCATACGTTTTGTATATCCTACCATGAGAGAAATATACACCAGGATTGCATTAACTACTCCCGGTGTGCACGATTAACTTCGGGTCTGATTAACTTGGATGTCATAAAGAGCTGTTCACGTCAGACGAGACAGGATGGGGCGTCTTAAGTTCTATTATAGGCTACACTTTGGAATAGAGGTGTTCTGATTGCTCGGCTGCCGATCATGACCGGCCGATAATGGCCAAAAATAGCCTGATCGGTGATCAGAAAAACGTGCCGATCAAAAAACCGATCGAGAGATATTAAATTCCTCACGCAACCTCATGCCTTTACACCTGGCGCTGCATGTAGGCGCTGGCTCTGCACATCTGCAACTGCACCAAAAGAAGGCATCTTAGCTTGTCTATAACTTTTCGCCATTCCCTCCTTCATTTCCACCATTCATAACCATATCTGCATCAACAATGATCTGATTTTCCGATCCATGCGCCGTTTACCTGACAATGTAATTTGCGATTGAGTACTCGCCAGTGAGCCATGTTACATTATAACCTGTGTAGTTGTCTTGGTCAGCACGCGACAACTTCACGTTGTCAGCACAAACATGTCAATTATTGTTTTCAAAGTTGTAATTGGCAGTCAGTCGATTAGTTTGATAGTCGCTGAAACACCAAACGGCGACAGATGTGGTTAACACTTGAGAGAGAGATTCAGAACGGTAGTGGAGCACTGCAACTGTGGACGGTGACAGAGAGGGGAGGGGCTCTCCTCACGAGGCTGCTCATTTAAAGCGACAGGTTGTTTTTTTTCTCGTATGTGGAAGACTATTTGATGTAATGTTTCAGTTTCAATTCAATCTTAAATAGTTTAGTTATTCTATGCAATAACTTATACATTGATTAATACTGTAGACTGTATTACCGACACTATTCTGAAAGATAATAATAATAATAATAATAATAATAATAATAATAATAGCCTAATACTGTAATAGACATGTGCAAATTAAGATTGATTGGTTTATGGGCAGAAATGGTATTCAATAAGGATAATTAATAGGCTATTAAAAAAATAGGAAATCATTTTTGTGATCGGCAATGATCGGTAATCGGCAGATAAAGAGTTTTGGTGATTGGTATCGGTGATCGGACCCAAAAAATGGTGATCGGAGCACCTCTACTTTGGAAACTGCATTACGGTTCGACGAGAGGACCATGCCGTCGCACTTTTGCCGTTGTTATTGTGCGCGATTGTATTCTCAAACACTTCAGCTGTGGTCAATTCAAATAGTCGATTCGTGAGTGTGCTAAGCACTTCGATAAGTTGTAGGTGACCATCCCTAGTTGATCGGACGACCCAAAGTTAATCGTGCTCAACGTCATAAGCTGACACACACACACACACACACACACACACACACACACGCTGTGCCATTGTTAATTGATCAATGGTGATGTCTTTTCTCTCTATCGCTCTCTCCATTATTAGGTGACCCAAGACCCACGGTTATATAAGGTATGTCTGATTTATTACATCCATTGCTAGGTCAAAGGCAAAGAGTACATTACTGAAGCAAGCAAAGCCGTATTGTTAAGGGGTGTAAAACCCATTTGTGTAAACAATTAGTTTTTTCATCAGGGTGGGGATGTGAAATGACTGAGAACCTATTATCAAGGTAAATAGGACCCTTGCTGACCTCACCTGTACCTGTGGCCTCGGAAGGTATCCAATGTTACAGGTTTGAATTCTTAGTAAGAGTAACTGAAAAGTATATGTGCTGTCCTGCACCACTATCCACCTAAACCTACATTAATTTCTCAAGAGACTGTACTCCTCATAACATTACAGTTGACAGACGCTTTTGATCAAAGTGATGTACAAGGGCAGTAATGCAACATGTGGGTGGAAAATACTCTGTACACAGAGTAAGTAGCATACCCTGTTGTTAATGAACTTTAAGTCACCTAGAAATATTTTAAAATGTGTTGCAATCAATTCCCTTGTTGTTTTTGTTCAAAACCTTGTATGTAGCCACAATTGTCACACATAACCTTCTGAAATGTTTGTCTAATATACTTCTATACTTCCTTTGTCTGTGTCTGACGCCAGGAGGTGTATGAAGAAACGACAGCATAGAGGACCCATAGAGCACATCCCCTCACAGATTCCATGCCTTTCAAAATATTAGAACAAGATTTCAAGGCATTTTCCTTAAAGAACTTGCAACATTTCAGGAGCGCGTCACCATTTGGGTTTTCATTTTGTACAATACATCACCTAACACCAAGAACGCTACATTTTGTAAGCTATGTTTCTTGCATTGCCAGTAACCAATATTTAAAAGAAAAAAATGTGTATATATAAATTGATATCTTATTTGTCATTATTTACACTTTCATTACTGTACATTGAAAAAAATTAGACAGTGTTTTCTTTTCACAATAAAATTGTATTTACATATGTTCCAATTACTTGTGTACACCATTATTTACACCATTTGTTCAATATTCGGTTCGATATTGTGACAAGATTCCACTTCTTTGTTCCTAATGGATGATGGTTAGATTCTGAACTAATGCTGTGTTACATGTTCCATTATGTCTATGAATCTGTCATTAGGGAGAGTCAGTCACAAAAAGCCTCGCTCACAACCAGTAGCATGAAGTACCTTAAAACCATAGGTTGTTTTGTAACTGATGTCAAATGTAAGGACTGTTGTTGACTGCTGCCTCATTAGGCTTTGTCCCAAACCCAGAGCAGACAGTCTCGTTAATGAAAGTGGCACATCTGGTATTTAAGTACACATGTTCTGTACAGCTGTCAGCAGACCATGATAACATTTCCAACTCTTCAGTAATGTCTAGATCTTGGTGGAGTAGTGTAGTGTAGATTCTATACACATGTGGTTGTACAGGCGCATTTTGAAACAGGCTCAACACAGAAGACCAAAGAAATGGAATTGTGGTAGGTGCAACACGTATGACCTGGCTGGCTCCAAACTTGTGGTGCGCATGCTCTGTGCCAGCCATTACTGAACTCACTGTCTTGTATACCTAGAGTGGTCATTTGATGGTTTACAACAGTACAAGTGAGGGAAGAGCCTAATTCAATTTCCACTGTACATGTGTAGCAGCTGGATGACCCGGTCTGTGATGACAATCCCAGCAGACGCTGCCAACTCCATGACTTGCCTACCTGAAAACAACACACAATGTTAAAATAGAATCGGCAAACAAGGCAACTGTAATTCTAAATACTCTATAGGCAGGGGCGCACATAACTGGTACGCAGGTGCGCATGCGCACCAAAAACTACCAATGCGTACTGCCACCTCGGTCAGCGCACTTGCGTACTGACTATCTCACCAGACTGTTTATGTTGGTGAATGGTCAAACATGTCCAAAGAAACAGACAACAGTAGCCTAATCAGTTTCTTTGGAGTTTCGTCAACAGCAAAGAAAATTGAGTCAGAGATTTAAAAAACAAAACTTTCCGAGAAGTGGCTCCAAGTGCCGTGGCTTGAGGCTAATGATGAGAGGACAGAAATGTAGTGTCAGTCCCTTGAAATACGGAATCTTTCCGTATGTGGTAGTGAAAGCATGCGTTCCGTGTTGAACAGGTAAGGGACGCGATGTGTCCCGTTTTCTCATGAATGCCTAAAAATAGACATGTCACTCGCAACTGTAAATCTAACGACAGTCAGCGCGACAGCGACCGAGTTGAACTCCTGGCTCTCTCCTCCTCCCTCCATCATTATGGAATTGTGCCGTCTGTTAACTCCCAGAATGGAC
This sequence comes from Engraulis encrasicolus, assembly GCF_034702125.1. NCBI lineage: Eukaryota > Metazoa > Chordata > Actinopteri > Clupeiformes > Engraulidae > Engraulis > Engraulis encrasicolus. The sequence continues at coordinate 4,849,868 of NC_085874.1, forward strand.
CCGCACCCCCGTAATTCTCATTGGCAATTCCGATGCATATAAGTTAAAAACTGAAAGCATGCATCCATTCGCGTGACTTCTTAAATGCACGCAGTTCCCGGCCAGCTCCACTTCTTAATTTCGTCAGCTTCCTCCCACCTTATTCCAAACGGACACCGCATACAAGTTTATTTCCCCTCTGTGCATCAGTTAGCAGGCATGACGGCGAAATCGGCAAAAACAGATGAAATCCAGACAATAGGCCTAATCACTTAACTTGAAGATGATCTGTTGACCATTTGTAGGCTAAATAAGATTTAAAGAATACCAAACTAACAACAAATTTGATTAGGCTATCTTGCACCAGTTGCATTAGCCTTCAAACAACATGTGTCAACGTTTGTGGTGATCATGGTTTATCCTTCGAGACTGCAGACAGTAGACTTTTTTTTTTTTTTTTACCGCGGATGAGGTGCGTACCAAAACATATTTGCTAGTGCGCATATGAGTAACGGCCTAAAAAAGTTATGTGCACCCCTGTCTATAGGCCTAGTATCTGCATTTTAATTCATACCTATTTAAGGCTAAGACCTGAACAGCAGTAGGCTACTATTACTTAGTTTTAAATTTACTGCTGACCGAAAGGGCGACTTGGGGTTGCCAGTAGCTGGTGAGTGACAGGCCTCACCCTGTTTTTATTCCAGTACCCTCTTGTGTAAATTCTGTTTCCACACGAAGTAGGTCTCTTAACCATGCAAAATCTGTGATTACTTTAGTCTTTACCATCGAAACAGGTTAACAACTAGGGCAGAAAGTGAAAAGGGGAAGCCCACAGACCTATACCAATATGTATAGGTCTGTGGGGAAGCCATCCTGGTGAGTTTGAAGTCAGAATGTCGTCGTGAAATAAACATTCCATCTCTCACATGCTGACGTTTTGGGACATGCTGCATTGGCAGCGATCACGGGGATAGTACATTTAATTTAACACGAACTTAGCATAAACAAATTGGTCTGAATGCGACATCTTGGCATACTATTATGATCAACAGCACTCAGTCACCATAGCATGCGAGGTCTGGAAATGAGGCTTGTACAATATTGAATTACCGGCACTATGGGGGCATTCACAGTTGTAGCCTACCATGTCAGTCATAGAGCTCTTCAGCGTTGACGTCAACTTGTATGCGGCGTTTGGACTACCGGTTCCATGGCGATTTTTTACATTGCAAAACGCCATAGAGATTCAGGTTTGGCAAAAATATAAGTTGCACGGCAACAACGAACATTAGCGTGTCCCCGCATCCCTTTCTCATTAGTGGAACGGATCGTATCATCATGTTGGTGTATTCACATGTTAAATCATGACGATTATAATTCAATATTGCTAACCCCTTTCTGATCATTAAAACTTCCGAACTACATACTTTCCTTTGGTTGCCATGGGTACAACCTTCCGCACGTACATGCCGTTAGATACTGGCGCCGTTTCTGTAGTCGCCAAAAGCTTCCGGGTTTAGCATATGGACGCAACATCGTATTTATGTCGAAGTTTGACACAAAATGATCAACCATGTCATACCTACAGCCTATTTTTAACACCCTCGACAGTTTGCGGGGGTTCGCTAAGCGCGTGCTTGCACTCGGAGCTTATTTGAAATTTACCCCTATTCATTCCCAATGGAGGCCGGAAGCCGATAGGAACCAGGACGTCCTTAAATGCTAACATGAAAGACTACAATCTACTACATGCTTCCGCTTCCGCTGAAGAACTCTATTGTTTCACACACATCAAAAACACGTTAGAAACAACCAAGAGGTTTTCACTCACCATTTATATGTGGCATGGACCTCTCGACTAAAATCCCCACTTAAAGTTGGTCTTGTAAACAGTTGAAGACTGAACATCGCTGCGCTCTGCTCATTCTCCTTCAGTGGATCATTGGAAGAAGAGCGAGAACGTTCTTGCCACCATCTCTCAAAGAATGAATGTTTGGTAGTTTTGATAACACTTGAAATCGCGGAGTTCATACAGTATGCAGGCCGCCGTTGTTGTGCTAGCCACACTGACTGAGGGGTGTGCTAGCAGCACTACAGTGATGTCGCGCAAGATGCTACGTCATACCCGTCAACGCCTCACTCCACGATGATTGACATTGACATTATCCAATGGTCGGGGCACGTTTATTTTCTACTCGAGGACTTCGGGCTCGACAAGGCTGAACCAGACCCCTGTGCGAGCTCACGAAGTGTAACGAAGATGCACGAAGCACTAGGGGTCTCGCGAGAGCCAGGCTATGCCTATATAGCCTATTTTACTACACCTGTGACCTATATAGGCTACTGTAGGCTATTTTGATAAGGCGCAGGGGCAGTGACCTCTGTATGCATAGGATCATCATGGATGATCATCAGCATAGCTCAGTGAATGAATGTTACAGATTGTCACTTACATTTCACAGAACTAATGGGCACAGTGTCAAGATAATGGGCATAAAAAAGGCCTAATTTGTATCATGAGGTGTACCCTTGTGAAATCAGTTTCAGGAAAAGGGGTGGAGAGGCGGAGCAAATCAGCATCACCTCTCCTGTTATCTCAGCTCTATTGACTTATAAACTGCTTCTATTCATTTAGGTATCATAGGCTACTTTTACGCATACAGACATGGATCGAAAATACACACAGCCCAATTAGGCCGACGTTATCACGTTATAGTAGGCCTATACTTTATAAGTAACACCTAAAGTCGGCCATCTGAAGGCGATCAGAAGCGGCACCATCCCCCCTCATGCATAGCACAGCGCTTTCCTCTCCAGTCTCTCCGGTTCCGCCCCCTCTTCCATGCTGCTTTAGTGACATGACAAACTCTAATAAAGACAGTCCAACCACGGCGACCAGCCCAGTTTTCAACAAGTCTAAAATATTCACGTCATATGGTATGCTTCTTCATTTCCCTGTGCGCATCGGTTAAAAAAAAAAAAAAAAACGCAGATATTTCCCCAAGCCATGTATCGAATTTCTACGGGATGTACAACGTCTAACAGGATAATCCATTCTTTTTTGTAGTAGTGGTTTTCCTTACGGTCTTTCATAGAGGGAAATGACATAGCCTACGTTATCTTTATGTTTTAGCTTTTTCGCCTACTCCAGCTTAGGGGAAGACGCACGTCAAAGTTCACCACCAAGTGAAATATAGCCTATTTCGATGAACACATGATGACTGCAATCACTTCAGGGGCGACATATGGCATTGTATTGCATATAAAACGCACGGCAAAGAAATAGTGGTTGCCTATTTAGAGGTTTATTCAGTGAAATTACGCATATCGCCCTGTGGGTTTGGATGACAATAAACGCTTCTCGCATGTTCTAAGGAAATCCCCCGTAACCATTTACCAATCGCCATGCAAACACATTCTCACAACCCCGCAAATGTTCATTAGTTTGTGTTCAGGATCATGTTTCCTAGGTCTACACCGTGTTTCTGTGTTTGACAGGGGAGGTCCCAAACAGCCAATTGATCGTCTGTGTTACAATCTCAGCAGCAACATCTTTTTTCTTGTAATAATGGCTGCAATTACTTGAGGGGCGAAATATGCAATTGCATTGCACACAAAACATCATGACAAGTTGTCGTCTGGGGGCAGGCCAACTTGCTTCAGATTTATTCAGTGAATGAAACCAGTCGCATGGGTTTAGCTCGCCTGGAACAGGACTTCGCCTTCGCGTCGCGTGTGTTCAAATGGGAACTCCCCTACGTAATGAAGTCTCCAAACAAACCACTTCTCTCAATCCCGAAACTTTCCATTGAGTTGTGGTTAGGATCATTTATGTTTGTAAAACTGCTTATGTATGTAAAACTGACGCCATGAATGGGTTTTTTCTTTGAAAAATTACATCTCGGCCCTGATGACAAAGCAGAAGTAGTGGCAGTTATATTATAGGCAAGTTGGCCCGTTTTATCGAATCAGGTGGTAAAATGTTCGGTTTTTCCCTGATCTGAACTGATTTTAATATTCTTTAAAAAGCTAATACAGCACTACACTGACTGGCATGTGTGACGTGTTTACTCCATGTAATTAGCATAGCCAAATTAGCATAGCCAAACATGAGCCAGAGAGGTGGTTACTCGTCACCACAGAAGCCATCATATCTACTAGAGAAGTTAAAACCAAACCAAAATGATCACGTGTATATATGTTTAATAAGAAGACAATGTGGAACTCACAGGATTACAAGAACGTGAAGATGTGCGAAGAACTTGCGTTCATTCGCGTACATTTGTTTCTCTGTGTTGTCAACGAGGCGTGAAGCATAGCATGCTGGGAGCTGTAGTCCGTTTCCGACCAGATTGGCACAATTTCTATTTTTCTTAAAAGGGCAAAAAATGACTTAAGATTTTCACAGGTAGTAGTTCATCCTATTGTACGCTGAATTTAAAAAAAAAAAAAAAACTCGTCTATGGGAGTTTCAATAGGATCGCCCTGGTGTTTGGAACGTAACCGCTAGGATCGCTGTTTTCCGCTTTCCCTCCCAATTCGAATTGGCTGTTCTTCTCTGTAGCCACGGCTAAGCTAGCAATAGGAGACGCACTGCCTAAGGCCATATTATAAATGTCTACACATATACAATCAACTTGTGGGAAAATATAATGTCACTAAACATAAACCACCAAGACAACTTGCATTTGGAATGTATTTGGGCTTGAATTAGAGGAAATTATGTGCACAATCTCACAACGCCGATCCTCCTTTGTTTTGAAATAGTGACTTGCAACGCAACTTCCGCGTCTGGGTTTTCAGATGGAAATTACTCGGGAAAAAATGCACCAAGAGGGGTCGAAATTCTTAGAAAGGATTGAAGTACCACATGTCTGCCACCCAGTGGAAAGGAGTATGGACAAGATTTTACACTCTATTCGACGTGACAGCCCACCTAATTCAATATTGCGACCTGTCGCAATTTTGCGACGACGGCAGTAAAAGGGTTAAAGGAGTACCCCCCAGCGCTTGGCTTACTAGTTCAACTTCAGAACATTCTGGGACTAGATCTCTCCAGTTATGTTCATGAGCGGTCCGAGACTATTTTCGCTCTCTTGAATATGTATGAATCCTGTATTGTCACGTAATGCAGTTAAATAACTTAAACTGATTTGGTATGTTAAGCACGTTTTAAAAATGTTGCATTTTGCCTTTGTATGGCAGTAGGCCTACTGTTATCAATGTCATAGTATTCCACAATGTAACATCATGTAGAGTAGCCTCAATTATTGTTTTATGTACTTAATGTGTTTATGTCTGTCATGTGTATACTATAAAGTGTTAGAGCGTTCTTCACTCTCTCACTCACACACACACACTGGTTTTATTCAGAACTTGAATGATGAATAGATAGATGAATAGAAGTAATCGGTCCTAAGATCTGCTGTAATTCCCACATCTTTATCACACTGTATTTTCAGAAATAAAAAGGGATACTGTGACCAAACCGGCCTACTGATGTCCATACAGACTAGCCCTACACAAGACAATGTCACCGAGTTGGACCTTCGCCCAACCGGGATCATTCTGGACATCATCTGCGTTGTGCAGTATACAGTATATTGCCTATATTGCATCCATGTATGGAAATGGTAAAATATGTAACCCATGTGGGTTTCTTTTCTAGTACTGTCAGACAAGCACTTTGGGTCCGATGAGTTTTCTGCAGATGTATTTATTCATACTGCTCCAAAGAAATTATGGAACAGGGCAACATCCTAATGATACACCAGTCTTGCTGATCTACCTAGTTGGGATGCGCCCTTTGCTGTGTCCTCTCAACGCCTTTATACTGTGTGAGCTCACACAGCCCCGTGGCCTGCTAGGCCCTATACAGATGTTAATTAGCTTGAACACACCTCAAACAGCCCCCACACTCTAGCAAAGTTTACCCAATACTTAACACAGATTACAATGCTTACATACTGGAACGATATATACATATAGTCATATACACATATCTCAATCCTGCATAGACATGTACATATAATAATCTGCATATGAATCATATAAGATAAAATTTTGACCACATAATCCCCCATTTTGAGTCTCAAAAAGACTCACAAGGGTTACAATTTTTTATCTTATATGCCTTCAATATTCAATCTTCAAATTTCAAATTTCAATTTTCAATTTTCAATTTTCAATTCTTAAATCGTGGCGAAACCTTACGTCTTGCAAAAAACCCCATTCTGCCAATTTAAGGGAAAAACAAGACGTGAAGGGAAAATTCCAACGATGGCTCCATTTCAAAATGACAGCCCTGCATGTTCAGTTAAGAATTGATTTAACATGACTTTGTAACCATTCTGCATTAAAATTTTAACTGGGTACTGTAGGCCATCTGCAACCCTTAACCGTGTTACAGTGTTACACATTACATTATGGTTTATGTATCTATGATTAACCCATGATTCTGTTGACCATTCTACATTGTCTTGAGTTACACTAAATATTTGATTAGTTATATGTCTCTTCGCTATTTGCTTATCAATTTACTGTCTTCAGACTACCAGGAATATCCAATCATATCATTTCACAAATACATTGCACACACTTTGTCATCCTATCAATGAATATGAAATATCACACTGTTTCCACTCAGCTATTGCCGTGATTTGACCTCCAATGAATTCTTCTGTTGTTATCTGAGTCATGTTTACATTGCTAAATAATCAATTTGTGTAAGTGGCAAGAATCTGACATTCTGTACATTTACTCTGAATGATATGGCAATTTGTCTTGTTGTCAGACCTTAATCAACTTTCTCATCATAACATTCCTAGCTGATTCATCCTGCTCTCTCAACAGTTCAAACACAGTTACACAATTTAATTCACTGTCATGCCCATGTGACTTCTTGCTTCTGTCACTGCTTCATCCTCAATGGCTCAGTATCCCAGAGTCTATTGTTCTCTGTGATGTATGCAATTTGGCTTGCTGTTGTTTGTTGTGTCTCTTATCATCAAAGTGTTAATGACTTTTAATCCTTTCTTAGCTCCTTTCGAGGTTGAACATTTGTGTTCCCAAGTGTTGTGTTTCGGTTGCTTTCATGTGTAAGGATTTCTGAAGTCCTTTGAAATGTATGCATTGTCTTGATGCCTTTTCTTCCTTCGGCTACACATCGAAAACAGGTCCCCCATTTCGACAGTAGATGTGCCCAGTCTATTTGATGCTTTGTTAATTCACTTTGCATCCCTCCTAGTTTGCCTCAGGTGTGAAATTTCTTCCTTTGTTGACTCGAACCCCCCGATTCAGCCCACGTGTAGACTGATGTGATCTCCTGTCTCCTGTGTACTGGCCTCCTGTGGTCTGGTGGCCCCACTGTCTGGCTTCTTCTTAGCTGGCTCCCATCGTCTTCGTTAGCAGACCACTGTCTCCTCTAAGCCCCATCGTCTCCTCCCTGGGATAGACCTCTGTCACCTCCGTTGTAAACCTCAGTCACTGGCCATCATCTCCGCCCTGGTCGATCTGTGAGACACAAACAGCGCAGTATCAATTCTTCGGATAGACTATCTCAATTTCACACTCTCATTCATTACCAAACTCAGACATACCCAATCTAACTAGCACTTTCACATTTCTCACACAATTCATTCTCTAAACAATTTTAATTCCTGTCTAATCTACTAACACTTTTATCATCAATCTAAACAATTTGTTCTCTACTCTCCAGTCAAATTCTATAGCAATTTTCTTAAATTCTCTCCTTTAACTTACCTCCTGAATTATGAAACCTCTTTCAACTATAAATTTCAAATTTCTTCAAATTTCTTCTAATTTTTTTTCTCTAAATCCTGTCAATTTTCCACTTTCCTTTGCCAATTTTCTAATCTTCTATTTTTCTTTCCATGTTTAATCAACCTATGCACCCCCCTTTTTTCACTTTTGTAGCCTAAGCTACAATTGTGAAAATTACATTTGTAACTCCCAATTCTCCAGCCTTCTCACTGGACTATGGTTCATTTGATTCTCTTTCAGCGGTTGGAAACAGACCCTTTGTTAGTTCCAGTGGGGAAACATTACCTTTTGTTAATTAAGATGTTAGTTGGGGTTAGTTGTGTTAGATTTCATAGCTTCATGCAAAAAGATGACATGCATTAGGGCGTTTCCAACTTTGCTTGCTTGAATTGATTCTATTGAAATGATTCCACCCCCTTTTCCTTTGCAAACACACCCCTGTATTTTCAAAAATGTTTTCCCTTCGTTCACTACCATATCTCCCCAATCAAATTTGCTTCCTTTTTTAAGTTGCCAAAGTTTCTTGCACCGTTCAGATTTTTATTTTTCACCAGTTATATCAGACCAACTATTCCCTTTGCAAGATTTTGTTCACTCTGAGATCCCTCTGAGATCCCTTTTTCTGTCTGAATAGTCCACCAGTTGAAACCCTCCTGGCTGCTCGCATAATTTATTAGTTCAACTGGTTTTACCTCCTCTTGGAGCCCCACTTCACACCTTCTGTGACTTCGTCCAGCTAATCAGGGTTTTCAATCAACATTGTGGCCATTCAATATTCAATTGCAAACCCCTCTTCCCTGGGTGAAGCCTCATGCTATTAGTTAAAATGTCAACTCCTCTTCACCAGTCTCTCCTCCACTCTTCCAGATAAATATCCGGTAATTCCAAATACTCCATTGAGCAATTCAAATTGTACTTCATACATTCAATCTCACTCACTTTCATATTTACATTCCATTTTCTAAACCAAATTTCTCTCAGCCACCTATTCCACACATTCTCTCCATACAATTTCTATGCTACCGATTGATATCCAAATGCCATTACACTCTTCTAGTTCCTGATATCTTAAAACTTGGCATATCTAATACAACCATACACAGAAATATCCATCTCTCTCTGCTGACACACAAAAGTCATTCTCACTCTTTCACTCATTGCATTTTACCCACTCTCATACATACAAGCTAATTATTTCAGACCATTATCTAACATGTTAACCTATTAGACAATAAGTACTTTGAATTTTGAGCATTGTATCCTGAATTTGTGCTGCGTAATGCACCTCTATGCTACCCATGAAACTCTATAGTATTCTGCTTTATCATTCCAAAATGTTCTCAATTTAAATCCACCAAATGCTGCCACGCCAACACCAATGTGTCACTAGCCTATTTGGTCTTTTCTCCTTGCCAAGGAATGCTGACTCTGTTAATTACCTTGTCTACACTGGTGCATTGACCATAGCCTTGAAGTTCTCCCTTCTCTCAGCAAACAAAACACTTCCACCCTTTGTCCATCGCAGCCCATTATCATAATCCAATTTAAGCTAAGACCTTCCTGTCTTCTTCATTCACTCCATGCTAAATTGTTTGTTAACTTTGAGTTCTTTCAGTCCCTCCTTTCTTTGAAATGTTTAACAGCCAATTTTAAAAGTCTAAGAACCACTTCAGACCAGTGATAACACCATTGCCCATAGGCCCCAGCCAGTCTGGGAGTTCACCCCCACCTTTTTAAATCACACTGGGTTTTCACCCTTTAGGCTCTCAGCCACTCCTAGCCCTCTGGCCATCAATGTATTGCAAATATATGTTAAGCATTCTCAACTCCCAGTTGCCAGCACATTACCATCCATTGCTTTCTTTAATTCTTCAAGATCAGACATGTTAATGTTTTCCTTCCAGACCATCGGCACCTCTCCTTGCCACACTCCATTTAAATCTTAAAAGACATCTCTACCCCCTCCATGTTGGGGCAGAGCAGCTCTCTGTCACCCAAACCAAGTACCCTTAATTTTCAGCGACTTCTGTTCCCATGTTTCTCCTTCTTTATTTTATTTTATTTTATTTTTCCCACAAGGAATATTCCATTCCATTCCGCTCTTCTCAAATGAAAATTTAAAAGCTAGTTCCGGCTTCCAACTTCTAAACAGTCACTTCAGCTTCCATCTCTCTTCCCATTGCCATGGTAATTAACCCCTAGTGGCCAAACAGAGTACCACACATCCACAGAAATTTACCTTTTCTCCTCGTATGTTAAAATACCTTATCAGTTCACACTGCATGCATTTTCACCCAAATTCAAATTTCTGCATAGCCATTCTGACTTCCACACTTCCTGCTAGCCTATATGATTTCACATTCAACCCAGTCAAAACTTATTGAAAAGATGTCATACAGCCGCAACCACCAACCATGCTACTCGCCATGTTGTCACTCTGTTAGCTTCCACTCTTTAGTTACCTTGTTCTCCTCTTCATTCCTTCTTCCATTATTATTCCAACAAAGTAGGCTATCTTTCTATCTTGCCATGTATATTATTCACTGAAATAATTCCAGCCAACACAGTCTATATGGCCTCTCAGCCCTTTGCTTTTCATCCCTACCTGACCTATTCCTTCTACACTCGATATCTCCATCCAAAAGAAATAATTCTTTCCATCTATTTTCACACTTTCAAAACCTTTTAATTCTCTGTACTTTCTTCTCATCTTTCAATCCGATAATTACCTACAAGCCAATCAATGTTTTCTCTCTTTTTTTTTTCTTCTCCTTTCTTTTTCTTTTTCTTCTCTCTGATATCACACCATATACAGAGCCACACAAAATCACACACACATACATTCTGTGGATCCACACACACACACTAACACTTCACACACATTGGCATACTCTCTCTCTCTCTCTATGCCCAAATTCACATACAGCAAAAATTATTAACTTCCACTATTAAAATTACACCAGAGGTTGATCCATAATTAAAATTATTTTTCATCTTCCGACGGGGAAAAAGCTAAACATCTTCACCTAGTATTTAAATTTGTCCATACAATTATTCCTCTTCTCCCTGAGTAATGCCACACACACATAGTAGGCCTATCATACACACCGAGATCTCTCGTAATGAACTGTGCCTGTCTTACATCAAAGATATTATGAAAGTCCTTCTACCAATTCAAACCTCGTTCATAAATCATAGCTTCATAAAATACATGATCTAGCCACCTTGTCATTCGCCACACACCCTTCAATCATCAGTACATAAGATCATCCATCCATTACTCAGCGCTCCATTTGGCCGATTCTCACAAAAATACGACTGCCCATCATACGTCTTTGGGCTCGACCACCTATCGCATGAAATGCCCTTCAGAATTTAAACACTGCTTTTAAGGCCACATATTTCAGTGTGCAGTGTGCTACCCTAGTTTACGCACTCTCCCTCCCCCAAAGAACAATATTTTGAGCATCTATTTTTGCTGACCGTCCAATCATATCCAAAAATGTGCCTGTCCAGCTTAAGACCTTGAAATCGACCACCTACCACATACGCCGTTCATATTGTACACCGCTTCTAATAGGCCACATAAAAGTGTGCAGTGCCCGCCGTTTGTATAACTCAAACACTCCCTCATTCTCGGTAATACGCTGGATCATCCATTTTTGGTTTCTTTATTTCCCCCAACCTCATCATTTCAAACAACTGTACATTTCAGCTTAACTTCCCACTTCCTTAGCTAACATAATACAATTATTTGAAATAATTAACGTTATTGGAATCTACTCACCGGGCCCAGAATGCGGTCCGACTTTTGCCGTCGGCAGGTCTTTGATGAACTTCTTCCAGTAGGTTTCTTCCACTTCTTACTTGGCCAAGTTTTTTGAGATGTTGTCCTTCTGGAATAGTCCATCTTTCCCCTGTCTGCAGCTTCATCATTATCGCACTTCTGACACCATTAAATGTGGGTATTTTCTTTTCTATTACTGTCAGACAAGCACTTTGGGTCCGATGAGTTTTCTGCAGATGTATTTATTCATACTGCTCCAAAGAAATTATGGAACAGGGCAACATCCTAATGATACACCAGTCTTGCTGATCTACCTAGTTGGGATGCGCCCTTTGCTGTGTCCTCTCAACGCCTTTATACTGTGTGAGCTCACACAGCCCCGTGGCCTGCTAGGCCCTATACAGATGTTAATTAGCTTGAACACACCTCAAACAGCCCCCACACTCTAGCAAAGTTTACCCAATACTTAACACAGATTACAATGCTTACATACTGGAACGATATATACATATAGTCATATACACATATCTCAATCCTGCATAGACATGTACATATAATAATCTGCATATGAATCATATAAGATAAAATTTTGACCACACACACTTGTACCATCTTAATGTGGTACAATCAAACCTTATTTGACTAATCAAGTGTTGAAGTGATACTGTTTAGCGATTTTAAGATTTATTCTGTAGAGCTTTCTTTTAGATTACTATTTTATCTTAACCCCTACACCTTTTTTTTAAATTTAAATTCTTTATCTGTGAAATGTTTTGTGTGTGTGGGTGTGAGAAGTGTACCACCCACTGCAAAACAATTGCCAATACTACATAAGGCTACTACTACTACTGTGCTATTTTTGGAAATAAGCTCATATTACACCTCCCTGTGAGTTAAATGATTGAGTTTTACCTTTCTCTAGCCGCCAGCTGGTCTCATAGGATTCAATGTTTATCACTAGCATGGTGGAGCATGGAGGTAGTATTTGCACAGCCATACTCTGAAAACGATTGAAAGTACAGGAGGAAGGTAAACCTCGATCATTTAACTCAAGGGGAGGCGTAATATGACCTTATTTCCACAAATGGCGCAGTATCAATTTAGCTGAGATTGCAAGCTTGCACTGATCATGGATCATCTGACTTTATGTGTATTATTTATGCAGATAATCAACAAAGCCTGACTGCCCACAACACCTGGATCAGAGAGCCAGTCCAATGAAATCTGTCAAGAAAACCGTAGATAAACAAGGCCTGTATCATCATTGTAGTCTAGTACTACACTTTTATTATACACGAAGACAGAACATGACATGCTTGTATCATTGCAAAAAAAAACATTTAACTATACAATCAGTCATGCACTCTCAACACCTGGATCAGAGAGCCAGTCAAATGAAATCTGTCAAGAAAACCGCAGATAAACAAGGCCTGTATCATCATTATAGTCTAGTACTACACTTTTATTGTACACGAATACAGAACATGACATGCTTGTATCATTGAAAAAAAAAAACTAACTATACAATCAGTCAAGCACTCTCAGACGCACTCACTTACTATACAATTCACCACACACATGTTATCCATTACAATGTGTTCAGTCAGCTCTAACATACCCACATTTTTAATTAAAAAAAACCCTAAAATCTCAAGAACCTGAATGCAGCGTATATGTGTCTCCAGGCTACAATGGGTTAAAGCTCTGGAGGCCAGAAGGAAAGTAGAGTGATTACACTCATTCTCAAACTGGGCGCAATGTGGACAGTATTCCAAGTGCGCCTTTAAATAATATTGGTTTGTGGGTTTTGTGTTGAGGTGGGCCCCAAGGTTCAGTTACACCATTAGGTGTAAGTGATCACCATTCTTTGTTACACCATGATTTTCCTAAATGTATGTAATATTCCAGTTCAGTCTTGTTTATATAATTCTGCACAACTTGGTATATCTTTCTTCCCATGTTTAACTGCAGTCAACCTGCCATCCAAGCCGAGTCCAAACACATAGCACTGAGGTGGTCAACCAAGGTTGCAGATAGGGATGAGTTCCACGACGTGTCCACCAAGACTAGAGGAGGCTGCTGCGGACAGCTCCTCTGCGGGAAACCTTGCTACGCCCAGTATAGGCACACAACTCTAATTTCACTGCATGTTTTAGTATTTCTATGCATGCAACCTATAAATCCTTTAAATCTTGCAATTGATGTAGACTTGTAAGCCATCTTTAAGCAACTACTACGTTATTCTAACCTCCTCACATTGATACACATTTTGTGCACTTCAGATCAATTTCCTGTATTTTGTTCTTGCTCTTTCCCTGCAGAAACACAATTGAACAGATTTAATAAATGTTTGTCTTTGTCAGTGATTGTATCTTCTTTTCAGCATGAACTGAGCCAAGTTAACTTTCTAGTATATTTCAAAGTATCTATTGGAGGCATAAATAACAAGAGGAAGACTAGCCATCAATAATTACAATATTTACAAGCAGTGAAAGAGGCACGGACTATCCAAATATGCCACATATTTGTTACAGTGAAGAAGTTGTGATGCTGTACATGTTTACTCCATCTACAGGCTGCTATAGACTGTTAGTTTTCCACAAAGAAGCCTAGAGTCGAGACCTTTGTTCAATCTTCTGACATGCTCTTACTCTTGACGAATGGGTACTTATATCAGCTTTATTACTTTATTGAATCCTAAAATTGTCCAGCACGTATGAATTGGACGTTGTATCTTTGAGTAAATCAGCTACTATCCAGATTTAAAGATCAATGTGAGCTGAAAGATTTTTTTTATCCCTGCGCAAGAGGCCAGGAAGGTTTGTCAAAGGTTGGAGTAAGTCTCTTTTTCTTCGCGACTAATCATGACTAGATATATCGATTAGTTCAGTGTTTCTCAACAGGGGTGCCAGGGAACCCTGGGGTGCCGCGGAAAAGTGGCTGATAAATAAATTATGTAATATAAGATATATTTGTCTAAATTGATAAGTTAATGCTAGTTAGTGGAATCTTTCATCTGCCATTTACGCTCAATAAAGTAAATTTAGGTCACCCCAGTAAGCTGCAACTTCAAACGTAGGTCGTGTGACCAAATGTGTTACTTTTCTAAGCTTGTGTGGTATCGGATGCGATGCTATTTTACGGTTTGTTGGTTTGGGGTGCTTTGAAATTTTTCATGAATTGGAAGGGTGCCTCGCCTAAAAAAAAGGCTGAGAAACACTGGATTAGTCGACTATTAAAATTATCGTTAGTTGCAGACCTAGTAGGTTCTATGAATACCATCAATACAATATAGCTGGTATGCTACAACTGCTGATAATAATTTGCCCCTGTAGGGCCTAGGGGCCTACAGTATTTTCACTTTGATAAACCCTTAACTGTCACTGTAAGGGTTAGATAATCATTATTGGTCAACTGTTAAACAATTGAGACATCTATTGTTATATTATAATAATAATAACTTGGTTTTATATAGCGCCTTTCAAGGATGGATAAGTGTTTCGGTCACAGAGTCGGAGAGTGAGGGCCGGAGTCTGGAGCTGTTCTTGAGATAGAAAAAGGCAGATTTGGTGATGTTTTTGATGTGAGACTGGAATGAGAGGGAAGGGTCAAGTTATTATGTGTAACAATTTTGAGTAACAGTGTCTACCAAAGGGAGTGTGTCTATGTTCACACAGCCCGTCCCACATCACAAACACTGAAAACAAAAACAAGAAAAGGGGGAAAAAATAGACTGAATTGTCCCGCAGGCCAATGGTACTGTTCCACTGAAAAACCTTTCCCTAACCTCATTGAAATCGTGCCTAACAGTCAGTTAACACCAGCCATACCTACCTCTAAACCACAATGTAATGACCTCTAACCATGCTCTACTCATAATAGTAGAGATGGACTTAACTAAACCACAACCAGGGTGGAATCATGCTTACGTCAGTACACAATAACAATACATAGGGCCGACCCCCCATGTCACATGTAATAGAAGTTACTACTTTGTGACCATGGTATGTCAGAAACGTCAAAGTAACATGATGCATCTGAAGTTGGTTTTGTTGCTGTTCCTGTCAGCATTCTGCCGTGGTCTGTGGGGCATTCTCGTGCAGTCACTTCTTTGGTAGGTGCGCGGCTTTGCCATCAGTTCATCCGTCCCAGTCCCATCTTCACTGTAAAAAGAAGGAAAAAAAGCTTTTGGTCAAGAAAACCAATGGAAGCAGTAGCAGCTAGCGAAAGAGAGACGGGCAGTAATCAGTTGCCTGGAATAGACATACTGTACACGTTACAAAGTGTGTGCTACAATGTTACCTAATGTTACCCAAGCTATAGGCCCTAGTATGTTCACACACATCGCTACTACAGTGAAGTCAGATTGTTTCGACGAAGCAACTAGTTCTATTCTAGGTTAATACATGCATGCACACATTTTTCAAGGATGGCTGGGCTGGGGCACTCATGGCACTATCCACTTGCACGTCAAATGCACACGTCTCATCCTTGCTCAACAACATATCACATCATGGGCTTTTAGTGAAAAAACAAAAAACAGATGAATATACTATCTGCCATAGCCCATTATATCTCAACAGTAGCACAACCACTATCTGAGCACACAGTAAGCTAGCTGGTAGACAGCTGCTTGCTAAGGTTAGCCATTCCGTTCAAACTGAACTTCCTTAACCTAGGTCAAAACATTAACCATGTTTAAATTTCCACATTTTTATAAAAATGGACTTACCAGTTGAAATGTTGATCCCGGTGAATGAATGCTGGCAGGTCACCTTTTACCTCACCGATCTGGGTGATTCACGTTAATACCTACACACGAACGTCCGACAAAATCTTTCCTATGATCGGCTCTACGCTCGATCTGTTTTGACTTGATAGGCAGTGCAACCAATCAGATTTTAGGATACGCCCACAGACTTTGATGGGTGAGTTTGACAGATACAATTATTTCATAATGTGCTGAAACACACGGGCCATGAAATAATTAAATGGTAACACTTTATAATAATGTTCCTTAGTAAAGACTCAGTAAATAATTAACAAATGATGAATAAAACATTAACAAATGTTTTTATTATTAACTAAGCTTTATTAATGCTTTATAAAATATCTACAAATGATATCTGCAAGATCTTACACACCTTATAACAGAGTATTTTATTCATTTACAAGCAACTTCTAAATGTTTAATAAATATAAAATATTAACATAGCATTTCCTAGTCATTTACAAGCATTTGTTTACATTTCCTAGTCATTTACAAACGTTTGTTAATGTTTTGTTCATCAATAGTTAATTATTTATTAAGTCTTTATAATGCTTTTTTGCATCCATTATTCTAAAGTGTTACCAATTAAATGAATATAATTCAATAATTGCTTAAATGGTGAAAGGAGTCATTTCAATACTTTTCTACTTTAAATAAATTAATGACACATTTAATTAATTATTTGTTGCCATATTTATTTAATTAAGCGTGGCTCATTTAGCGTTCCATAACACTAGACCTACAACAAAAGACGACACGTTCACTGACAACTGTTGATTTGGCGCTTATTAAGAAAGCAAGTTGACTCGGCATTCCTGCTCGGCTGACTGGGAGTGAGCGTCCATGTTGCCACTGGTAACTGGCACGTGCATACATCCAATAATAATCACTCACACGAGTAGCCTACCAACATTTTCATTTATGCATATTCAATTACTTATTTTTTAATCACAAAACTGCCGTTTGCATGAACTGAAACGTTTCCTCTGGTTGCTTACACTTTTCACAATGTCTGTTTGCTTCAAGCCCGAGTCCGACAGATATTCTTTTTTTTTTTTTTGTCCAAGTCCGGCCCGCCCCGTCGGGTTCCGACCCGGCCCGTCGGGCTTCGGTCGGGTTGCCACGCTCTGCATCTGTGTACCCTACTTTATGTGTGCACTTGATTTATTCATTTAGTTCTGGTCTGGTCATCAGTGCCATCATTAGGGTAGCCGATACTGTGTATGTGCAGAGGACTCTGAAATAACCAAGTCAGAACTGGAGCACAAGATTGACTTCCAGTCAGATGAACCCCTGACACGTGTGTGTGTATGTTTGTGGAACAGGGTTTTTGTGGGTACACCCCGCCATTCCGACGCACCGCCATTGAAGTCTTATTGTCGTAGTGGCGATGCGTTTGATCTTTATCAAAGGCACTGCCATGCCGACACATTTTTAAGCAGATTCGGATGAATAGCCTTCAGGGTACTTTTCAGCATTAGCCTACACTATTCCACTGCATATTGCAGTGGAACATTCAATCGACTTCATAAAAAAAGTTTTGTCAGCTTTGTCAAAGTGTGTTCATAATCAGCACATATATAGGCTACACCAAACATGCACAGAACACCACGTCTAGGCATAGCCTAGTAGGCTATAACTAAATGCAAGTGGTAATGAGACGTGCTACATGTTAATGTTCGTTTTTTGTTTTTTTTTGTTTTTTTTTGTTTTTTGTTTTTACTGTAAGTTAAATATTCGTCTTTAAAAAAAGAATGGATTATTACCGAGGTCTGGACCATTGCGGCCAGTCTGGATACTCGAGTCCTTAGCCTAAATAAATAGCACACGCAGTGTAGTTGTCTTTCAATAATTCTGGTTTTATATTAAGGCTATTCAATCCCTAAATTAGGCCTACTGGTGGATTACTGAAGTAAACCTTGACAGATTCCAGGCGCACTCTCCCACCTCTTCCTGCGCGGCCGCCTGGAACAGACCTCTCCCCTCGATGGGAGGGACAGAGGAGACGCGTGACAAAGATAAACACACAAACAAGCAAAACAAACTAAGCACTTGTTGTCACCAAGTAGTCTAAAGCGGCGGGACATCTCCAAGAAAAAATGCATAAACATTTCCATCTAAGTCGGCAAGTTGGAGAGTGCATTTCTCATGCGCCATGCGCGTAGGGATACTCATTGCAATGCATGTAACGCTTTAAAAAGAAAGCATCACCTCTGATGTTAGTGTTTGAGCGCTTATTTGGTTGCCTTCTCGTTGCCTTGGTCGAGCTTTCTCGAAAATTATGAGGCCCGGACCTCATATAGCCAGTCAGTAGGAGCACGTCATCTGCTGAAGTGTCTTTCATGTTTGCTTTTATTAGTCTTATTCATAACCCACAGTGCAGTCGCGGACATGCCTTTTTACAGCCGTTAGGATCAGAATTCGACACGAATTGAATATTGTGAGCTGTTGGATGGATTTTGTGATTCCTGTCCTCGAGCAATGTGCCTGTTCCTGCTTTAAACTGCGCACTGGTTAAAGTTATCAAGGACTGGCCGCAGATCACTGTTAGTGTAGGCTATACTGAACCCGCTGGAGAACTTGCATCACTACGTTTTTTTGTTTTTTTTCAAATGCCTGCTGCTATGACCGTGATGAACATCAGGTAATTATCTAGTTTTCTAATATCGAATTCCCAATATGGGGCAACGGGAAATAAGCATCCGATATGTAAGGGACCAGATAGTCTGATAAAGCAGGGAAAAGGGACAAGTTAAGGCCCTTTGGACCGTGACAAAATGATACACTGATCGTAACTGTGCTGTCACTCTCTCTCCACTACTTTACGCTCGTGTCGCAACATTGTTGAACATGTCATTGGCGTTAGAATGTTGTTCACGCGCCTAAGCACTTGCAACAATGTTTAAATGATAGGAAGAGTGGTGTTTTTAAACAGAGCTCTCTATTAATTGTGGGCTTAAGGCCAATTTATACTTATTGTCGCTGACGGTTGCAGAGCCTGTGCAACCGTCTGTGCGCGACCACGCCTCCCACGCAGAGGCTCTGCAACCGTCGTCGCGCGCCTCAAAAAAATCCTGACTACGCGACAGACGGTTGCGAAGGTCGCAGAGAAAAGGCGCTGTGATTGGTCGTCTCGCTACTTCCTTGTTCTCGTGGCGGCACAGTTCTCCGGTAGTTTACGAGAGCCAAGCTGTCAATATTCTGTGGAATACGAACGCTTTCTTTCCAGTGTGTGTAAATAAATGAAGCTACAATGACTGAACTAGTAAGTAACAAACAAACAATACATCAGTTTAGCACTCACGGCACAATGCCTGCAGTCTGACTATTGTACTGTAGCCTTGTAGCTATGTAGCCAAATGTGGCTAACAACATGAGACCTCATGTCCAGATCTATAACATCAACCGTGGTTAGCGACCGTAACAAACGGGCGCTGTTGCTGAACTATAATCTGCCCTTTAGTCTGAAAAAAACACTGGCTGCGAAGGACAAGGCAGAAAAAGAGCAGGAACATCAGAGGCTCGGAATGACATTTTTTTTAAAAAAAATGTCGGAATGGCGGTGTGTCGAAGTGGCGTTGTGTCGGAATGGCGATTGCCCCCCGGTTTTTGTGAAGAACGCTGGCCTAGAGGGAAAGGTCACCGGGGTGCAGGCTTCAAAGGAGTACACCCCGCCATTCCGACACCCCGCCATTCCGACATTGACGTCTTATTGTCGGAGTGGCGTTGCGTCTGAATGTTATCAAAAATACCGCCATTCCGACACATTTTTAAGCATTGGATGTAGTCTTTTATCAGGATATGCTTTTCTGAATTCCTCTATCCTAACAGAGCGAAGCCTAGGCTATTGCAGTGGTGCATTCGATCAAAACTGCAATCGAGAAAAAAAGCCGTTATCACCGTTGTCAAAAATGTGTTCATTTGCCTAAAAAGCATCTGCTGGCGCACAAGATCTGTCCATGGTTCTGAAATCGCGGCAGTAGGGCCTGAAGCAATTAACAGTTTCATGAGGGGGTATGTAGGCTACAACCAGACCAAAATAGGCTGTTGTAGGCCTATACTTAACCTAGGCTATTTACACGCTATGTCAAGCGCAGATTCCTTGCGCTCTCCCTAGCGCAGCCGCCTTTCCAAAATGGGGAAATTGACTTCTCGTGTCGATGGGAGGGACAGAGGAGACGCGACACAGAAACAAGCAAAACAAAAAAGCACTTGTTGTCACTAACCTAAGCAGCGGGACATTTCCAAGCAAAAAAAAAGTTACGAAACATCTCCATCAAACATCCATCTCCCTCCTTGACAGACAGTAGAACCTCCGGGCGGCATGCGTTTTTTTCAGCTTTCAAAAAAAAGACATGTTTTTTTTTAACATGCACCATCCTAATTGGTGGTGATGTCAGTACGCTATTCAGAAATAGGCATATTGAAGTTACTGACGGAACAACGGAAACGCACCCAATGCGCGAAGGATGACAAATCATGACAAAATTAACTAATAGGCCTAGAAGGTAGAGAATGCGTGCACATCAGTGGTAGGCCTACAGGTGCTGGACAAAATAAAGTAACTGAAAAAATGATAGAAGTCCGTAACACTGTCAATGCTCCCAGTGATTTATTTGCACTGTGCATTTATTAAAATTATCTAATAGCCTATCTTTTCAGTTAGCCTAAACTCACTAAATCTGTAGCCTGAGTTTCGGTGAAACAAATGTTATTTCATGCAGCCGTGTTCACACAATGGCACGTCATGGCAAATTATTGAGGACATCGTACAAGGGATTCAATTTACATGTTTAATGAATAACGAACTAAATAACAATACAATAACAATCATTGATAGACTAGACTAACATTATCAACAATAACATTCTCATTAACATCTCAATATCAATAACAATAACAGACTACAAATCACAACTAGAAAAGTGCTCCGAGAGCACATACCTCCGCCAAGGCATGGCATAATTAGATGGACAAAAATAATCAGTTTGCCAATATGAACAACTATATTCCTGTGTCAGACTTTCAAAATGACACATGATTTTGACCAACAAAACTGAAACAACCACAGAAGGGTTATGGCCTATTTATTTTTAATTTAATTTTATTTTTGCCTCGATGGTATATGCATCATTCGCATGGGCCACTGTGGTCTTGGAATAGCAGCGAACTGGCAAACACAGACAACACACACACAAACTCAGGCGATCCTTGGCAGAGGTAACATTTAACATTCAAACCACTCGAACAATTCGAACCATCCATTCATTCGTTCATTCATTCATTCATTCAAAATTTGTGATGCAGTACGTCACTGCCCTCCAGTACTGCTCCAGCGTCCTCCTTCCTCTTCTGTAGTGGCGCCGGAGGCGCTTCAACCTTTCCTCCAGCGTCCGCCATTTCCTCCGCTGGGGAGGAGGAGGATCCCCCCGCTCTGCCCGCGCACATCGAGACTCCACTTGCCGCTGCTCATCCTTCAGGCGCCGGATGAATGTCCAAAGGGATGGGTGGCGACGATCCATCCCCCTGTTCCATCTGTGATGAAAAGCTGAAATAATAGCGTGCGTCAGAACTGGGCCGAGGCACGCATTGTTGCGTGATAGGCTAAACCAGGGATTCTAACCATAGAGAAACCGCGCTCACAACCTCTAGGGCCGCAGACAACTTTCAGTTTCGCACCAGTGGGCCGCGCGGGCCGTGGGTAGGACCGTAGTCATCAAATAGGCCTACTAGTGTGCGTCTTTTCCCTCAAACGCAACTCTGTCATATAGCGCGCAATGACCAAACCCGCGTTTGTTTTTGTTTGGAACAGATTCATTTAAGAACAAGACGGTAACACACTTTGCAGTGGGGTATTTGGAAAAAGCGAAATTATCAACTGGTTCCGCTTCCCAGCTGATTTGGCGACGTCTTCTGTGTCCTAATATCCTCCTCACGTTGTTAGTTAGAAATAGGTGTTCAACGGTTAGGCTACTCAAAATAGGCTAATTCTAGTTACTGAATCTGTATCCCTTATATGCTACTTGTGCAAATGTCCCCTAACAAGACAGTCCTTTCACGAATTTTGCTTAATTGTGATACTTCGAATTTGTGGGAATTCTTCCATCCGGCTGTGGAATGTTCATAATATCATATAGGCCTAATATATGCCTAATATAATATAATACCGCCTAATATAATATATAATAATATATAGGACATGGGTATGGGCCTCGGGACACTGCGCACTGGACAAAATGGGCCTCGACGTCAAAAAGGTTAAGAATCCCTGGGCTACACCATCTCCCTTGTGGGCCTCCGTATGCTGAAAATGGGAGAATAGCTTTAAACGGTGGAAATGGGTGGTGGGTTATTGGTTTGTAGGCCTACTGTGGGTTTCTGGGGGGGGGGGGTGCGTCCTCCTCGCATTAAAGAATAAAGAGTAAGCCTGTGTAGAAAACAAATGACAGTTACCCTGCTCTACGCGATTGTTTGTCCTGTTGTCGGACGTATGGCCATACACGTTCCACATGGCCGGTGGAAACCGTGTTTCCCCCGATGTATGTGCCCTTCATGTACTGAATTAAGTCCCGGAAGTCCCGGTACTGCCTGGAAAGGCGCCGGGTCTGCCTAGACGTCACCATAAATCTGATTTTTTGGCGGACCAGGGCTAGCGGGAGAAAATCCATTGCCTTCCTGACCCACTGCTTCAAGCGAGCATTCTGTCGGTAGTGGGCTGCAAAATGAAGGAAGCAATTGACTGTGAATAAAACAGTGCTCACCAGTTACGAATGTGTGTGTGCGTGTGCGTGTGTTCTGTAAACAGGCTGGATGCGAATCACTACACAGTGTAAAGAACATGGAATTGCAGGTTATCACACACTTAAACGGGAACGAGTTATTATTGTGAGATGGCGGAAAGACTGCACTTTCTGCATGTTGTTACATTGCGCGCATCCACCACAAAATCCAGTTCTACAGACGTCGGAAGATATGCCAGACGACGGGATTTTGTTGGAAACGCAGAGGAGATGAAGGGGAGGTTCCGAGAGCGAGGCTATAATAGCCTACAGAGGTGTGTTATCAACGCATTTGAAGCAGCGCTCAAAAAATCACGCGCAGACCCCATTCTCTCTTTCTCATATTTGCGTCTGATAGCGCTGGTGTGTAGCCTAGGCTATACTGCATGTTTTGATAGGACGGTTGATTTTTCCACGCGTTGATTATTGAAAGGTCATGTAATGAGATAAATTAGCCTACACTATGTGTATGCCTATTGTGTGTGGTTAATTGTTTTATGGTTTCAGCATATTAAACCTTAGTAGGCCTATTTTTCTTTTGGGTATGTTTTGGCGTTTGGCGATCACTTGACGGGGCCCTTAAGAGCTCTCCAAACACGACGTATTTCAAATTGGGGACATTGATGATTGGCTACACTCCCAAAACGCCGGTAACTGTGTGTGTGTGTGTGTGTGGGGGGGGGGGGTCACTGTGTGCTTGTGTTAAACGCACCTGATAGGCCAAGCTCCTGCACTTTGCGCCACAAGGACTGGCACAGGTGAAAGTAGCAGCCCAGTCTGCGGGCGTTGGGCAGCTCCAGTCCTACAGCGGACATCAATGCCATCTCAAAGTCGGTTATGACCCGAGATGGCGTCCATCTACAGACAGAATGGATAACATGCAATAACAGGCGCAAACGCAGTAAAAAAAAAAAAAACTGGGGGCGGGGTGGGGATCATATAGGCCTAGCCACATCAATAAACAATGGACTTACTGTTGCCCAGTTTGGCGCTGGATGCGCCGTTTGATATGTTGTAGGACAGACCGGTGCATGGCCTCAGTCTTCCCAGCCATGAGCACCATTACGAATGGCACCGTTCTTTCCATGTACAGGCCATGGATGGTAAAAAACTGATAAAATGGCCGTGGGCAACTTTTAAAAGTTGCATCCATGTACACCTAAGATATGAATGAAATAAAAAATAGAAAACATAGGCTATATAGGTTATGTCATAGGGGGCCGACATGATATTGTTACATTTATATGTATAGCTTAATAATAACAATTACAACAACAACAATAATAATAATAATAATAGCCTACTAGTAATAATAATAATAATAATAATAATAGTAATAATTGTTATTATTATTATTCTTATTATTATTATTATTAGTATTATTATTATTATTATTATTATTATTATTTCTACTACTATTATTATTGGTGTTATTTCACTGAACAGGGAAAATATTGGTTAAGAGGGGATGGCTTCTAACCTGACGACATTCACTCAGTTTTTGAAAGTTCTCCTCCGTGGAGAACACCAAATACGAGAGGGCCCGATCGTGCCTGGTGAGAAATCTCTCACCATCCCACGTATCGGCCCAATCACCTTCCACGGTCACCTGTTGGAGGTTGGTGGGGATGGGGGGCATGAAGCTGGCCCGCTTTCTCTCCAGCCTTGACTTCACGGCCTCGAATGGAGGCATCTCGCCCAGGTTGGCGGCCTGAGCCAGGACCTGGTTTATAAAGGGTTGGTTTGTGTTATTGAATATTTGTGTTTTGCTGATCTGGTCTAGGAGTAGGCTGCCTTGGCCTGGCTAACTAATTTTGTTAACCAAGTAAGTATGTTAGCTGCCCAGCATTAAACCACTGGCCGTATAATAATGCGCTAATGGCTCATAAATAACAGGTCCTGGGCCTATCTCTTTACCTGATCATACACCCGTTTTATGGGGCGCGACGGGTCATTTAATTGGGACATTTAATTTCCACGAGACCAAATTGTGGTTGGCCCTTGGGGCCATAAGGAAGAGCTAAGAAGCCTTTTAGCCAGGTTCTCTGCAGAGCTCCCTCCCCTTACATGGCACACCTCCCTGAATCTGGTTGAAGTGATGCGGCACCGCCTCAGTTGGTGCCACTCCCTGCAGGAACTCTGCTGCCTTGTGCTGTTCTCGATGGCATGGGAAACCTCCACTGATGTTGTCAGTGACGCCAGGTGATGGTGCTGATGTTCAGTGCACACAAATGCACACTTGGACTGTTCAAGGCGATACCCTGACAGAGGCAGCTGTGGGGGAGAGGGGGCATGTCTGTGCGGCCGGGTGTTGGGGCCCTTCTTCACCCGTGCCTGGTAGGATAGGACACTTCCCTCCTGTACAGAACCAAACAGTGACTGGACCAGTGGGGCGTCACAGGACATGCCCATTTGTGTAATTAGTGGCGCCTCATCCTCTGTAAGGCCTTGGTAGGCCTCTTTTATTTTCAGGGTCCCCATTTCCGGCAAAGGGCAAGTCACACCTCTATATAAGCTGCTTCTGTGAAAATACATACAACAGACACAAAGAAAATACAGATGAGTAAGGGGGCCCAAATTCAGTGTGACTGTCTACAGTATGACTTATGCTAGACCCAGTCACTATGGACCTTACGCCTCTAAGAATCCTGGTCCCAACCTATGTGGACCTTATGACTCTACAATCTCCATCTATCTCTTCTTCCTCTGCCTTCTTGCTATTTCTGCATCTCCTCTCTACCTCTCCTTTTAAATCTCTAAAAATGATGTTTTCCCCCCCATTTGTTAAGCACTTTGAGTTGCATGCCTTGTATGATACAGTGCTATACAAATACAATTATTATTATTATTATTATTATTGTTGTTGTTATTATTATTAAATTAATGTGCATAAATTGACTTTGGAGTTGGCATGCGAGTGTTTATGTTTACTAGACATACTTGATCCCTTCAGTAAGTCGTCTCTCTCTTGGTCTGGCCGATGTTATGACCATGGCATTAACTGGACCAGGTCTAATGCCCTGTAGAAACATGTTAAAAAAAAAAAAACATGTTTAAGACACATTGAATTCTGTTCATACACACAATGGAGGAGTCATTAAAAAGGTCCCTACCATGGTCCTTGGCTTATGCCATTTTTGTTCAGTCTCAGTACAGCTGAAGACTGGAGGAACTGCAGAGAGTTTCAGTTCGGAGAAGTGGGCCGTCTGGTAAAGCAGCGCTGCCACATGGCTGCACAGGGCCGTTCCTGCCACACAGGAGCACTGGCATCTCTCCAAAACAACGGGGGTTGAATCCATCAGCACCATCTATTGTAACACCAAATATATGTTTAATGACATGGTCAGTAATATGAATGCTGTTGTAATAGATCATAGTTACACACTTTACTCAATTTACAGAGTCAGATTATCAGACCTCTCGAAATCCTCTGTGATAGTTAGTACAGTCATTAATGTGTTACACTGTTTATGTCAAACAAGGCCTAAGCTACACGGTACAATGATACTGTTCATCTTATTCACAACCAGGGCTCTAAATTAACACCAGTCAACTGGCCAAACACAGGTGAATTTTCAATTTTGGCTGGTATGAAAGACCAATTAATCAGCTACTTTGACTCAGTAGTGAATGTCTAACCTGGCCATTTTGGCTAATGATGAAGAAAGTAAATTTAGAGCTCTGTTTACAACAGTCCTAAAACACTTTAAAAAAACATTTCCCTTACACTGAGACAGTGAGGCTTCTGACTTTTCTTCATAGATCTGAAGCATTCCGACCTAACGGTGACCTCTCCTGACACCTTGTTTGAGACTGATATCGACAGAGACATTCTATTAATGTGATGTAGCCTAGGTTTACCATGAACAGGTCAAGTACATATTTTGGTCTCAGACGCCAGGTAGTAGCCTACAACAGCCAATGTCCATAAATGAGTAGCCTAATTACTAATTAATGTGCTGCAATGCTTAGATAAGCCACCGTATTTAATCCATACAACAGTGTAACAACTGTGGTGACACCGGTCATGCACGCAAAGTTGGGTGACCGCGATTTCCTCGGGTTAGCCTACTGTTGTTCCTGGAACAACTTGATAAAGTTGGTCCTGGATCAACATCTGGTTGGAGTGGTCATCGATGTCAGATTTCGCACCAGCTGCAGTAGCCCTACAATAACTCGAGGAAATCGTGGTCACCCGCAAAGTTGATACTATGAATCAAATGCGCGTGCGAGGAATGGATACACAATCATGACAGTTGGAAATCACTTGCTGTAACAAGCAGTGAGTCGTGTTGTGTTGTGTGAATAAATCCCACGAACGAAAGAAGATACTCCGGTGGTTTACCTAAAATACGAGTTTTTACAGCACCTAAACGTCATTGACCCAAGCACAAAAATAAGTTATGATGTTAAACTATAATTCATACTAGTCTCTGTCGTTATTAACATTGTTTCCATGGACCTAGCATCATGCAGTCAACACAATAGGCGACAGACTGTTAACTTACCCTCATAATTGTGTATGTAATTACATACGTAGAGCTTGAACCCTTTTTCTTTCCTTGAAATTGGGGTTTTTGATGACGCCTGTATTATGCGGTGAACGTCTGTGACGGTGATCCGTGGAAGATCTTGTAAGGATCGCGTAAAAAATGCCATGGTTTAAGTAAGATGTCACCGCTAGGGATCGCCAGAGACTTGAAAATGACAGCTGACACGATCGAAAGGAAGTGCAAAGCTGGCCCAACATTTACGAGTAAGTGCGTCATAATAAGAGTGGCATATACCGAATTGCCAAAAAGTTGACCATTTCTTTTTGGAAAACCTTTGACAGGCGGGCCAAGTGGGGCAACACATCGGCCTGAAGATGCAGTGCTGCCACAAACCTGAAGGTGGAGCAGAATGCATACAGCCCCTTGGCTGTAGGGCACTTATTCACCTTGACCTCCTCAGCCAATGCGGATAGTACAGCCGGCAGGTTCCGCTGAAGGCTCTGTATGGCCAGGTGCTGAGAGAGCCACCGTGTGTCTTTCACTTCCTGATTATATCAAAATGTTAAAAGGTTACATATTTATGCTGTAGACAAATGTAACCATATTAACATTATGTTTTTTTTTACTCCCTCACCGTAACTTTCAAATCTTTCAGGCCTAAAAGGCCACTGGCAGCTGACAGAACAGCAGTTCTATTCGCACTGTTGTGAAAGTACAAGTGGAGCTGCTGCAAATGGTCCCTAAAAGTTGCCATGTACTGCACTCCCATTGTGGCATCTCGGCAGGCCAGAGCCAACCGGTGAGCTGCACAGGCAACATGGATAAGCCAAGGGTAGTCGTCCTGCAGCAGCTTTGCCACCCCATTCTGTCTGCCTATTCCAATACAAGTACAGAGAGCAAATGCAACACAGTTACAACTGACATTCGTATGTGCTCATTTTGGACACAGGGACTCATTGTCATACAACTTCCACCTACATTTTTCACAATTATTAATTAAATTGTATAAGATTTCCTTAACTGTTCTGCATTCTAGATACCTAGAACTTACCAGTCATGACAGCAGCGCCATCTGTCCCTAGGCCAAACAATTGGGCAGTTGGAATCTGCTTTTTGTGGAGCACTTCTTTCATAGCCTGGTAAACCAGCGCCACCTGCTGGACGCTGAAAATTTTTCAGCTGCGGGTGGGTCTGGTATCGAACAACTATTCATTTTGAATCTTGCCCTGAATCTGGCAAGATGGTAACTAAACCAATCACAACGCAGAGATGTGTTTTGAATCAACGCGGGCGGGGCAGAGGGTTCTGGGGCGGGGTTTTGAGGGAGTGACGACATAGCAGTCAGACGCTGGGCAGTGGAGAAAGCACAAGAAACATGGCGGCGGCAATGGAACAGTGCTCGTTTGATTCTGCATTGGCATCAGACTTGGGGTTTTCGTTAAAACGTGAGCAAGAGGAGGCTCTACGTTCATTCATTTTTAAGAAGGACGTTTTCGTCGTGTTACCGACAGGCTATGGCAAAAGTCTTATCTACCAGTTAACTCCACTGGTAGCCGAAATGATGGGGCTCTTTGAAAACCCGATGGTGGTACCGGTAGTCGTCTCGCCCTTGTTAGCCCTAATGGTAGACCAGGCGAAGGAGGCGAGCAATGTTGGACTCACTGCCATGCAACTGGGCGTCGATAACCCAGCAAACATAAAAATATGTCGTCAGTGCCAGTTGGTCTTCGGAGCAGTCAGGAGGCATGGCTTTTGCTGAACGCGACGTGTTGTCTTCCAAGACAAGGTCCTCGGAGTGGACGAGGTTCACCTCATATAATGGTAAGTGGCATGCTCTTAACAACGTCAGGGTGTGTGTAAAGTATATTCCTAAAAGATGACGGTAATGATTTGGTAAACGCTTCACCCTGTTGCCATTGTAACAGATGGACTGTCGCCCCGGACGTCTCCCTTTTTAATCTCAGTTTACAGTCTTTAATGTTGACTATCTAAACAAAGTCTGTGGTCGTAAGATTGAAGTTTACATGGACGTTGTGTGAGATGAACGTGGGGCTGATTGACTGGGAATGACAGATAAACGGCTGTGTACGTACGGCGGCTAGAGGATACACATGCTGCGTCTTAAGTTAAATTTTACACTTTGGAAATTAGTAGCGATTACACTGCACTTCGACGAGACCAGCATGGCGTCGCACTAAAATAACATCGATGTTATGGAGCTAATGGTGCCATACCGGTGGAGTGATCTACACTAGAATCACACTGATACCGTGTATTCAGACAGTTAATACACCGAGTAAACCAACGAAAACACTTCTGAGACTCTTGTATTCTCAAACACTTCAGTGCGGTGAGCATTCCGAGAAACCATTCCCAGTCAATCGAGCCCCACGATGATCTCTCACAACGCACTTGCTCAATTATGTTGAATTAATTGTTCCGTTGATGTGGAAATAACACTAAGAAGCTAGTTTATATGGACTTAATTGCTTTGTGATTGAAGAATAACGTACTGATTTTCCACAGGGGGAAACGTGACAAAGGGAAGGCCTTCAGGTATTGTTTTGGCAAGCTAGGAGAACACATCTGACAGACAAAAAGGTTTCATCAAAGACACACAGACAGGTAAGCTAGTTCTATCATCTGTGGAAAGATGTCTTGGTTGTACTTTACCATAGCCAAATGTTGTGTTTGAGTTAAGGACTGTTCCCCACCCCATCTGAGTTATTGAGGGGGGTCTGTGTTAACAATATCCAGCAGTCTATTAGGCCTACAATCTGTTGTCACAAGTTAACACACTGATTGTAATAGGTAGTGTGAATGTTAATGAGGATCATGTCTGTTTGCTTGATCTTAACAATATGCAACTGTACCAGTTCACCAGCGAAAATATAGGCTACTGTTTGTCTGCCAGCTACATTCTTTTTTTTCCTTTTGTGCAAGCTCCTGAAGTAAAGGACCTACACAGGACCTTCATATCAAGGACATTGACTGTGTGGATCTCGAGGTGCAGTTACCCAAAAGTTGCTACCCACGGAATACCAGGTTTTGAGGGATCCTGCCAGAGCAGAGAATCAACAGTAAGTCATATCTTAACTTCACACAAATACACATACAAGGGTGTGCCCAACACACATGTACTTTATAATATATTATTTTCTAAGTAATGAGACAAATTGAGGAATACATATTGGCCTGGTTCAGTCAAGTGGGGTTGTTGTCTGTTTCAAGCTACAGGTGTTTGCAAGGCAATTTATTATTTGTCGAAATTAAGGCAAATTTCATACATGTGTGTGACCATTCATCTTGCCACCTGTATTATTTTGTAGTAGGAAGGCAGAAGTCTTATGGCAGTGTGATGCAACAGTAATGCTTACAGTAATTTAAAGAGTATAGTTTACCTTCCTTAAAGCAATGTTGGGATATATGCCTTGCTCAAGGGCACTTTAGGCATGGATGGAGGTGTATGCAGTGGTCAGAGATTTGAGTCAGCAACCCTAGTCTGATCTTAAGACCACCTCACTAATCATTATGCCACACTGCCCACCATGTTAAGAAACTACAATATCAAGCCCCCCTTTGCCGGTATTCATGACTCATGAATTTTTCTGTTTGATTTGTTGTTATTGACAGGATACATTGAAGAGGAGACTCCGACATGACCGCCGGCATCTTGTGTTATTCACCCCCACCACTTGTAATACTGAATGCCTGAATTGTTGTTTGCTGCTCAGACTTTGTCAACAGATATGGTCTTCGACATGTTACCCTTAGGTGTGGAAACAGATTGTGACAGTCCAGCAAAATGAGCCAGACAGATAGTAACACTGAAAAAGGACAACGTTGTTCCCATGGCCTCCCACTGCAGAAGACTACAGACGTTCAGTGAAGCACAAACAGCTGTTCCTCTTGTACTTAATAATTTAGTCAGCTGGATTCTAGGTGCCACTAAGGAGCCAACAGTGGATAATTTTGTCAACATTTCAATGGCATACATTAAAAGGGCAGCCTGTAATTGTTTGCCTTGCCTCCATCTTCCTTGCCACCAAGGGATTGTAGACCGATGCCCTTGTGCTCCTGTTTAGGTACAACCATGCAGTTAGGCCAGTCTATTGAAGCACTTATGACTGTTTGTATGTGTTGTGTATCTAGTAATGGATAAATTACCACATGAATAACTGCATATTCATTATATTGATAATTATAATGGCTTCCATTATTGATTAAAAAGGGATCTACCACCACTTGCATTATTGTTTTGTTATAAATGAAGCACTGTTAGGAATCCAGGAAGACGGATGCCGAGGCACTCAAGGTTGCATTTTTTTATTATTATTTTTTTTTACTTTATTTGGCTACAATGCCTCCCTCAGCATCTGTCTTCCTGGACCAAGTTTGACAGCCCCTACACTGATGAGCACCAAGGAAAAAAGGTGAAGACCCAGAAGCACTCCAATTACCTGCTTGTGTTTGATAATGTTAGGATCCATTTATCCCACTTTAAATGCATGAATATCACTGAAAATTGGAATTGTTTCCATTATTATTATTATTATTTTAATGTATATATCATGAAAGGTAACTTGCATTGCCTTTTGAAGCACAGTTTAACAGTTGGACCACTTTGTATAGCCTATATGAACGATCATTATTGATCTTGGATATTATTGATATTGTAGGCCTATTTCTATTTGGGCTCATGTCTTTGCCTTTGGCACCCTCATGCATTATTGTTCTTCAAGATAGAAATTAATCACGGTCATTCTTAACTGTTAAGAATCAATCTGTCTTCCTTAGAGAGATATATATTTTAAAAACCTTAGTTTAGTACAATTTGTGGAACGCAAGAGGACTGATAGCTGTCCAAATCGGCAACGTGATTGGTTTAGCGCGGTCACATGGTGTATCGTGTCTCCTCATTCAGCTAAGGAAAATATTCCTTCTGTAAACGTCTATACCCTTGGATGTTTTCACGATCCGAACCTCTCTGAAGTGAAACATAGTGTAGCGTTTGGTAGCCAGGGAACACACAGGATGTAGACAGAAGTGTCCGTTTAATGGAGACAGTTGGCCATAGCCACGCCACATAAAAATAATGAACAAGTAGGGCTACACTGCTTACCAGTAACCCAACTGTAGCACAGCTGCTACGTAGATCTCTCACAGTAAACAGAGATAACTCCCCGCTCCCCTTATTCGAACCCCAACAGTGCCTCGCACCCACCAAACCATAGAACAGAATCATAGAACCGATGCGTACACAACTTAAGTAACCCCCCAGACTCGCTACAATAGCTTTGGTCAGTTCATCATCTTATGGGCATCGTGTTCGGATGCTGTGGAGCGAGAATGAACGAAAATTGAGGTGACCTGACGGCCTATAAATACAGGAAGATCTCTTTCAAGTATGTTTAACACCGTGGGCTTCCTCGATGCATGCGAGACGTTCGCTGAAACCGACAAAGCTGAAGTTGAACTTTGGAACAGTTTTGTATAGTGTTGTAGTACACCGGCAACTCGCATGTCTTTTTGGCAAAAGCGACAACTAAAGTCCGACTCAATCTCAAAACGTTAAAGTTATCCACGGTCCTGCTCACAGCTTCACTACTTCCCTTGTTTACAGTCCCCTCTCCACCACAGCTGTCTGTCGCGCTTACTACGTCACAGTCAGTTGCGCTGATTGGTCAGAGCATTGGCCTATTAGCACAGACATGGTTTGAAAGACAACGGGTTGTGCTCATCAACAATGTTCCGTTTTATCCATTCATCAGAGCCAGACTAAATTAAGGCATCCAATACATTTAGGCTGGTTTATCAGGCTACTACTTTAACAGCTGCCACAATAGTCACAGCCTTTCCATCTGGGACACTAACGATGTCTAGAAATTGACTAAACAGCTGTCCCTCTTTGTCTGCATACCTGGGGACATTTGTAAACAATATCAGTTGCAGTAGCTATTTTATGTTCCTAATGTTCTGTCAATAATTCATCCCTTCCTAATTTAGCCCTCCCTGAAAAAAGGAAAACTACCTGGTGTGCAGATGTAATTGTCTTGTTACAGACACATACATCTGTGCTCTCATCAAGCTCCAGTCCAATTGCCATACTGGACTGGATTTCTTGCAGAATTGGTTCTTC
This sequence comes from Engraulis encrasicolus, assembly GCF_034702125.1. Lineage (NCBI taxonomy): Eukaryota > Metazoa > Chordata > Actinopteri > Clupeiformes > Engraulidae > Engraulis > Engraulis encrasicolus. The sequence continues at coordinate 4,883,598 of NC_085874.1, forward strand.
AACTACTGATGCCAAAATCTCGAGCATCTCATCTAATCAATGATGTGGTGGGAACAATAATTGGCATTTTTTCCGATCTATATTGTGAGAATAGAATGTTTTGAGGATAGGGAAGGTTACTACCAGAATAATTTGCCAATAGTGTATGTGAATTAACAAAGTCCAAAATAAGTCACACCTTCAACTTTTTAAAGTAGTCACACCCTAACAACTCAGCAAGATCTAAGGGACTGTACGTTATTTACCGGGGGGGGAGGGCTGGTGCGCTGGAAGTCCGGTCAAAAAAAAAAATCATGGCCCCCCCCTCCACCTCAAATTTTTTCCCCATGGCCCTCCCCCCACTTCAATTTTGTTTTCCCATGGCCCTCCCCCTACAGATAAAAAAATATATATATTTCAAATTGGTAGATGAACAACCATCATGAGAACAGTCAGAGTAGCCTACATCAAGGGCGGTTGCCTGCACTATTATGTGCTATCGATATCAGTGGATACCTATGAGAAGCCGCAAGAATCTACCTCTGCGGCTGCATGGGATGCCTTTTAACTCCACTGTCACCAAGACAAATTGCCTTCACTATTTTTTTTACGTGTTAAGTGAAAATAATAATAATAATAATAATAATAATAATAATAATGATAATAAAAACTTCCATTTCAATACCAATGTCCGAGTTGTTACTACTGTAAACTACAAAGTGGAGAGAGTTTCCCCACCATAGCTTCAATATTTCCCTGCTCGACAAGCAGCGCCTTTCACAAGGTACGTTTTACATGTTCAGCACAGTAGCGAAGCCAGGGACGCAGGAACTGGTTTTGACCAGGGGGTGCTGTGGGAAAAAAAATCTGTTTTTTAGATGCTATTTCCTGCGTTCTAATCAATTTTAGGCTGAGGAATGGCGAATCACATCTGAATAACTTCCTCATGTTTTATGTAGCCTAAACAAGGATGGCTAGATTTAACTTTTTTTCCTTTAACATCTCACTTTGACACTATTAATGTTCTTCTTGCGGAAGTGAAACGCGCACCTGATGTGGAGGTGAGGGCTCAAGAGCAAATCGCGCTGCCTTGACAGTTTGTCTCTTCAGCATGGGCAGTGTGCAATGTGTGAAATTAGAAGAAATGCTTTGACTAGGCTATGCGATGCACTCGTGAGAGGTGACCGGGCTTTCAAATAATTTCGATTTTCTTGCAATTGCGACTGTGGATCAGGTGCATCTCGGTCTCCCAGACCGTGCATAAAAGCACGCACGCACGCACACACACAGGCATAGCTCTACCTTCCCGAATGTAATTACACTCTGACGGCCAAAGAGTTCGGGATGTGATCGGAGCAAGAAGTAGGCTAAGCGCCAAAGCAGCTCGAGCCATTGCTGGCTATTGATAGGGCCTACAGGGAGAGTGAGAAAGCCACCTTTAGTTTGCATTTAACGTAGGCCATTAAGACGCATTAATAGGTGGTGGCGGTGCTATGGTGGTCAAATCAGCAGCAAGAGGCAAAAGGAACAAATTGCCAAAACAGAACCAGTACAACATTCCAAAACATCCAACAATAGCACAGCCATTACACACCGCGGCAATTCAACTTTGACAACTGTGATGATAGACAAGCCAGACACACCATCGGCTGTGCTCTCCTTCAGATTCACCCCATAGCCAACTCCGAGGCTAAGCTAGACTACTTCACCAGCAACAGGCAAGACCTAGCATACCAATACACGCTTCTATGAATCCAATCTCCACAGCAAGAAACAAAAGTCACTTCTTACCTGACACGATGCACAACTTTGGTGACATTCCCTTCTCCCGTCACGCTTTAGCCTAAATGTACATAATTCCTTGCTTAGTTGGTCCGTTTTTGTTCACCAAAGTGATGAGACTTCTCTTCACAACAAGTTAGCTCCTCCAATGGTTTCAAGACCTTATGATGCATGGCCAACACATCGCCGTTAATACCATTTGTATTACTACCTTGACACCACAAGCTAAACAAAACAAACTCGCGTCACTGCACCGTTCTACCAAAGTATGTCTAGGCCAAATGTCTAGGCCTAGGTACTGTTCTTTCCGGTCTGGTTGGGGTCTTTGAAGTTCTTTGAACACAAATGTAAGCACACGGCGGTGCCAATAAATAAAATCATGGCTTACCAGAGGCTGTGACCACCAGTTGACTACAACACCTCTCCAAAATTCCTCTGGAAATGCCCATCCAATTCGTTGTCAAAACTTCCCAAACTGTTTAGCCCATATAGTTCACATCAGCTAGTTTGATATTTGCTCACGGGCATTTTCTATGATGCTCAATGTTCCTCCGTAGCACTAGCAATCCTACAGTGAAAGAGAGTCAGCGCGGGCAATCTTAGCTGCACCTGATAGTTTTTTGACTACAGATACACGCTTCAGTGCTATGTATGGAACAGTCCCTAAAAGATCCGCATAGTTGGTGTGATGTGCTCGTTCCTTTTTCGCCAGGTGGTACAAACACTTAAATCCTCCAATTACGGCCTCGTGCTCCAAAATCACATTTGGCTCAAAAGCAACAAGAACTGAAGAACCTGCACACAATTGAAGTGTCAATATTGCCATTCTGGACGTGGAAACAAGAAAAAAAATAGGGATATAATAACAATGACATTGCCTTGTGAGAGCGCTGCATGACACTTCACACTGTGCTTGTGGTGCTCTGATCCCATGTGCCTGTCTAAATGGTCAGACCTGTACACTAGGCACCCCACTTCAATAAATGGTCTCTTAGTTTGACCAGTTTTTGAGGTCTGCTTATGCTGGCTACAGAGACGACAGAACATTCCTGTAGGTAAAGATCAGAGATATTATTATTGCTACTAACAGATATGAATGAAGGAATTTGTTCATATTAAAGTATCCACACAGGTTACGTCAGGTGGACTCCAATAAATTCAACATTATCGGCAGCAACAACAAGAAGCAGTAAAATACAACACAATATTTGCCATGATCGGTGTTATACAGCCACGGTTTAAACCTAGGCTTTTCAACCCATGTTGGGTCCCAACCTGAAGCCCTGTGTTTGCCAGGTTTTTTATTGTTGTTGGTTGGCTGGCTCTTCTCACTGTCTTCCCTCACATCGGACTCTCTTTGTTCTTCTAGGCAGCATTCTCCAGCTCCACTACTACTACCTGCCTATATTTCATTTCAAAACATTACATGTTGAAATATGATGACAAAATATTACTGTTTACAGTAGCCTGCTTCACATACATTGTGTGACTACTATGACTATTGTTACTGACTACTGATACTGTCATCATAAGAAGATTTAGCAAAAGGGGCAGGTGTTTATTTTGGGGATATTTACACTGCACGCATAGTAGCCTGCTTGCTGAAGCCTAATGATGCTGTACAGCGCTTGCTACAATTACGTCATTGGGAGGGAAAGTGGAAAACAGCGATCCTAGCGGTTACGTTCCAAACACCAGGGTGATCCTATTGAAACTCCCATAGACAAGTTTTTTAAAAAATACCACAAAGATATGACTTGGAACTATAACACCAAACACATTTTTCAGCGTACACAATAGCATGAACTACTACCTGTGAAAATCTCAAGTCATTTTTTGCCCTTTTAAGAAAAATAGAAATTGTGCCAATCTGGTCGGAAACGGACTACAGCTCCCAGCATGCTGTGCTTCGCGCCTCGTTGACAACACAGAGAAACAAATGAACGCGAACGAACGGAAGTTCTTCGCATATCTTCACATTCTTGTAATCCTATGAGTTCCACATTGTCTTCTTATTACACATATATACACGCGATCATTTTGGTATGGTTTTAAATTCTCTAGTAGATATGAACCACCTCTCTGGCTCATGTTTGGCTATGCTAATTACATGAAGTAAACAAGCCACACATGCCAGTCAGTGTAGTTCTGTATTAGCTTTTTAAAGAATATTAAAATCAGCTCAGATCAGTGAAAAACCGAACATTTTACCACCTGGTTCGATAAAACGGGCCAACATGCCCATAATATGACTGCCACTACTTCTACTTCGTCGTCAGGTCCGAGATGTAATTTTTCAAAGAAAAAAAACATTCATTTGTTGCAGGGGGTTGGAACGTTGCCAGCAGGGGGCGATGAGATTACTTTCCCTCCCTATTAAGCAGGGTGCCGCAAAGTGGTCAACAAGTCAAACAAGAGAAGGCGGTGCTGAAAGGCAAAACACACACACACACGAACATAGACCTGTATTAACCTAGACTGGCAATGGGCTGTTCTAGCCAGTGGCAGCTTTTCGGATTGACAGGGCGCAGCCATCTTTGCCTTTTTCGCGCCCTGTGGGCGCCTCCCACAGACGTAGCCCCGCCTAGTGGAGACTATCGCAGCTGTGACCCATACAGGGTTCGTACGGTCATGAAAAACCTGGAAAAGTTATGGAATTTGAAAATTCAAATTTCAAGGCCTGGAAAAGTTATGGAAAACGTATTTTTGGTCAAAAGTTTTGGAAAAGTCATGGAAATCCATCCAGTGTTTCATCAATTATCTTTATGAAGTTGATGCCACGGCGTAATAAAATCTAAATGTCCGAGTTCTCGTGGAAATGTTGTCTAGTGCAGGCTGCGTCTGCCTAACCATGTGTTGCCAAATTGAGTGGGTTTCAAATAACGCATGCTGTAATGGCTTCAGGCGAGTTTCAAGCGTTTTTGGCGCTAAAAATCAGTCACACCTGGCAACCCGCCTCGTAACGCGCGAGCTAGATTTAGTGTGTGCGTGGTGGTGAGATGTGATCATAGCTCTAATCCTAGAAAAGAAATGTGGTTCTGTACGATATTACAGCATGTCGCGAAGTGTTACTTCAACAATGCGCGGCTTAACTTTCTGAAAAGATGATCAACAATGGCTGGAGAGGACGAAAGTTGTGATGTGTCCGTCCGATATGGGCGAAGCAGCGGCACTTGTTAGCCACCTGAAGGGCAAGATACAGCAGGCGGTTACCTCCTCAGCTACTAACAGGTTAGCAGTTATACGCGTTTTAAAATATTTAGCGGTTCCACTGAAACGTAGCTAATGCCAAAAGGAATACAATCCTAAGACCTGTTTGGTCTTGGTTTAATTTGCCAGATAGGGCACCAAGCGAACCTTTATGCTTTCGGTAAGCCCCGAGATTTTGATATTGATACGCAATGCACCTGCTGCCTGCGAGTGAACTTGTCCAGTGTGCTGAAAGATTACATGAAATCCGTACAGTAGTCTATGTGCAGCTGACCGCGAGCCAAACGATTACGAATGTCTGCATCACGCGCCTGTTTTGAAATACGGTATAAACGGCAGCGTGACTAGAGTTTGAAAAGTCATCTGTGGCTTTGCTTTCAAATCGGTCAGATCGTTGTAACACAAAATGAAACTCACCCTAGCATCTCCTTGAGTGGGCGTCAGACTAGAACTATGCCACGAACAGTGCAGTCTCTTTTTCTTTTTTTTTTTGCTCCAGCAACGACCACAACAAATGACAACATTATCATTCTTACAGGAGCTTTGGACTGTTGTGCTTAGGCAGGTGTAGTAGGCAGGCCTATGATTTCTTACTTGGGCAGGATGAGCATTTATCCATCTCCATAGAGAGCATGTTGATACAAATGTGTCTTCATGATGATTTCACGACCTTATTTGCTATAGGCTGGCCTAGGCCTATTCATTTTCATTTCTGATTGTACATTAGACAAGCGAATTATATAATATTGGTGAATAATAGCAGAATTAATGTAATACAACATGAAGTATAATGGTTGCTTATAGCTTGTAGTAAAAGATACCTATAGTGAATATGTTTATTGTTTACATATTTGTAATATAGGCTATGTAATACATAATATAATATGCCATAGTCTATAGTATAAATGTATACAGTAATTACAAATTTATAATATAGGCTACGTTTATAGCCTGTAATATAGCCTAATACGCCCCCACCGCCCGCGCGTGATTGGTCATTGGTTTTTCAGTCCTGGAAATTCAGAAAAAGGTTTTGGAAAAGTCATGGAAAAAAATTGGTGAAAAAGTGTATGAACCCTGCCCATAGGAATGCATACGATTTCAAACGGTGATTACAACGTTATCAAAGTGGGTTTCAATCATTTTTTGTAAGATTTTGACAAGTCGTAACGTCTAAATTCTCACTCCACTAATGAAATAACCCTCACTACCTCCAAACGTTTTATTAGAGAGCCTGAAGCTGAGCGGTCTTGAATCGGGGCCGTTTAGGAAAGCGGTCTGTGGGTAAAAATGGACGAACATAATCAGTATTATCTGGCAACCCTGAAGCCGACTGTTTTCGTTGCCGCTTATGCAGGTTTGTGGATATTTGTGACACTGAATCGGCCATGCTTACGTGTGAAAAGCTTATTTAATGTACTTAACTCAGATGTAATGACAACTGTGTATATAGGTATGTATATTTCTTAAATAAGCCGTACGTTTTCAGTGAAGCTACCGGTAACTGTGCTATTATTAATAACCCCCCCACCCCCCACCCAAGGACGCTGAAGGTAACCTAGCAACAACACGGCACAGCACATTGCAGCTGTGAAAATAAGGAGCCACTTGAGAGCGAGACTTTTCTAGAACATTAATTTATACTAGAGGTATTGTTCTAAAGACGTTACACATGGCCTGACCCAACTTAACTAGTGAACCAGTGTTGCAAAAAATTTTTTTTAAAAACCCCATCGGTGCATGACGTCATTACGTAATTACGGGAGTCTCCACCAAGATGGCAGACTACGATTCTGAGGCTCTGAGAAATCCGAAAATTTCGAGGGGCATTGCCAGTCTAGGTTAGTACAGGTCTGTGCACACGAACGCATGTCGAAGTGGGGTTATGAATTCACAGGATATCTCGAGGTTAATTTGCGAAATGAATCGTAGGCTTACCTGTTTCGTTTCGTCATCTGGCTCTTTTCTTTTCTTGGTGAAGTATTTCAGCAAACTCATCTGAATAAGAGGACAGAGTGAGACGATCTAAATGTATTAGAATTATTATCTTTGAAGAGGACGCGTTGACATTTTGGATTCGAAAACTCCGGCGGGAATTACTAGCTATTAGGCTACTTAGCTACTACTTAGTCCCCGTAAGTGATTTACACTCCCATCTATCTGTTGCGTTGGTGTACTGCAAGCAGCAGTTCTACGGGAGCCGCACGCGAACACACAGTTCGATATGTCAACGTCATTGGACTCGATTTGGCGAGATGGCTTCAGTCAACACATCCAGCAGTCTTCCCTGGATTGATGAGGTTAGTATGGTTAAATTGCTTTAATTTCGAAATGTTATACATTTTTCAATATCTAATTAAGTTACCATTTCGTATTTTGGTTGCATTTTGGAGATTGGTTAGCTGTTAGCTAGCCGTTGACATTGCTACGTTTAGCGGATAGGACCAATGGATAGAACCTAGCGAACGTACAAAGGCAACATATTTTACAGCACCGTAGCATTTTGCGAACATTGATGGATACTATATTTTCACTTTGTGTTTAGAGCCTGTCATCACCACATCTTGAGGAGTCGGACACGGATAGAGGCAGAGGGAGAAGAAGGAGGAGAGGGAGAGGGAGGGGTAGAGGACATCCCCCGCAAGAGGAGGTTGGTCGGCCCGGTCTTGGCCGCCGTCGCCGTAGAGCGCCAGCTCAAGATGAGCGAGTGTGGTATCGTAGGTAGTTGCAGGTAAGTAAGTAAGCACGCAGGCATGACAGACACGGACTGTACTGTACACTTGGTTTATTCCAACTCCTCGAATTCAGTTACAGCAGTTCTATTTATAGATGTGCGGTGGCGCCATCTGCAGGTGGATCAAAGGTAAGTGCAAGACACAACATTTTCCCCTTTTCTTTTAAGAAACAACTTCCCTTAGTAACTAGGTAAAGTTAACTGATATAGATTTAAGAACCATATGGATTAGGCAAGAAAACATTGCATCTTATCACATGTATGGATTAATCACTGTAAGAAAAGAATGTACCATTACTGGATACCTGTAGGATTAAGAAACGTAGAAACCATGAAAATCATTACATGTCTGTAGGAATTAAGTACCATATTAAATTCTGAATTTATGAATTAAGTAATTGCATTGGGAAAATACCTGGAACTTGGTAAGTCTCATTAGTTAGGCATTGCATTAATCAAGTAGTATCATTTCACAGATAAGTCTCAACACATTTCAAAACGTTAAGGTAAGTATCACATTAAAACATTAAAACACTGTTTTGATTTCACAACTGTCTTTGAATGTATTTTTTTTTCTCTTAAGTTCTCCTTCACCTCACAAAATCTGAAAGCCAGGCTGGTGGGTTTCTAACCCTGAGGTTCTGAGTCGGCCTGGGTCTGGTGTTGGCACTTGTACCTGTGTGCACTCAGGTAAAGGCAGATTGTCTATACCGTCCATGTCCTTGCCCTCTCTGGTGCACACCAGAGCTTGCTTTGGGAACAGCCCTCTGAATGACTTGTGAGTGTGATGTAGTGTAGTGTGCAGTGTTGAGCTTGGCGCGCATTTTCCGGCGCCGCAGCAGCTCGAATGGTGTAGTTCCAGTAGTAGCATGTGGAGTGGCTCTGAAGGTCTGCAGGAATTCTGTCACATCTTGTTTCCAGGGCTTGTGTAGTTCGTCTGCAGTCTGTAAGCATTCTTTCAGCCCCCGGTTGAATCTCTCGATTGTCTCATTGGAGACACTGGAGCGGAGATGTATGATGTCTCTCTCTCTCAGGAAGGTAGTAAACTCGCGGGATGTGAACTGGCAACTGTTGTCGGAGACCAGGCAGGTAGGGTTCCCTTCACGACTGAAGACTGTTGCCAGGAAGCGTGTAATCACCTCTGTTGTGACTGAGGAGGTGAGTGCTACTTTTGGCCACATACTGTAGGTGTCAGTGAGGGTGATGACATAGCGACAGTCCCATGGGGCATGTTCAAAGGGGCCTGTGATGGCAATGGCCACCTTTTCCCATGGTCCAGCAGGTAACTCCGCTGGTGTGTGCGGTGCAGTTGCAGTTCTCACCGTCTTGTCGTTGTACTGGCAGGGGTTGCATGCAGCAGTGGACTCGGGCATGGTAGGCGAGCAGGCAGGTAAGCAGTCCTGGAAGACGGTAGCAACGATGTGTGGTTCCAGGTCAGCATCCTCAGTAGCAGGCAGCAGCAGTTGTCTCTCAGGTGAAGCAGGTGGATGTGTAGCAGCAGGTGGACGTGTTGCAGCAGCAGTAGGTGTAGGTGAAGCAGCAGGAGGTGTAGGTGAAGCAACAGGAGAGCCCCCAGGATGAGTGGTGATGACTTTTGCGCCCTCGATGCGCATGTGGAGTGCAGCCACTAGATCAAGTCCAAGCAAAGCCATGCCTGACTTCACCACTACGAATGTGCCTGTGGTAGATCGGCCATCGTGTGTGACAGTGGCTTCCATGCAGCCTGTCACAGGAATTCTGTCTCTGGAGTATGTGAGCAGGTTCACAGTAGGCAGCAGAAGTTTGCAGGTGGGGAAGTAGGTGCGGTACAGGGGCTCAGGGATGATGGACACTGACGAGCCTGTATCCACACTCAGCTGCACAATGTCCCTCTGTGTCAACCTGCGCAGTGCACACAATCTTGTCTCGGGCAGCAGCAGTATCGGTCAGGTAAAGCACTGTAATGTCATTCATAACCACTTGCCGAACGTGGTGTTGTTGTTCGGACCGGCACACCCTCGAAAAATGTCCCACTTTCCCGCATGCATTGCAGGTGGAGTGGACAGCAGGGCATGAACGGTCATTAGCAAGGTGACTGGCCGAACCGCAGCGGTAGCAGGAGCGACCATCTGCCCGCGGCTGGGTAGCAGCAGTAGTAGCAGCAGTAGTAGCAGCAGCATTCGCGCCAAAAGTTCCTTTGTTCTTTTCGCGGTCGTTTTGGGGCTGCCTGTGTATGGCTCCAACCGTCAGCGATGCAGGGGTGCTAGCATTAGCATGTGTAGCACTGTGGTCCAACAGTACAGAAGCATTCTTCAATCCACTTTCAATTTGTACGCAAAAGTAATTGCTTTCTCAAATGTCAAGTCCGTTTCAATTAAAAGTCTGTCTCTGATGCGAGTGTTAGCGACTCGCTCGATAAACTGATCCCGTAGCATTTGATCTTCCATGGCGCGGAATTCACATTGGGATGCTAGCTCTCGCAGGGCGGCAACATATTCATTAATCGACTCATCGGGTCGCTGTGCTCTCTGGTGGAATTTGTGACGTTCCGCGATCACATTGACTTTGGGCACAAAGTGTTTATTCAAAGCCTCCACGGCAGATTTGTAGGTAGTACCTGTATTCGGCAATGCATAGAAGATCCGTTGTCCCTCTGTCCCAAGTGCATGTAGAAGCACGGCGCGCTTCCTAGCTTCTGGCCAGGAGTCCCCCGTAGCCGCGATGACAAGCATGTAATTGTCGAACATTTTCTTCCAAGTCGGCAATGCGATTGTAGGCTCCCCAGGAAAAGGCAGGAACGGTGCCGGTAAGGGTACGTTTACAGACATCCTCGTCGCCAAAATGTGGTATCGTAGGTAGTTGCAGGTAAGTAAGTAAGCACGCAGGCATGACAGACACGGACTGTACTGTACACTTCGTTTATTCCAACTCCTCGAATTCAGTTACAGCAGTTCTATTTATAGATGTGCGGTGGCGCCATCTGCAGGTGGATCAAAGGTAAGTGCAAGACACAACAGCGAGATTATAGTGGAGGGCTTCATAAGGCAACGTCGCCAAGACACAGAGGTATGTATGTGTACAAAACAATGTATAATAATCGCCATAGTAATTAATAATCGGTCACCCCAAAGCATCCCTAAAGAATCCCAAGGGTTTGCCTCCACACTTCGCCCAGGCCCTCTTCCCCCTGTGAAACTATCATAATTTGACAATTTCCCGACTAGCTTCTTGCTGCTTTGATTTCCCCGAAACGCCCCTCTTCATTCCTTTATTTTATGAACGATATGAAATAGGCCTGGGCTACTCCCAGATAGCAAGCTTACATTGAATCGATGTAGAATCAGCATTCCATTGCCGACGCTAAACCATTGAAACAACATCAGATGTCGATGTTGATTTAGCATCAGTTTGCACCCTCGACTAACATTGAAACTATGTTGATTTTGTAACTATGGATCCACGTAACTTCAACTGTATTTCGATACGTGCCTATATTGAAACAACATTGAAATTTCGACGTAACTAAAAATCAATGAGCTTTCAATGTTATTTCAATAGAAAGGCTACCAGAATTGTCTGGCTCATATATCCTGCTTTATCTACAGCCAGGATCCACATTTTAAAGGGGATAGAGAATCAAAATCATGTTTTTCGCGTTTTTACTGGTAAGTCAGAGTCTCCCCACTGTGGGGAGTACACACAAAGTGCCAGAAATGGTCAGAACCTCTGTTTCAAGTACATCCTATTTTTTGAATCACCGCCAAAAAATCGGCCAATCCCGTTTTTGCACTTAATTGACGTCATGATATTGCAAAAAGCCCCCCCATACCCGCACCCACAGAAACCCCATTTGAAACACGCCCCTTCGAAATTACATCGTTTGCCCGCCCAGGCTTACATTATCACGGGAAGACGAGCAATGGCGAGCTCTAGGCGTAACAGGTATTGTGCCTTCCCAGGCTGTAGCGGACAAGTGGGACAACATTGTTCTTTACATAGGGTCCCGACCGAAAGCAATGTGCGAGAGCAATGGCTCTTATTCATTTTCAACAACATCCCCACTACAAACCGTGAACTATATCTTTGCTCTGCCCACTTCACGGATGACTGTTTCCTAAACCTCGGTCAATTTCGAGCTGGCTACAGTCAGAATTTAATGCTTATAAGAGGGTCAGTTCCAACTTTGCGACCGAATCAACCCCATCAACCTGTAAGTATCACATTGTTCATTTTTTACATTTGTTTTGCGCCATATTCTTCTTGTAACAATTTCATGTTAGCTTTGGTTTGTTTATCTTTGAGTTAACCCCCTATCAGCTTTATAGCTACATGCACCATTCTGCTGGTGGCATTGTATGCAAAAGGACAGTTCATTATTTCAGTTTCACTTTTTTGGAAGTCAAAGTACCGTAAGTAAAACGAAACAAATGAAGCCAAACTAAAAATGTATTAGGTTACCACAGAATTGAGTTACGAGCTCAATAGGAAGGGGGTTTCAGAAACCGAGGCTATTCAAAGCAACCCGTAGCAAGTGGTTCAATGCTAGCATGATTCCATATCAATCGTCTCCGTAGAAAGTTGGAGAAACACACGTAGCCAACAGTAGTTATTACATTTGTAGTGTTAGCAGGCGCTACTTTATTTGGTAACCACTGACCGCAGATCTATAATAATCTATGTCTGTGTTGGTGACTAGTGACTGTCGGATGGTTTTATTATTGTTGGTGTGTGACTGAACTTCTGGCTGACTTCATGTTGGTGGATGAGGAGTGTCAACAGCAAGGGTGAAACGCGATATATACGTTTGTGAAGGTAACTGTCGTATCGTTTTCAGACTGCTACGACGTATCCCTGGAATAGAAGAGATGCCTCCACCCAGACGGATTTGCTGGAAACTGTGTGTCGTGGAACACAAGTCTCTCTTAGGACTCTCGGGCCTTCTTACCGAAGCAAAGGTGAGTGTGTGTCTTTGCATTTCATCTCATGTATCGTCTATTCTTGGTCCTTGAATGATGCCGTGGCTATTTATTTATTCTTTGTCAGAGGTGTCAACAGTAAAGGTATTTTGGTGGTGCAATTATAACTTGTCATTACATAGCTGTTTCACCATTTACGCCATTGTACCTAATGAGATATTGTGTTATTACTGAAAACACTGAAAACAAGGACCCACCACAAACGTGATCCATCCAGTGCATAGTTAGCTGATCGTAAACCAAGTACACAAGTCGACTGGTTACTCAGTTACTTGTGATGGAGGGAATCTGTGTGTGATTATGTGTTTTTTTACCTTTACATTTTTTTGACACCTCAGTTCTTTGTTTACCTAGGCCTATTGGTTTTCGTCTGCTGAGATGCTTCTTACTAGACATGAATATACATGGATTTCATTTAAATGTATTTTTGTTGTCAGAGACACAAGCTTCAATGTCTGTCCCAAGTGTAGCTGATGACACCACCGTGACCCAAACATTCAGCTCTACACCGGTCAAGTGTCCCCCAAAAAGACCTCGCCTAGAGTTGGAAGAGGACATGGAAGAGTTACCATCTGTAGACCCTGATCCAGCAGATATCATCTATGATCCTGCTGCCCATTCCATTTCAACCGCGTCGGTGTCACAAGTCTTGTAAGTAAGATCAAATTATGTTTTTGTGTTGTAAGAAAAATGACATTGACAATTGAAGCTCAGATTTGAAAACTTGTTCATTTTCACACATAAGCATTTTGAAACTGGTCACTTCACATACTTGATATGAATCTTGATGCGTTGTACCGTACTCAAATTGATGTAATCATGCAGTTAATAGAATGTCTGTTTAACTCGACAAATACAGTTATTTAGTGTCTAATAATTTAAAAGCTAGTTTGTACTACTCTACACTATTCACACCACCTTGTGATTAGAGATTGTATGTTTGGTGTACAGCCAGCTTTGGAAATTAATCATCACCCTCTAAATTTTGGGTCTGTCTACAGTTGGTTTGCCTCTCTCAAGTAATACTTACCTAGAAAGTTATTCTTCATATTGTATGCACTGCCACAGTGTGTGTTTGAGAATTGCTGTTGTGACACATCAGTCCATTGCTCTTTTTTCAATCATTTCAGCACACCCCCATCTGCACATGAGGACTCCAAGTATATTGTGTGTGAACAGGCCCTCTTCAGCTTGTTTGAAAACTGCCCACGGTGTGAGTGCGTTTGCAAGTTCCAAGACAACAGAAGAGGGACCTTCATCGCAATCAATTACCCAATCCTGTGAACATTGTCAATTCCACAGGCAGTGGCAGAGCCAACCATTGATTGGCAGCATTCCTGCGGACAACCTTAAACTATCCGCTGCCATATTCTTCAGTGGTGCATCCTTCCTGAAGATGAACAAGGTATTCAGTACATCTTACACATAACCGTGGTTACCAAACATTTTCTGCGGTGAATGCCTTTTGGATGTTGGAATAGTCAGCAAGTATTGTTGTTCTTCTCATATTGCTCATGTTTAATTTAAAAATCCTGGAATTACACACATTTTGTAAAATTATAAGTGAATACTATTAGTAACCAGCTCATGGAATCATGTTAACTGCTAACCTCTCCAGTTTTAATATGAAGTCCCCTCTGAATCCCCCAATGTCCCACCCATGCTGTGTGATGCCTATACGGGTCGTAACCCCCATTTTCCAAAACACTGCTCCACAGAAAGATGTTTTCACAGATGCATCTGTGATGACTGGTACAACTTTCATTTCATCTTATTGTGAGCAGGTGTTCGACCTTTTGAAGCTGAAAACCCACACCTATGATGCCTTCAATCGGCATGCCAGGAGGTATCTCCAGCCAGCGATAATCCATACCTGGAACAAGTGGTAAGGAGATGCATTTGATGGCCTCGTTCACAATGGTCCTGTCATACTAGGTGGCGATATGCGAGCTGACTCTCCAGGTTAGTGTAATAACTTCAAAGTCAGCTTTATTCTCAAATTCATCACATTCACTGAACATACAAAGGCATTGCAGTTACCTGTCCCATTCTGTGCTCACCAGCCAAACTAGTCTGAAATAATGTCAAAAGTAACATCCAATGACTGTCTAAAAATAAATAATTCAATTGTTACCACAGTAGAAAGTGGAACTATGTAGAACACTGAGCACCACACAATAAGCATAACCATTACATAACTCTATTATTGCTTAGGGATAGACCTTAGAGCATGAATCTCCATGAAGTTGAGCATGACGTTATTGCTGTTCAGAGGTCAAAGGATAAGAATCTGACCTATATGTCCCCGCATGTGCTTTTTACACGTTGGATGTGTGGGTTTCACTTTGTCTGTGGGTGGTGTTATGTCTGGTGGATTTAATGTTTGTGTGTACTGAGGTGTGGTGTCTAGAGGGTGTGTGTATGTAAATAGGCCTATCGTCATGTGGTGTCCCTATCGTCACCTTCATCCTGTCATTTCAGGTCACTCTGCAAAATATGGCAGCTACTCTGTAATGAACCTGAGGACCAACAAAATCATCGACTTACAACTTGTGCAGGTTGTTACTTTTGTCTCTACTTTGTCAACACTTTCTGGCTCATGACTAGTGCTATCTGTGATCAAAATTGTTGTGTAAAATGGACCTTTAATTGTGTGCAAGGGTTGATTATGCTACGCATATATGTAGTCTGACATACTGTACTGAACTGTGCCGTTTTCCCTTTTCTGTTCGCATGAATCAATTCTGTCAATACTTTGAAAGGGAAAAAACAGTCCCGCACACTTGTTGTATTGGTAGCACCTAGAAGCCGTGTATGAATCTTTGGGCTCTTGCATCTCCGATTCTATCAATGTTGAAGATGTGTTCTTTACTGTGCTTTCATACTTCCAAAGTAACGAGGTAGGGGGGGCCTATCATATGGAGAAGGAGGGTCTTGTACGGGCCTTGCAGGTCATGGAGGCCAATGGCGTGGTTGTGGACACCGTGGTGAGCGACCGCCATCTCCAGGTGCAAAAGCTTCTGAGGGACCACAACATCGACATATGGCACGTGGCAAAAGGTATGATTTTGATTTATGATTGCTGTTGCTGTAGGAGTGTATTTGGAATACTGATTATACATTGTGGTTGCACTGTTCAAGTTAATTTATTCGCAACGAGGAGCAAATTTCTTCAATAAGGAGAAAGTGCAAAGGATCTTAATTACCTCATTTTACCTCTCTCGTTCTATGTCTGACAGGTTGGACTAGGTCCCCTGTTTGTGTGGGGAGTTTTAAAAGAAAATAAAAAGAATTCTATGTGTAACAGCTGTGTCCTCCTCTATCATCCAGATCCTGTCGGGGAAACTTTGTGTTTTAAAGTGGTAGTTCGCTATTTTAGACATTAAGCCCTGTTTGTGTGACTTCTGGGGTGAAGTAGAGATGTTCTCATCACAATTTTGACATTTGGTGCTGAACGGAGCATTTGGGTATCCAAGACGGCAGCCCCCCCACCTTTACATTGACTCCAATAGAGCACTCAAGCAATCGATTATAAAATGGCATTAAACTTTTGTTTGAGAAGACATGGAACTCACCGTGTGGTCAGTGGTAGACAGCGATAAATTGACCCGAAAATTGCAGCGAAATATGCCTTCTAACTGTTGTTTAGCATTTGGCGGACCTAATTTTCCCCAGACGCCGTTGAATAGCAGTAGACATCCAGCCAGTAGGTAGCGATAGTGTGTTGTTTATGTAGACATCAAGGAGCGAGGTAGAACGGCTATCTTTGAGCAGGACTGGCTACAAAAACTACAGCTTGCATACAAACCATAGATAGTAACGTAAACAAACGCACCCCCATTTCCGGTCGCGCGGAGTAATACTAGTCAAACCAATACAATCAATAAAGACGGACAATAATGGATATATCTTCTCTGGAAGCGTATTTCGCGGTGATTTTCGAGCCAACGTATCGCTGCCCACCTCTGACCACTCGGTGAGTTTCATGTCTCTGCAAACCAAAGTTTAATGCCATTTTATGATCGATTGCTTGAGTGCTTCATTGGAGTCAATGTAAAGGTGGGGGGGCTGCCGTCTTGGATACCCAAATGCTCCGTTCAGCACCAAATGTCAAAATTGTGATGACAGGGTTACCGCGGGTTATTAAAAATATTAGTAAATATTTAGTTATCCAGCATTAAGAGCATTGAATTAGCTGTTAAAGGTCGGGATTTTTTTTCACTGCGGCATTACATTTTCAAAAAACATTTCAGTGTGCAACCTAAAGGACGAAGTTTTTTTTTTCATAATGAAGATGACGCACAGAACGTCAATACCCATGATTCGTTGTAGAACGCTACTGTAAACACAAATCTAGAGTGCAGCGGCGTCATTTTTTGATGAGGTGAGGTGAAGAATGGGAAAGTGCCGGTTTAACCCCAAGTGGCTGCAGGATCCAAAATACTTTTGGGTAAAATCTGTGCCGAATGACCGCGAGGCGTGCTGCACACTATGCAAGAAAACGTTTACGCTGGGCTTTTTTCATAATGAAGATGACGCACAGAACGTCCATTCGTTGCACTGTAAACACGTGCACAAACCTTGAGTGCTGCAGCGACAACGGGAAGTGTAGCATTAACAATTATCTATCCTCGATGTAGCGCACAAGTATTTTTTCCACTAACCAGCAAAGTTATTTGTGCCGTCCAAGCACCAGTTGAACTCGAGAAGCAGGTTGTGATCAAAGCCACCCCCCCTTTATATTTATTTCATTGTGTTCATGCAAACAGTGGAGAACTGACGTTGTGGAGTGTTACCGGTTTTCTTGGGGTATTCTTTTTAAGGCTATTGAACGTTGTGAAGCAAACTTAAGGAGCAATCAGAAATCCACGGCTGTCATTTGTAGCCATTTCAATTTCATGACAAAGCTGTGTTACAAACGCAATTAGGCTACTTGGCGAGACAGACCTATCGATTGGTCGCAATAGTAGATGTATCACCAACGACCACCGACATTAATTAACACACTCTTGTTTGAGGAGCTCCTAAAAGCGTTAGCAGAAAACAAGGCGACGTCATGCAACATTTAGCCTCTTTTTAAAATCTTGCATTGAATTTTTGAGGTGGCCAATAATAACCACAGACGCGTAACCGCGGTTAAATCACACACTGGTTAGGCTACAGTGCACTCCACACACCAACGCGTGGGCACGCTATACCTGTTGGTAGCAAACTTGACTCGTATCAAATCCCGTCTCTGAACTATTTCCCCTTGCTGTTCGGAAAAAAAGACGACTACTTAGTTGATCTTGTTTTAATCGATGCGCTGCTAAACCAGGAGACCTGACCCATCTATGAATAGGGGGGCTCACGGCGCATTTCCTTACTGAATCATGCTCAGATAATGCATACTTCCCAGAATTGCGCATGGTGAAAAATAGTAAACAAGCATGGACGCATGCATGGTCTTATCGGATAATCATTACTGTGGCCATTCGACTATGGCAGTGCTATTCTCAAATACCTGTAAAACACTACATTAAGGGGGATCATTACTTGCACAACTAGCCCTATGACCAATAACTTGTTGACTCAAAAAATGAGTGGGTTATTGTCAGTTTAACGCTCAAATTGTAAATGGTACATTTAAATGTAGGCAATTATGCTTTTTGAACGTCATAATAATGGAGGGAAGAAAAACGATTAGGCCTAATTATTAGGCCCAACAACAATAATAATGGTCTACTCCAATTTAGTCTGATAGGTTTACATTATATTGGCTAATACAAGTCGGTAATCTGCAATTAACAAATAAATAGTGCTTTTGAAGCAGCTTTTGAATTCAATTCTGGGGTTTGTTTAAGTAAATAAATCTGAGATGCTACAATGCAACTTTGCATGTGTTTTAATTGTATTTTCCATAAATGTACATTCTTGTGCCAAACAGAGAGGTAATCTCTTAAGAAGTAATGAGGTTTGAATTTGATACGCGCTTTCTTAATTGAATTTCGTTCAATATTATTGAAATAATGGGTGCGATAAAAGTATTAAATTTTATGTGAACATGCATTAAAAAAGGTCTTAAAAGCATTGAATTTAGGTTTAACAATCCTGGGGGAACCCTGGATGAGAACATCTCTACTTCACCCCAGAAGTCACACAAACAGGGCTTAATGTCTAAAATAGCGAACTACCACTTTAACATCTGAGTTGTCTCACCCTTTAACGAGTCTGGCGTAGTCACCTTTTTAACCTGACTAAGTAAAAGTATGAAATCTTGGTAACCACCACTCTGCTACATATGTTAGGGTTGTCAAAGAAGATCGACAAAATCTCCAAGGAGAAAGATTCGGAGTTAGTGAAGAAGTGGCATCGGAGCATCACTAATCACCTCTACTGGACGGCCACGACCTCTGAATCCAGTGAGGAAAAGGATGCAAAATGGATGTCCCTGGTGAACCACGTCCAAAGCGTCCATGTCCACCCAAACCCGGCCTTCCCCAAATGTGTTCACCCCCCACAACGTGCCAGAGTGCGTGCAAAGTGGTTGAAGCCAGGTATGTAATTAAGTACTGCTTTATTTTGAAAATGGCTTGTGCTTCTCCATAATGCTTGCACACGTTGAAGTAAAACTTGGTATGTTACCTCATGTCTAAATTCTGTGGATTGCTATTATCCAAATCAACACACAATCCCATTAACTTTCTCAAGGGTCACTAGCGTTCAACCGCCTGCACCGCATCATCACCAATAAGAGGCTTCTCTGCGACGTGGGCAAGTTCAGCCCGCTCTACCAAACATCGACTGTGGAATCGTTCCACAGCCTCATCCTGAGATTCGCTCCAAAAAACGTGGTGTATCCCTACATAGTCATGCTGTGCAGGTATGTTCTTCTCTTAGATACATTTACATCTAATTCAACGTTTTTTGATAAAAATTTAGATTTTACCATTATAAAGAAGCAGTGGGTTTGGTGTAAATCAGGGGTAGGGAACCTCAAGGACCATTTGTGTCCCTTGAGGCCGTTTAATCCGGGCCCAGATATAGTTTTAATGTTACACAGGTTCACATGAAATATAACATATACATACATACTGGAAGTACATTTGCGTTACAATTGAGTAAGATTAATGGGACCTAGAAAAGGTGGGGTCTGTTTTAAAGGTGGCTGACTTCAACTAAAGAGCAGGGGGAAATCCTGAATTTGAAGTGGTCCCTCGAATGAAAAGGGTTCCCCATCCCTGCTGTAAATGATCACTGTTATAAGCTCTCTACTAAACGTGGAACATGCATGCAATACCTGTAGCTTTTGTCGCATTCAGGGTGCTCACAGCATTACTCTCCTGACCTTTTTACTAACACACTACAATAGCTGTGGTAGATTGTACCTTGCTTTATAGGCAGAGGACGCGCTCAACTTCTTGGAAAACCGAAAAGCTTTTGGGTGCGAGATAAAAAGCGTCAACTTAAGGAAGAAGAAATCCGCACTCACAAACTGCGTCTCATTATTTATTTATATTACCACCATGTCCAAAAAGCAAACGCGTTTCGGCTAACAAGCCTTCATCAGTGCGTCGTGCCCTCCATTTTAATGAAAACAGTGACTGCTCCCAGAAGACCTCTGCAAGTGTAAAGCCTGTGTACCGCCTGTCCTTTCCAAAGGCAAAGAAGGGAGGCCATGTAGTCAAGCTAGTCAAAACTGAGGCAACATTTGGTAAGTTATTCACACATTTATTGGGAAAAGAACAACATACACTTTCAGTGTAAATGACTGTCGGAAACAAGTTACAAACAATAAAACATACAATAACTACTTTACTGTACTCTACTGTAAACTATTTTACATATACAGGTTATGCCAATAGCCTTGTGAAGCTGGTGTTCGATGAGGTGGTCCTGGATCCTCGCCCATACAGAACTGAACTCGAGAGGATACCAGTCCCACCAACCCTCAGCAGCGCACTTGAGCGACCTACAATGGAGGAGGCAGTGGCCTGACACCTCTCTCGCTTCAGTCAAGGGGGGGTCTGAATCCTACATAGTCCCCAGTGGCGTCAGGGAACTTGCGCCGTATACGATTTACAATGCATGACGGTATCACCACCCGATTACTGCGTCCGAGAAGTCCCCAGCACCAGGACACAAACCACCGATACGCCAAGAATCTGCACTGCCTGCAAGAGATAACACATTTTGTGTGTGTGTGTGTGTGTGTGTGCATGTGCGTGTGTGTGTGTTAGGGGTGGAACTTTTTTTTCCCACCAGTCAGTGTGGCGTCACTCTCAATTTTTACCACATCTTATTCAACCAACCGTTCCAAATATTGTAATGCCAAGTAGGGCTGCACAATTAATCGAAAATAATCGAAATCGTGATTTCAATAGGGATTTAATCCTGGCAATAGTGACGTGCCTTCGAGCACCCTTGAGGTCAGAATGTACTGACAGGGTGGTGTTTCTGGCCAGAACTCTTTCCTCCTAAGTTTCATGCTGTTGCCTCTTACATAATTATTACAATTTAGTTTTATTTTGTCATAATCCTTGGTTATATTTCGTCTTGTTGTAATTTTTAAAAATATTCTGCCAAAAAAAAAAACAATAATAGTGATTAATAATTGTGATTATCATTTTCCATAATCCTGCAGCCCTAATGCCAAGTAATTTGAGGTCATTAATCCAGTTATGGTGATGCCACTAACTCTTTTCATTACCAATTTGCTTAAACCTTGGATGTTGGATGCTGTGTATAATTCAGCATTAACCCAGGCGCCTTCAGAAAAATTTCACCCGTCAAGGTGACAGACGGATAGGTTAGGTTGACATATTTCACCCCCTCAAAGGCCAAATTCACCTGTCATTGGCAGGTGGACGGGTGATTATTTACATTCCTGGCGTGTGTGTGTGTGTGTTCGTGCACTGTACTTAATCCTGTCCTTATGTTCTTGTGAAATGTAAAAACGACAATTACCACTTAGCATACGCACTTGTTCTGTATATTTCCTGTGCACTTTATATTGGCTAGAGATGTTGGCTATGATTATGTCCAAGATTGTAAATCAATTTGGTTAAAAAGCATCTGCCAAATACAATGTGTAGTAATGTAATAATGTTACTTTATGTTTTCTGATTCTGTGTTTCTGAAAATGTCAGGCGCCACAAATGTTGTTATAATATATACATAGTATTTTCTTTGTTATTATTAGAAATGACAGTACTATCTACTGAATGAGCAATTATCAGGACGCCTGTTGTAAATAAATGTACATCTTGTATCTTGTATCCGTTTCCCTTGCACCTATGTAGCAATATATTTATTGAGGTGGTAAAAGTAATTGTATAGTAATTAATTACACTATCAGTGAATGATCATCTGCCCTACCTTTCCACTCCCTGGAGTCTCAAGCGTCCATGGTCTGCTCTATAAACATTCATAGCATTTCGGAGCGAATACATGTTTAAACACACTGGTTCCAGGTCAGGATGGCTCGTCATGCAAGTGATTGGGGTGGCTACTTGGTTCATTCGTCTTGAAACCTATGTCAGCAAACAAAGAAGTCATTGGCATGAAAAATCTCTCATTATGGATGCATTCACTTGTGTTGTTGCACCTCTTCAATTTCCCGGCAGCATATATTTTCTCTTTCTGTCTGCATTTTTATGCAATTTCCACATAAGCACCTGGTGAGTAAAAAACAGACAGTGTGATTGATCAGATGTCAAACTTTGCTTTCCCAAACGGGATTTGTCTACAGTGGCTGCATTGAAGGGCATAGGCCTACTGCTACAATAAATGGGCAATTGTTATGTCGTGCACTTAGTCTACATTTAGTAATTGTTTCAATTCTCAAGGCTATTATTGTTAACGATGACTTATTCAATGACTTTATGTTCTGTGCATTCAAAGTAGGCCTACAGTGCAGCACTTCTGAACTCATACGGGACTTTCTGGTGTCCAAGCTTTTTGTTGATAATAGAAGGTACCAACAAGTTTTGCCTCGTTCGTTTCATCCTGAACACAAAGGTAGCGCGATGCTACGGCAAAGCCTTTTACACAATATATATTCATCCTCTATCTTTGACAGCACCAAACTTTTGGTTGAAAATGTAGATATGGCAATGGCAATGCCTGGTGCGTTCCTGAACACAATTGTAGGGATGCTCCGGAAAAGCCTTTTAAATAATATATATTTATCATAGATGTATTTATTTTGTCCTGACTTTGAGCATCATCTATAGCACATTAGCATAGCAACATGCTAATATTGGAGAAGTGATAGTACAAATATAAAATATACAAATACGGTACTGTACCATTCAGAAACATCTAACTGCAGTCGGACAGGTTCTTCTCTTTCTTCTTCTTCTTCATTCTCCTCCTCTTCCTCTGATTCTGGCTCGAACATGTAGGGCTGGATCCGTGAATGAACCATGATGTTTTATGTATACCGGAGGGTTATATTTGTTGGAGTATGAAATATTAGCTGCCGGTAAGCGCAGGATACAGATGGAGCGCTTTTCTTTTCAGTACAGCAAGGGCAGCCAATCAAACAACGGCAACCGATCAACGACAACGCCTACTTGCATATCATAATGAGGTTGCCAGATAAGCTCTGAAACGACGCCAAAAAGGCCAAACGACACATTACTAAACACACTATAGTAAATGGCTGTTTCAGAAAGCCTTTTAGGGAGGTTCTGACGCATTAGAGACCCAGCCAATTTTTTTCGGGGTATATACCACATCACATGACAAGAAATTAAGCCCCATTCAACCACACTCTATCCCCTTTAATAATATAAAATAATAAATATGAAACACAAGATGTTTATAAAGAAAGATGTTTATTATTTGAATTATTTGAATTACTGTCACCGCGACTGGCACCTCCAGCTCTGTCCGGCGCATAGCACAGCCATTTCTGCACAGCTTGTGTAAAAACAAGATCATCCATCCGATTCCCACCAGGCTGTTGAGCGAGGGCATCTGAAGCACACAAAATATAGGCCTAGTCTTAATTAAAATGAATCCTATCAACACACATCACGGTCCATAAAACTGTTCAAAATATATTGAAAATCCCATACCGTGCAATTTCTGAAATATTATAATGGGTGTTATCACAACAGGTGTACTCGTGTTGCGATATGTAGGCCTACATCTGTTGTGATAACATCCATTACAATACTTACACATCTGGAGGAATACAGCAGGAAATATGGTATTGTGGGATGAATAGGCCTACCGTATCCTTACAGTTAGCAGGGCCTTCTGTTGGGAGTCTTCCTAATCAAGGTCCCCGACCTCTGCTGCGTCTGTCTCCCTCCTCCTCCATCTCTGGCCATCGGTCCTACTGGGCTGTTAGGTCGTTATGATTGTGATGGGCCAGGAAAGTAAGAACTGGAGCTCTCGTCGTGGTCATGGAAGGTCTAAAGCACATACACACAAGTTAAGTTTATTACGTTTTAGTGTGTGTTCCAGCAACTGACACCAGTAGACTACACGTACTGCTAGCTGCAGTTCACAGAATGGCTGCAGTAAAGCTCGCTAGCCGGCTAGCCTGTTTCATTCAGCTTGTGTTGCCGATCGTAGGTCGGATCGTAGGTCGGCCGTGATCGCACCAGGCGCTCTCAATAGGAAAACTGTGGCCGTTTATGGATCGCGGGACACTTACTGTGTAAAAGTATGAAAGTCTGCTTACCTGTAATTATTCCTGGATCCGAGCGTGCGCCACTCTTTGTCTTGTCCCGTTCAGCAACGACCGATAACAATCTTTCCCGGTAAACTATATATCGATGGCCTTTCGATCATACGTGATTACCAAATATCAATGATACATCAATCATAATAAGGACGACCATGAATCAATGTTGTTTCAATATCATTGCTGTCAACTTTATTTTAGGTCGGGTTACATCGGTTTAACAATGGTGATTCAACATTTTGCATCAATATTTCAATGTCGACCATTCTGATGATTCAGATGGAAAATCAATATCTATTCAATGTCAGCTTGCTATCTGGGCTAGGATGAGGTCAGTCATATTACGTTTGTTGGTTTTGCTTACGACAATACAATAGGAGTGTTATGTCCGTGGAGTTACCGTAGGCTATTCCACCAGGCTACAACATAACGCCATGAAGTAGGCAGTAGGCTATGTCTCTGATTGAAAATGTCAACGAAAGAAACTCACAGCTAATTTCAAGTTCCTTTAGATCAACAAGACACACAGCAGAGTATGACATCACACGGTTTAAAAAAAAAATACCAATTCCCCACGAGAGCTATGTTTCCACAGCCCATTGGTCTCACATCTAAGATTTTGAACATTAATTTTTAGGGCCATTGATCCCAATGCCCAATGGTCCTGCTGCTCTATGTTCCAATATATCTAATAATGTATTCAAATTTACGCCTGATGTTCCAAATGCATGTTCTCTTAGTTTACTAGATGTGTGAACATGGATTTGTAGAACATAGGGCCTATATTTGAAAAATGTCCTATAGTGTGGGAATATGGAGCAGCAGGAATAAGCTGTGGTACCAATGGGCTGTGGGAACATAGAGCTCACCCCTTCACTCAGTTTTGATGATGGGTAAGATGAACATTTGCTTGTTTGGCCAGTAGGCCAAATATGGGAAATGGGCTACTTATAGACCGGTCCGAGCCGGGACATAATCGCAACGTTTTCCTGTCAAGGTTTTCTCAATGGATTCTTGTACTTTGGACCATACCGATCAAAATAAGCTTTTGCGCCGTCAAAAAAGTTGTCCGGAATCCAAGATGGCCGCCAGAAATTAAATATGGCCACCAGAATACCTAAAACCAGTCCTATGTTGGAGGAAATTGTTCAAAGATCATTTTCTTTGGCCTAAGTTGGAGATTTATGGTGACTGAAATAATATTCTGTGGCTTAGAGATCATTATCTCATTGTGTAAATCCAAGATGGCTGCCAAAAGAGGTCCCCTATACTAAACTGTCATATCTCCTGATTGAAAAGGGCTACAACCATAATTATGGGGTCTATTCATATGTTTCCATGGTCTGTGAATCCATTTCTGCATGTATTTTGTGAATCTGACCATTTGTTCAATTTTGCAAATCCAAGATGGCCGCCAAATGTGTTCCCCTCAACCACAAACTGCCTTATGTTTGGATCTAGAAGGGCCATAACTATAATTCTGGTGCTTATTCATGTTTCCAATGTCTATAAATGTATTTATGCAGGTGGGCTGCAAATTGAATCATTAAGTCTGTTAGAAAATCCAAAATGGCCGACAATTCCAGTACCTCTGCTGTGGTGAAACAGTCAAAGACTTGACACAGTATGACATTTCATTTGTAGTCTAGAAACATAGATGCATTTTACAAATATTCTGTTGCTATCAAATTATTAACCAGCATACTCTGGTCTACTCATAGGTTTCCATGGTCTATGAATCCATTTATGGCAGCATTTTGGATTGGATTCAGACTTGATAAACAGCCATTATGAAATTTTATTTGTAGGCTAGGGATATAGATGAATGAATTCAGAGGCAATTTATGAATATTCTGTGGCTATCAAATCATTTGGCATGACTGTATATTTTGTGGCATAACAAATCATAACAAATTATGTTGCCTCCGCTGTGGGGAAACTGTCAAGACTTGTTACACAGCAATTTTGGTTTGATTTGATTTGTAATCTATAGGGTACAGATGAATGATTACATTTTATATGTCACACTTGTTGTTGTTTTTTCTCTCTTAAGTCTTTGAATGTTTGGAGCCAAAGTCTCTAAATTTCAGTTATGCTCAAAACAGCACTGTCTTTGGAAACTCCAAAATGTTCTGTACAAGAATATATTTTTGATAACTGAACTTTGCTGTGCATCCTAAATTAATATTTTACTGCTCAACCATGGTTTAACAGCTTTGCATATATGGTGCATGGAGTCAACCAAAGTCTAACAACAGTCAACAGGTACTGCAGCCCAGGTACTAGATTCCAGAATCCCTCCGCATTTCTTGGTTTTGCCATATGAACAGCTGTGAACAGTTTTCTATGAGATTTAGGTCCGGGAAATGTGCTGCCCCTCAGTTGGATGCTGTTTGTCTGGAACCATGATTTTGGTCGCTTGCTGGTGTATTTAGGGTCATTGTCTTGTTGGGCATCCACTTCAAAGGCCTTTCCTCATTAGTATAAGGAAACATTACTTCTTCCAGTATCCTGTTGTACTCAAACTGATCCATGATCCTGGTACGCAGTACACAGGACCAACATAGAACAAAAACATCCCCATCATGATACTTGCACCATTATTAGATAAGATTAGATTAGATTGTTCTTTTGAGGTCTAAGGGTCATAGACAGTTTGTCGGACATCCTGCAAACCATAGTACACAGTGAAGACGGTTAAGCATGATTGTGCAAGCATCATGACAGGGGGATTTTTTCACTCTGTGGTGTTGGTCCTATTTACCACATGCCAGGAATCATGGATCAGTTTGAATACATCTAGACCAGCACCATGTACAAGAGCAAGTGCAAGGACAAGCACACTCTCTGTGTCTGTCACTGGTCCTTTTCCATCAGTTTTTTATTTTTTAATTTATTGTTTATTATTTCAGTTGTGCAAAATAAACTGTCATCAGGAGTTTGAGCAAACATGAGCCTCATCAACTGGTGGAACTCTTGAGCCAGGTCCAGTCATAGCTTCTGTGCCTGTGTGGATTTCCTATAGGCCTACCGCGTCAAACCATTTTCATCAACTATGTATTGAAACAACCTTCCTCCTGCCGAATAAAACCGTCGCTACAACACTAGCTGTTTTTCCGTCATGTGTCGCACAATCTTCTCGATGCGTATCATATTATGCAATCATCTTTTTTAATGGAAAATGCATGTCTCTTTCTCTTGCACAGTCTCTCTCTCTGTCTTACTGTACCTACAGAATGGACATCCAGGGATCAAATACTAAAGCCCCCATCACATACTGCAGGGGTACTCAATTAAAAGTCCCCGAGGGCCAGTTTTTCAAAATTCCTCCCAATAAAGGGCCGGGCCGGGCCGACACGACGCCCCCCCCCCCCCCCCCCCCAAATAAAAAATAAAAATAAATAAATAAAATAAAACATGATAAGTCCTTTGTAAGCACAATACAAACGCACTCACACCAACAGCATATATTTAGTTTCTAGTGACAGGACGGGAGAACATTTCTCTCATAAAGGGCCTGCATTGTGGTGTGAGGTGCCTGCCTTGCTCTCATTGCCACCCACCCTTCAGTATTTTTTTAAAATGACATAAGATTATCTGATAGCCTATATTTGCAGACTACGTTCATAAAGATTTATTTCTTAGTGAGAAAACCAATAAGCCTAAAGATAACACTTTTCAAACACATGTTGCTTATTATGACTTTGTTTATGCAGCTCTCACATGCATAATGAGAATCAGAGGCAATAATGGACCCAAAGAGGACACATAGATAGGAGAACACCAAGTTTTGTCAACAAGAAAATGGCACATTTGATGCCATGTTGATTAAATGCAAAAGCCAATAATAAATTGTCAAGTTGCTCATAACTTTGTTTGCAGTCTTATGAGGGTCTTTGCATTCCAAACGAACTATTTGGGGACTGTGTAAAAGTGTGAAAAGTGTATTTAGCTATTCGTTTTTAATAGGCTACCAATAGTTAGCTGCCAGCAGAGTTCAAACTCAGTTTGCCTTCATTTGTGTTAGCAACTAGCTACAGCTACTGCTAAACCAATTCGAAGTCCTAACACACTGTTTGCAATCAAATGTGGACCATTACTTTCAAAAACAATGCATAGAGAACTTTGTGAATAATTTATTTACAGGCTCTGATACAGTCCTTCCCTTGTAGTCTACCTCACAACCTCTAATACCAGCGTTGGAGCCTGCGGTGACTGACACAAAGAGGGAGAAACTGCCGAGGGGGCGGGGCACGGCACGCTTCTTCATTGCGTCTGTGGCGCGATTTCAAAATAAGAGCCGACAGCGCGATCGGACCAAAAAAAAAAAACATTTTTTTTTTTTAAATTTTCAAAATTATTCGAGAGCCAAAAATAGATGCCCCGCAAGCCACAAATGGCTCGCGAGCCGCTATTTGAGTATGGGGGACATACTGTATTTGCTCCAGTCAATTTAAAGTACCAGCTGATCCTAATTACATTACCCCTTCAGTCAGGTTGATGAGCTATTTAGTGACATAACCTTTGTCACGAGCAGGGTATTCTGGCAAGATCTTCTCACTTTCTCAATCCAGATTGCCTGTCCCTGCTTACACGGACCAGTGTCACTCACACACACACACACACACACACACACACACACACACACACACACACAAATCAAATATCATACTTGCTACATAGCGTGCATATGGCCATTCCTCAAAGTTGAGGTGGTGGCGCTGTCTGCCATTTAGAATTTTCTTTCAGGAGTTGGATTCACAAAATACCTACAGAAATTGATTCAGGGACCATGAAAATATATTGAAAACGCACTAGAATTCCAAACACTATTCGTAGAACAGGAGATATCCTACTTCATAGGGCCACGTCTGGCAGTCATCTTGGATTCGGACGATGAAAGTACTGGTTAATGATTTACGAGTCACAGAATATTAATAAAATGCATTATTTTTTTCTGAATTCACTCATCTACAGTATATCACTTGACTACAATGCATATTTCATTCTTGCTGTGTAGCCAATCTTTCACAGTTTCCCTGAAGTGGAGGTGGCTGCATTGTTGGCCATTTTGGATTTTCTGATAGAACAAATGGCGAGATTCACAAAATACATGCAGAAATGGATTCACAGACCATGGAAACATGAATAGACACCAGAATTATAGTTTTGGCCCTTCTAGATCAGGACATAATACAGTTTGTGGTTGAGGGGAACACATTTGGCGCCATCTTGGATTTGCACAATTAAACAAATGGTCAGATTCACAAAATACATGCAGAAATTGATTCACAGACCATGGAAACATATGAATAGACACCAGAATTATAGTTGTAGCCCTTTTCGATCGGGAGATATGACAATTTTTAGTATAGGGGACCACTTTGGCAGCCATCTTGGATTTGCAACATGAGATAATGATCTCTAAGCCACAGAATATTATTTCAGTCACCATAAATCTCCAACTTAGGCCAAAGAAAGTGATCTTTGAACAATTTCCTCCAACATAGGACTGGTTTTAGGCATTCTGGTGGCCATATTTAACACATTCAATACCAGCCGTTTTTTGGAATTCAACCGTAGACTCCCAGACAATTTCATCATTTTATGTCATTTTTTGAACACCCACCGAATATTTTGTCTTCAACCCACAGACACATGTCAGGGCTTGTTCGAAAGCCCAAAGACTCAGCTGTCTGTATATTTTTACGGTTTGTTTCTAGCTTGTTTCATTCCGAAGTTATTTCACTTTAAGCGCGCACTGGTTTAGGTAAAAATAGCGATTTTGAACATTCGAACTGAGATAAAGCCTTTTTTGTCAGGGGTGCGCTCTGACTCTCCGAGTTTAAATTGCGGGTCTAAATGCATTTTCTTGCCCAAAGAACAACTCCAGTATCTTCCAAGTAAACTACTTTGATGCAAAAATCACCTGGTCAGGCAGTTCAGAGCATCTGAAATGCTAGCTAGGTAATGTCACTTGACTGGCAGTTTTCGTTCTGCAGATAAAAGTAGACGTGCCAAAGTACTCACCCAAAAGAAGGTTAGTTCCTGCTGTGTTGCATGCTGTTTTTCATTACAACCTTCCATTTTACACCTATCCTGATGGCGGCAAAACTCCTTATCCTTCCATCATATGTTTAGGAACAGGCTAGCTAGCAAGGGCTGTGCTGACAGGACATGCTTTGTTTTGATGGTCTAGGAAGTAAATGGAGACGTGACGTGACGTGATCAGGAAGTGGTGAGAGACGGTTTGATTCGCTATTAATAAAACTCAAATACTGTGTGTAATAAAATGCACAGATGATGAAATATACAGATCCTGACTTTGTAGGAGTTTTGACTTTGTAGGTGTTTTCATGATCTATGTCAGTTCTGTTCATCACATTATTACGAAAATCACACAGAATGTGCATTAGAATGTGTAGATTCAGAATCCAATAAAAAAAAGTAAAAAAGTAATTTTACGGTTTGGGAGCCAACGCATGGGAGGCAAAACGTATTTGTACGTGACTTGGTAGTGAATGTGTTAATTTCTGGCGGCCATCTTGGATTCCGGACAACTTAAAGCAAAAGCTTATTTTGATCGGTATGGTCCAACGTACAAGAATCCATTGAGAAAACCTTGACAGGAAAACATTGCGATTATGTCCCGGCTCGGACCGGTCTATTAGTGCCACATTTGACAACAAAACAACTAACTAAGGTCATAATATGGTCTATCCATCTATGATGACCCATAATGCTACAACTGGCCCACCTCATCTCACTGTATTTAGGCCTATAGGCCCTATAGTGACAACAAAGCACTCTTCCTGCAGCAAATGCATTTGCTTCCATTACCTTTTGTGTATTTATGTAAGCTACTGGATACCTGCATTTCCCCCTGGGGATCAATAAAGTTACTCTACTCTACTCTACTCTACCCGACCTCCAATAATCCATATTTCTCTGACTTCCTTCACAATGTATTTTACAATGGCTTAGGCAGTATAAACCTAAATTCCCTGTTATTTCTGCAGGCAGCACTGCAGGAGATGACACTGGATGATTTCCGCAGTTTCACATCTGAGATCCTCGAGTATCAACCAGGCCTGGTCTTTGATGTCCTGCAGCGGTGGCGGAACAGGCATGGTGCCCCATCTCCTGCAGGTTCACCAGTGGTGCCTTGGTGCAGTTGTGGGAATTGTCGGGAAATGCCAACCGACCGGGAGAAGCAGTGCTGTGGACAGGACCCTCAGAATTGTTCAAGTGCACTTAGACACTTTTTACAGTTTTGCCTTGATCCAGCATACCTCAGGGTGCACAGGCAGTACCGGGAAGATGTGACTAGGCTAGGTGCCATTAGAGAGCCGGGGAACGATAACAGAGAATTCCGGTATGCTGCCTACCGCCACTACATATTTTGGCAGCATGGGTCCTTGGGGCAGGGCAACAGGAGGGTCATTCCGAGCTGTTGTGTCTGGAAGATCAGGGACAAGTTCCCTGATCCCCACGGGCAATATGCTGGATTCATACCCCCTATTTAATTGATTTTTCATTTGTACTTGTAAATAGATAATTCAGATATTTGACAGACTTTTTAATTTAAAATATTTGGTTTATTTTTACTGTAAATAGTTAGACTTTTGTTTTTGAACAGTTTGTACAAGTTACATTGTAATGCAGTGCAATTTCTATTTCTTTTAGCAATAAAAAAAGAAAGATAACACTTTGTCAGTGCTGTTTTTATATACAGAATATACATACATTCATAAAAAAGTCAAGAAAAGAACGATTCTCCCAACAATAAATGTAAAGGTAAAAAAAAAAAAAATTCACATCAGGATGGAGGTGGTCATGAAGTACATCATTGGTCGTCATCAGCAGCTGCCTGGAAAGCAGAAGCTGTGGAAAGAAAGCACAATCAGATGAATGCACAAAGTCAGGGCTTGACATTAACTTTTCCACCCACCGGCCACTGTGTCTAGTGGTTTTCTTGAGTCACTAGCCATTTAGGTATTCCACCAGCCACAGATTGTATATTGTTATATTGTTTTTTTTTTCTTTATCATGATATGAATCTAACCTCAGAAGATAAGGTGTTAAAGCAAGATGAGTGTACGGCTTTCTACATGGAAGTATATCAAGCAAATAGAAACTGACTTACTGAGCTTTTTCTTGAACTCAAATACAAAAAAAAAAAAAAACTGAATATAGGCTACTATGAGGCGTATGTCATAAGCTGCCAGCCAAATTGGCTAGTGACACTGAACATATTACTAGCCACAGCCAAGTTTTACCAGCATTTAGCTGGTTGGCAGGTGCCAGTGTCAAGCCCAGCACAACGTGTTATGGTAGATGACAGTGTGCAAAGATATCAGTGTCAATAATATAAGCGACAGTCTCACATACCAAGACCTCGGCTGACTTGTGTCTGCACAAGCTCTGACATCGTTGGTAGAGGGACTGGGGGCACAACGCCAAGTCTCCTAGGGTCGTCAGGTCGAAGTGTCCTGGTCCTGGGCATTCCAACCCCGCTGCTGAGTCGTTGCTCAACAATTCTCCCTTGCAGATTTGGGATGTAGTCGTAGGTCTTCTGCGCCTTTGCAGCATACAGGCTGTACCTCCTGGCATTTTTGTTATATGTCCGTCTGAAACTGAAACAAAGAGGCCAACATACAACATGGAGTCTTAGTCATGACAAAAATATGTGTAGTTTGAGGTATTCCTAGTAGATGCATAGCTTTGAGTTTTCTATTCCAAAGCTAAAAAATGTGTTCTGTCAAACATGACTTATGACCAATGTATGAATTAATTAGAAAACATTGACGTGCAGGTACTTAGGTGTAGAGTCTGCATTTGATTCATGCCTAATTGCCTGTTGAACATTAGTTTGAAAGCAGTTAAAATAGGCTGATTGGGACCACCGCATCAGTGCATACATTATCCACATCAATTTGTAAAAAAAAAAAAAAAAAGTCAGCATCCAACATCATTTCGCAGTAAATGGCATACCAAATAGAAAATCACATAAAGGTGTTTCAAGTACAACTTACATTTGTTGGCCCTCTGTTGTGAGCATTGGCCTGTCACGATGGAAGTTGTAGTCCAGAGCTGCCAACAAAACTCAAGCTTCATAAACCGGTGGGCTGAAGGAGTGGCGCTTACTGGCATACATGAGTATGTGGTTCTGGAACGAACTGCGATGTTGATCTAAATAAGCAGAAAAAGATGCACACATCCAAAGGCGTCAAAACTAAAAGTGAAAAAAAAAAATCCAACACAGGTCTCATTTCAACACAGGTAGCTTAGCTGAGTGATCAGTAGACCTGTGCATGGGGCATAACGTCAGCCAACTCTGTTTGTGGTGGATTCTTGTTAGGTTTTATTGTTTTTCAGTAACAGTCCATATGTTTAGGTGCAATGGGATAACTTATGTAACAGCTATGTAATATCATGTGCAAGTATTGTACGTGCAACATGAATTTGCTTTTACGTTTGAAACCTCTGCATGCATTTTACAGTGGTTTGAATTTTTATTTACTGTATATTAGAGGTGCTCCGATTGCTCGGCTGCCGATCATGACCGGCCGATAATGGCCAAAAATAGCCTGATCGGTGATCGGAAAAACATGCCGATCAAAAAACCGATCGAGAGATATTAAATTCCTCACGCAACCATTTGCCTTTACACCTGGCGCTGCATGTAGGCGCTGGCTCTGCACAGCTGCAACTGCACCAAAAGAAGGCATCTTTGCTTGTCTATAACTTTTCGCCATTCCCCCCTTCATTTCCACCATTCATAACCATAACTGCATCAACAATGATCTGATTTTCCGATCCATGCGCCGTTTACCTGAGTGACAAATGTAATTTGCGATTGAGTAGGCTACTCGCCAGTGAGCCATGTTACGTTATAACCTGTGTAGTTGCCTTGGTCAGCACGCGACGTTGTCAGCACAAACATGTCGATTATTGTTTTCAAAGTTGTAATTGGCAGTCAGTCGATTAGTTTGATAGTCGCTGAAACACCAAACGGCGACAGATGTGGTTAAAACTTGAGAGAGAGATTCAGAACGGTAGTGGAGCACTGCAACTGTGGACGGTGACAGAGAGGGGAGGGGCTCTCCTCACGAGGCTGCTCATTTAAAGCGACAGGTTGTTTTTTTCTCGTATGTGGAAGACTATTTGATGTAATGTTTCAGTTTCAATTCAATCTTAAATAGTTTAGTTATTCTATGCAATAACTTATACATTGATTAATACTGTAGACTGTATTACCAACACTAGTCTGAAAGATAATAATAATAATAATAATAATAATAATAATAATAATAATAATAATAATAGCCTAATAATAGACATGTGCAAATTAAGATTGATTGGTTTATGGGCAGAAATGGTATTCAATAAGGATAATTAATAGGCTATTAAAAAAATAGGAAATCATTTTTGTGATCGGCAATGATCGGTAATCGGCAGATAAAGATTTTTGGTGATCGGTATCGGTGATCGGACCCAAAAAATGGTGATCGGAGCACCTCTACTGTATATTCAGTAAAAATATGTTTAAAAAAAAAAAAAAAAAAAGTACCTGAAGCGCAAGTACTTGTGGACATCCTTCCGAAAACGCTTGTTGAGGACAATGTCTACCAGCGCTTTGTGGCTAACGGAATCTCTCTCCATCCACTGTCTGTCAGGCTCATCTTCAATTGGACTGTGTTGGCAGCCGCCCATTCTCCATGAGTGTACGTTGCATACATGATGGGTAATGCCAATCCAAAGGTTCTATGGGTGTGGGACAATGAAACATACAGGAGACACCACAGAACAATGTATTAGACAAATACAGTACATAATGTGGGTTTATAGCCGCAAATAAATGTCAAATTCACTTACAAGAAATTCCGCATACGTGTCTGCGGTCTTGCAA
The DNA here is from genome assembly GCF_034702125.1 of Engraulis encrasicolus. Classification (NCBI taxonomy): domain Eukaryota; kingdom Metazoa; phylum Chordata; class Actinopteri; order Clupeiformes; family Engraulidae; genus Engraulis; species Engraulis encrasicolus. The sequence goes on from NC_085874.1 coordinate 4,918,850, forward strand.
CACCACCAAAAGTGGTTGGTGATGTCCTTCAGCCAGTTGAGCAGTGTTGGGAATAACGGCGTTTAAATAAACGGCGTTACTAACGCCGTTACATTTTTCAGTAACGGGTAATCTAACTAATTATTCTTACTGTCAGTATAACGCCGTTACAATTTCATACACTCCGTTACTGCACGTTACTGTTTTAGGGTAGCCTGGCGTCGTCACCGTGCGTTCTATTACCAAAACCTCTCCATACGGTCATATGGCCACGTTCGCCGCTGCCATTCACCCAGTAGAAGTCAGAAAGAGGTGTGTGAAAATGAGTGTGTGTGTGCTGCTTGGTGAACAGTGTTTGTCTGATCCCAGGATTGTTGCGTTTGCGTCCGGATAGGTGGCTACCCACATCACAGGGGGCTGTGGAGGGAGCGCAAGCTAACATTACCAGACCCACCTCTCTCACCCCTCATTCCTCCACCAATACCTGCATGGTCACTACGACTGCATTCGCCAGTACCACCGACTCACTTGAGATATGATAAAGTCACCGAGTGAGTTTAAATGTGTGTGTGTGCTTAGAGAACATCCTTGCTTCGCATGTCGGCATCACTGCCTTCGGAAGTTTCGCCGCGGTAAACAAAGAGTGCTCGTCCGATCATTATCCTCCTCGTGAGATAAAAACGGTCCTTCAGAGTCAGAATAGGTAAATAACATGCTCAGAACTTCATCATGATTCAACTTCTCACTAACCACGATGAAATAGCTCGCTGATAGTTCGCTGATAACAACACAAACTCAACTCGCACGCTTCGAGACAAAGACGCAAAGTGGCTACTTCCGCATTTTGTGGTCGCGTCACAGGTCGCGTCTTTTACTGCTTCACGACTCTGTGAACTACAAAATGACGTAATCGTAGTCTTGTTTGAAAGGGAAGCATTTAGTAATAATTAAAATGTAAATAGGCCTACTACATTTAGTTGTAATTTAAATTGGATTTAACATGCACATTTTCAGTTGAATTTAAATAAGCCTATTAAAATGTGTTATTTTCTTTTATAAAAAAAAAATATATTTTGTCCATCCAGTGGCTTTGGTTCATTATTTTGCAATAAATTGTTGTTTGTAACGTCACCTGTCTTTACCGTCCTTCTCTATGTGGTTTATGAAACATGGTCGGGGGGCGAGTAACGCAATAGTTACTTTTACTGGTAACTAGTTACTTTGATACCGGAGTAACCCAGGAAGTAACTCAGTTACTTTTTTGGAGAAGTAACTAGTAACTAGTAACTAGTTACTTTTTCAAAGTAACTTGCCCAACACTGCAGTTGAGTAGAATAGACTGCCCTTTCACCTTTGATGCCTATTAACAGAGAGAGACTAAAAATGAATGCAATCATCCAATAGTAATATTATGAAAAAGAACACAAAACATTCACAATTATATTTGCTCACATACGATCAGTCTCTTTCCTATCAGCATGACCAGTCAATTCTGTGATGAACAGACAGTAAGTTATACCCTGCACTTCACCTGAAACTGCACCCAAGTAGTAACACATTCAGAATCCTAATTACTAACACACTGTTAATTGGATCATTGAAGACATGTTCATCCAATTCACATCCATCCTCATTATCAGTGTTCATGTCCTGCAAGCTTTGTAAATAGAAGGGAGAAATTACAAAAATGGCAACCATCTGCAGAGATACTTCAATTGTCTATGAATCTCAGACGCAAATCAATATTTTCTTTTAAAGAAAAAAAAATTACCTCTGACGCAGGCTCTCCGACTCCCGTCCTTCAAGGATGGTTTTTAGAACTTCATCGTCACTGCATAGAAACAAGATGGAGCGAGGGAAAAACACAAGAATAGGGAGTGTGAGACACACATACACATCAACTGTACCAGGTCAAATAGAATCACCAGGTCCATGATATAGATCTACCTGTCTGATCCATCTGAAATGTTCGACAATGGTGGGGCAGGCCTCAATCTCTGTACCCTGCTGGGTCTCTCCCTCATGGGCCTCATGGGAGTGGAAGACGGCGCAAGCCTGCTTTCATAGCTGAACAAAGGCAATAGATGTACTTTGTTAGATGATCTATAAAGCCAAGATTCCAGTGCTCCACGGTAGGCAACTGGAAATAAATCTGACTATTATTTTATCCCTGGTCAATATCAAAAGTAGCAGGCTATAAAATCAGAGATTTTAATAGGAAAATCTAAACTGTCCCTGATAAAATAGACAACACGTCATTGACTCAAACGGTGCCATGCCTACTTGGTGCATAGTACCACACATTAGCCTGCTCCTGTGTGCCACTACGTTCAATATTATTGTTCTAAAACGTTTCTGGTTTTCTCAACGTAAACCAACGTTTCTGCAATTCCGCTACATTACAATCTAACATTTCAGAAACAAGTAGGGTTTTTTTTCAGAGGACAGGGGGTTAACAGTGGAAAAAGCTTTCGACCAAAACCAAGAGTGTGAAACACGTAGTAGTAATAGAAAAGAATTATTTTTTATATGGCGCTTTTCTTGGCACTCAAAGCTGCTCCCTCCCCTCCCCTCCCTTCCCCCACCAAGAGCGTGGAAAAGCCCTTGGATCATTACAATCTAGTGAAGACCAAAACGCCAGCAGTAGCGGTGTAGGCTACTTTTGACTGTGGAATATCCATGGCATTTTCATCTTGTATTTCAGTGCTAACTGAAATATCTCCCAACGCGAAAAACGCCTTTCAGTTTGGAGAACATTAGTGTAGTTCTAGTGTAAAACCAAGTAATTTCAAGAATCGGTTCTTACTGGAATAACTTACAAACATACGAGCTCGAACTGAAAAGACAATACTTAACTTCTTCATTTCCCAGACCCCCCTAAAATTACCCAAGTGTCTTCGGATACAATACAAAAGCATCTCTGCCAATCGAACACACAAAGCATCTTGGGACTTGCAGTTAAAGGGACACTCCACCCATTTTGCATTAGGCTTTCCATTGATAGACACCCAGTCATACTTTTGAATGGTCTTTCAAAAATCTCTCAATTCCCCCTGAGATTGGAGAAATCCACATTCATCTCTTAACACTTCCTATGTCAATGATGTAAAAATGGTCATTTTGCATCATCGACATAGGAAGTGTAAGAGAGGTGGATTTCTGTTGAGACTACAAGCCTTTTTCCCACCTTTTCAACCCCGCCCATAGGGGGTTGGACCTAATGCTCTAACAGACCTATCACTGCTCAGTGTCCCAGTGCTTTTGAAATCACTGGCATTGAGGCTCCAGTAAGCAGTGTTGCCAGATTGGGCTGTTTCCCACCCAATTAGGCTGCTTGGGATGGCCGTCTGCGGGTAAAAATGGCATTTTACAGGAAAACTCGCCCAATCTTTCCCATCAACATCAATAGAATTGGGCTGGATTTAGTGCTTCCAGGCGGGTTTTGAGCATTTTTTGGGCTGGAAATCATCAGACTCATCTGGCAACGCTGCCAGTAAGTCACTGGCATAGCTGGAAAGGAGAAGCTGGAGCACACTGCAGCTTAGTTTTCAAGACTTTATTTTGTGCACACACCCGACCAACGTTTCGGTGTTGCTAAACCTTCTTCAGAGTCAAATGATAGCAAGAGAGAGACACACATTTCAGGACTTGACATTCACAGGTGATCCCACTTGGTTTGGCTAAATTGGTCTTATCTCATTGCAGGTAATTGACCCCACCCCCCAACACCAGGACAAGATTGCAGACAATTAGACAGAGAGGCTTTGTGGAAAGGCATTTTGGATTCATACTCTAAATTCAGTGGAGCCTCAGGGCATAAATGAGGAACACAATATGTCTTGCTCTCTGTAACAAATTGTTCCAGCATCGCAGCTGTGGTCTTCTAATAATTGTAGCTGTGGTTTTATTGACAATGTTCTTTGTGTATTGTTTTTTTCACTTTTTTATTTTGTTTTGGGAAGTTGGCAAGCTGTCTAATTGTCTACAATCTTGTCCTGGTGTTGGGGGGTGGGGTCAATTACCTGCAATGAGATCAGACCAATTTAGCCAAACCAAGTAGGATCACCTGTGAATGTCAAGTCTTGAAATGTGTGTCTCTCTCTTGCTATCATTTGACTCTGAAGAAGGTGTAGCAACACAGAAATGTTGGTCGCATGTGTGCACAAATTTAAGTCTTGAAAACTAAGCTGCAGTGTGCTCCAGCTTCTCCTTTCCAGTGATGTCTGTTCCACTGTGATGCACCTGCAAGCAGGGTTGCCAGATGAGGCTGATGATTTCTAGCCCAAAAAATGCTCAAAACCAGCCTAGAAGCTCAAAATCCCGCCCAATTCTATTGATTTCTATGGCAAAAATTGGGCGGGTTTTTCTGCTAAATGCCATTTTTACCCGCACACGACCATCCTAAGCAGCCCAATTGGGCGGAAAACAGCCCAATCTGGCAACACTGCCTGCAAGCTGAGGGAGGGATGATGCATAGAGTCCCAAATAACTGGGTGTGGCCTGTGGAACTTGAGCATTGCAGTGCATTATGGGGATTGTTGTCACAAATCCACAAGCACTGAAAAGTCATTTTCTGCCTTTTCTTGGCCAAGAAGGCACCAAATTAGAAATGTATGTTACTATTCTACTATACATATGACCCATTTTCAGTAACATATTCATGTCTCCACCGGTGGAATGCCCCTTTAACACAATACACAACAATCACACTTTCAGTTCCTACACTACTTCACCCCTCTGAAATTAAAACGTCCTTGTTTTACAGTTTAGCAAAATAACCGTTATGTCCTACACATACAAAAAAATCAATAATAATCACTATTATGTAATTATAGCACTGTCACGGCCTTGTGCTCTTGAACTCACTTGGAACAGGCTCTGAAACAACAAAAATAACATGCTCAGACAGAAGAAAACACATCACATGTACACATGCAATTAAATGCTGTCCCTATCCAAAACAATCAGATAGTGTAATGGGAAAGGCTGCGCTCATGTGCCTGTTGACTACACGTTACCGTAATGACGTATGAGCTGACGTCATCCTGACACACTACCGTAAGGATGTTACACCAAAGAAACTCAAGAGAAAGAACAATCTCATGGCGGGGAATGCATTGGCCACGGTGTAGTACGGGGGCGTTGCCTGAGGACACGAGTGGATGGAAAATTAACTCCCTTGCGCATGGTCATTGGTCATCCATCCACGATGGATGCCATTTTCGTACTCCGTAATTTGTGGCCAAGTAACGGCAGCTGTTGGTCAGCAGTAATTGCTGGGGGTAATTAAGGACAGCTGACAGACATTCACGCTGTCCTATGACCTGTTCCACAGTGAATAACATTTCCGTACTCCCCTCGCCATCATTTCCTACTACGCTGTTATGACGTGAGTAAGCCCTCTTGTCTCAAGCCTCTTTGGTTACACCCACGGCGGATGGTAATCAATTAGTGATCAGGAGAGCTTTTATTCTTTGTTTAGGCTGTGCGACCGTGATGAGTGACACTGGTTGTGTTTGACCATTCGCTTGATCCGATCTGATTCGGTTTGTGCTCCGCGTTGGAAGTGGAGCTGGAGATAACCTCATTGTGTGGAAGGTATGTTGAATCGTTGTGCGCCTATCTGTTTAGCATGTAAGCGTAATGATCCTAACGTGAGTTGTTTGTGGCAGGGGTAACTCAGCGCTTTCTCTGCTTGTGCTCCGCGTTTGAAGTGGAGGTTGAGGACATCTCCCGTTTGTGAAAGGTATGCTCGATGCCTTTGTGTTCATGTATTTTAAGTGTTTAAGCGCACAGCTTCATGCAAATCCTCTGTTTACGGCAGGGGTTGCTCAGGTGGCTACCTCCCCTGTCTCTGGTTTCTCTGCTGCGTGTGGTGGTCACATTGAGTCGTGGTGCAAAAGCGAGGACTAGGCGTCCGTGACCTAAACCCGATTGACGGTATGTAAAATGGATGTGTGAACTTTAGTTGTTTTTTTAATTTCCTTTCAACTAAATCGCCCTCACTCCACAGGTTGCGTTGGGGCGGAGCGCTCGTTCTCTACTTTCTGTGCTTCAGCGACATCATCTGCGGTGGTATGTAATTAATGATGATGATTCCACCGGTATGTCTTAAATCATGTTACTTCTAGTAGTAATTTGCTTCCACATTCATAGGTGCCTGACTCCTTGGTCAGTTGGAATCCTCAGTCTACCAGCTGATAGCTGTGCCGCTGTTTTGTCTCTGTCCAATCCGTACGTCTGCTGCTAACTTTCGCTGCCCACAGCTTTGGGCCAGTGCCCTCTGGACGCGGACGTGTGTGTGTGTGTGTGTGTGTGCGTGCGTGTGTGTGTGATCGTAGCTTTTTGTTTGTTTCCCTTCTTCTATTTGTATTTTGTTTTGTTTGTCTTGTCAATCCAGTGTTTGGCTCTGTCTGGCCTACTTTATGCATGGCTTTTGGCTGCGCTTATCTGGGTGTGCTGGGTTAATTTAGCTTGCAGTGCTGTATTTCTTTTGGGTTTGCATGGTGTGACTTCTTTTGCTTTGCTTGCTGTGCCATTATTTTGCTTGCTTGGCTATCTGCCTTATTTGTCACAATTTAACCCTTGCATGCCAGGCGAAGCGCATTGGTCCAAGTGGCCTATGTGTTTTTGTTTGTCCCGCTTCATGTGTCATTCTGTCTCTTATTCCAGGAGTGGAGCGGGTTCTCAGAAGGGAGGCTGGTTACCTAGTGGCAGGTGCCCTCTTGTTGTGGTGTGTTGCACTCTTTACAGTGTGTAGTAGTGTAGCTTCCAATTGTGTGTTTGTAGTATCACTATAGTCCACGTGTGGCCTCTTGGGCCTCTGTTACTGAAGAGACGCCTCCCTCTGGTGGGTCCCTCCTCCACTCCTGTGAATGTTGTATGTATGCATCATGTCTGTCTGTGTCTTGGCCTAATGCCCTATTGTCAATAAACTATTAGTTAACTGCATATTCCTTCCCTCTCCTTACCATACCAGGTTTTGATTTGTCTTTAAATAAATTATATCATGTGAATGGAATTCTGTCTCTGCTCTTTAATTGCAACGAACCTGTGTGCTTAACCTTCTGGTATTACCAAGTGATTGAGGTTTTGGTTGGTTGTTGGGGCTATTCCCCATGGCGTAGTCGACTACTTATTGAACTTTACCCCGCCCCACTACATTAGCAAGACAAAAGTAAATAGTTTAAACATCTAGGTGTTGTCCCTATAACGTTGAGGAAGACGGACAATACGAACTGATCTGGTTGTCTGCTCGTGAGACGCGTGTCCCTCGGTTGTAGGATTGTCTGCTAGTGTCTCTGGAACACCGACTGGTGATGCAGGGAGCCTTGCCACTGGCACTGGATCCAACGCACGGCCTGGTGTAGCTGGCTGCGCACGGCCTGGTGTAGCTGGCTGCGCACGGCCTGGTGTAGCTGGCTGCGCTGGCGGCGCACAACCTGGTGTTGCTGCTGCATTTGGGGCCTGGTCTGGAGCTGCCTGGTGGCTTGCTGGTGTATCTGGTGCACCATCTGGAGGTGCAGGATGGCTGGCGGCTGTATCTGGAACGCGGTAAGCATATGGCCGTGATGCTGAAAGGGCTGTGAGCTGTGGCCTTGCTGCTCGATTAGCTTGGTTGTTCTCCGGTGTCGTGGGAGCTGAGTCTTCAGACCAAGGTGAGCGGTAGGGTTTGAGGCGATTATAGTGAACCACTTTAGGCTTTGCCCTTGGGTCGAGTTGGTCTTGGATGTTGTAATCCACCCCAATTTCCCCGGAGTGGGAATCCAAACGCTGTAGCACTTTAAAAGGCCCAGTCCATCTGGGGGACAACTTCTGTCTGGCCAGTGCTGGGAGATTGAGCCACACCAGGTCGCCTGGCTTGTAAGCACTGTGCCTCATGTGGCGATCATAATACTGCTTCTGTCTAGCCTTGGCCACAGCAATGTTGCCTTCCACTATGTTAAAAGCTGAATAAAGCCTTTGTCTGAGAGACGCTCCATATTCACTAGGGCTTCCAGGTGTACCATTAGAAGATGCTGGTAAGTCCCCAAGAAGGACATCTGCAGGCAAGCGAGCTTCTCTGCCATTGGTCAAAAAGAAAGGTGTGTGGTGAGTTGAGGTATGCACACTTGTGTTGTATGCGAATTCAACATGGCGTAGGTGATCATCCCATTCACCCCCTTTTGTGTAGAGAAATTTGGCCAGCTGATCCTTAACCCTCTGAGGTCTAAGGCCTTTCAGAGGCTTTTAGGCTGCTTGCACCACCCTGACATTTTCAAGTATTTTCAGCTAACAGTAAGCATCTATGCAAAAGTGGGATATATGGTTGTATTGTGAAAAGCCTGACAAGAAATAATCCGAAAAAAAATTGGATGTCATACAAACATGTTTTATTTAAATTGAGTATAAACACAACTGTACAAAAAAACAGGGTTCAGACGTCTTCAAAAAGTTCAAGAAAACACACAATAAATATATCTAGCCAAGACTTTTGAAGTTTGAATCTTGTAAACAAATGTATTGGCAGCATAAAAGTGAAAAGGGCATTTAGAAATGTTTTGTTGTTTTCATACAAAATGCAAAAAAGAATGACTATGTCACTGCCACTGCCTGTCTCATTTGAATACTAATGAGATAGGTGTGAAAAACCTCTAATGGCCCACACCCCCCTGTCAATCCCCATGTGCTCTGATAGCCCCAACCCCCCTGTCACTCTACGTCTGCTGTGTTTATCCTACCTGAAAGGGGCGTGTTGTCACCTCTGAATAGCCACTCAAGCACTGGTACTTTACATGTGAATAGCTATAGGTGTGGCTGCTACAGGCAGAGAGTACAGAATATGCGAAGATTTCTTTTCACTTTCTTTAAATTGGGCCAGCTATATAATTTATTTAATATATATATATTTGAAATCTGGAAGGTCTGATGTTTCTAATGGTGTAACTTATGTGTTTCAATGACAAAAACTCACAGAGTTACAGATTTGTTTTTAGAGACATGTCAAATTGCCCTCTCAAGGGCACTTAGACCTCAATGGGTTGATAGATCGGTTCGCTCGCTCCACCATACCGTCTGACATAGGATGATAAGCAGATGTCCGGGTTTTGTGAACTCCAAGGTGTGCACACAGCTCTTTGACCAGATCCGAGTCAAACTGGCGACCTTGGTCAGTATGGAGACTGTGGGGTACTACTTGCCTGCTGATGTAGTCCTCAAACAAACACTTTGCCACAGTTGTCGCTCTCTGGTCAGGGAGTGCATACAAGTTCATGTACTTTGTAAAATAATCCATCACAACAAGTATGTAACGATTGCCTCTGTGACTGACTGGCAGTTCAGTTAGATCAGCAGCGATTTCTTCAAAAGGCATTGATGTCACTATGTTCTGCATTGGGGCCTGCAGATGTGGGATTGGTGGTCTGCGGGCCTCACAAGCCTTACATTGAAGACTCCACTCTGTATGATCCCGATTCATGTGTGGCCAGTAACAACGTGGTTCTGGATTTTGAATGATTCTCTTACTGCCAAAGTGGCCAGCCAGCGAGTGGCCGTGCAGCATGTTAAATACTTCTTTCCGCAGTTGGTTCGGTATGACCACTTGGAACACAGGGTCACCTGGTGGATGGCGAACTCTGCGGCACAGGATGGAGTCCACCATGACCAGCCTTGGAAATTCTTTCCAGTAGTGGCGCAGTTCGAAGGGCTTTCCTCGTAGTTGTGCAAAAGGGGGTCTGCTGTCCCCGGAAACCCACTCACACACTGCCTGCAAGACTGGATCATGTCTCTGTGCATCGGCCAGAGTGGTTTTCTCCAGGCCGAGACCAAGAAGCTCATCATGTTGGAGGCTCACTGTCACAGGGTGTACTGCCAGTGTTTGAGCTGTAGGTTTTAACGATGTAGTGGTATTGGCCTTCCCAGCAATCTGACTTTGTATTAGGACAGAATCCGCAGCCTCGGAGTTGCTTGCAGTCATGAGTTCATCAGCCCTGCATGGGCGTCGTGACAAGGGGTCAGCATTGCTGTGTTTGAGGCCCTGTTTGTGTTCAATAGTCCAGTCATAACTGTCTATTTCAAGTGCCCACCTTGCTCGCCGTCCTGTGGGATCACAATCCAGGGCCATCTCCCTCAATCCAAGGAGAGGTCTGTGATCTGTAATGATTCGAAATGAATGGCCTGTGAGGTACTGACGGAAGTGCCGTATCGACCACACAATTGCCCAAAGCTCCCGATCAAATGTTGACCACCGTCTCTCTGTTGCCGTGAGGGTATGGCTGCCATAGGCAATTACATGTTCCCTGTTGTTGTCATTTAGCTGTGAGAGCACACATCCAATTGCGAAGTTAGACGCATCAGTGAAAAGCAAAAATTCCTTGGAAAAATCTGGGTAGGCAAGAATGGGGGTGTGCGTAAGGGCATGACGGAGTGTGTCAAAAGCCTTTTGCTCTACCTCAGTCCATGAGTAAGACTTTCCTTTCTGCGTAAGGGCATGTAGAGGTTGCGAAATCTTTGAAAATTGGTGTATAAATCTTCTGTAATAAGAGCAGAGCCCGAGGAATGCCCTAACCTCAGTAGGATTTTCTGGGACTGGCCAATGAAGTACTTTGTCAATGTTTTTGGGGTCTGGCTTTAACCCTGTGTTAGACACGACATGTCCCAGAAAGGTCACTTGAGGTTGCGCAAAGTCACATTTGGAGGGTTTCAACTTGAGGTTGGCAGTTCTGAGTCGTTCGAACACCTCTTTCAAATGCAGCAGGTGTTCGGTGAAGGTCTTACTGTACACCAATATGTCGTCTAAGTACACCAAACATGTCCTCCAGGACAGGCCCTGTAGTACTAGCTGCATAAGATACTGAAATGTGGGGGTGCATTGACTAATCCCATTGGCATTACTTTAAACTGGTAGAGAGCATGGCTAGTTGTGAAGGCTGTTTTTTCCTTATCCTGCTGGTCAAGCTGAACCTGCCAATAGCCTGAGGACAAATCCATGGTACTGAACATAGAGGCACCACTCAGTGCATCTAGAGTGTCATCTGTTCTGGGAAGAGGGTGAGCATCCTTGACTGTCACTGAGTTTAAACCCCTGTAGTCAACACAGAAACGCCAGCTTCCGTCTTTTTTTCTCACCATAACCACAGGCGCAGCCCATGGACTGTGACTGACCTCGATAATGTCCTTGGCCAGCATGTCTTCCACTTGTGCCTGAATCACAGACTGCATATGAGGAGAGGTACGATAGGCACGCTTTCTGATGGGTGCAGCGGCGTATGTGTTGATTCTGTGTTGCACCAAATTGGTTCTCCCAAAGTCGGTTGGAGTTTTACTGAATATATCAGAATAAGACAAGAGCAGGGAATTTGGTCCGTGTACCATTCGTTCTTTTGTTTTTCGATTCAGAACCAAATAACAAAAAACGAAAAAACGGCTGGTTATTTCATTATTTCGTTTTAGTGATAAACGAAAAAACAAATTTTGATCTGTATTTCCAAAATGTATTTTGTACTTCATTTCAAAACAACGCCAATGAAAAAAAGCCGACGTGCTATTTTTCATTTTTGATATTTTCATTTCACAGCCTTATGTGCCCCGGAAGTACTAGCGTTTGCCCCTGCCGTTGGCGAAGTTGCGAAACACAGGACGATGCTGCGCTCCACCGCGTTTCTCGTGGCTCTCATTTGGCAGTGCGCACGACTGACATAGTTTTAAATGTCGTAGGCCTAGGCTACCCGAAGACCCCAGGTTTTATTTTATAACAGTTTTGTAATAGACAACGACCACCGAACACTGTTTTGGTGTCTTGTGGGCTTACTACAGCTATTAGCTAGGCTTATCAGCGAAGCTGTCTTATGGAACAATGTGGAGATAGCCTTAGTAGCCGAATGGGATCCCTGGATTAGTATTATTATATTAAGGCATCTGTTTTCTAGGAACCGAAAGGAGCTGACTTTTGGTGGCAGGTGATCACGTCCACCATGACATTTTGATATTGTGTTGTTGTTGGACTCTCGGAAAGAATTGCCCTCTGACGTTTCCCCCATTAGCCATCAGATCTAATGCCAAGCATTCTTTGAGAAAGTCTCTAGTTTGCCAAATTGGCGAATTCATTCCCTTTGTCATTGTCCGTCTTTTCCTGTTATAATTTTGACCTGGATATTTTTATCACTGTAATTTGTCTAAACCTACACAATGCTTGCACGCAGAACTTAATAGGCTACAGCAGGCATCTATCAAAGGAACGCACCGCGTGTGTGAGCTGCATTCTCCTTATCCCTCATGGAATGGCAAGCCATGTTGAGAGACTTTAATTTAATTCAATTTACTCCCGATTTGGTTGAGATATTAGGCTTCAGTAAAATGTCAGCACCACATCAACGTTATTTTGGCAAGTGTAATGTGCTGATGCAAGTACGACGGTAAAACAAGACGCATAGGCTTACAGGGCGAAAGGCTATACCGCCCACAAGCTTACTGAAAATGGCCATTGCCACTGTATTCAACGTGTTTTCTCAAATTCAAATACTCTCACTAAAGACATCTCCCAAACTCAATGATGAGTGCTGCCAGTGCACATTTCACCTAGCACCACACACGTGGACAGCTCGTAGTGCAATACAAGGGCTGCACCAGCTGCAAATGCCAGAGAGAATGATCACACCTAGAGCTACTCAGAAATGTAACCTACTGTACTGACGATAGGGGTTGTTTTAGCTCATATTTCATTTTCCAGTGTAAAACTGATGCTATTGATTTTGTGGTAATTGCCTAAATAAACCAGCATTTTGGATGGCCTTCATTTGTGATATGGCTCGCATTTTTGTTGAAGTTTTGTAACGTGGACTGTCTTCTACGTGTATACTTTTGTTTTAGTTTGGTATAATTACGGACAATGCAAATTATTGATTTTTGTGTCATTTTGACATTTTTTGGAAGGAATATAATCAAAATAGTCCCGCCGCGTGGATTATTGTTTTGTGACGTGCATGTGAGAGCCTTATGTCGGCAAAGGGTAACAGTATTGATCGGTTGTATTGTTTGGTCTTTTGTAGACTGTCTGTACGTATTCACTCATGAAACTGTAACGTGCTTCACACATAAGAGTTGTGCAGCCAGAGGAGTTAAACTTAAAATAATCTTTGGTGCCGCGATTTCAGCACCATGCACAGAGGGCGCCCGTCCATGCAGGCAAAGCGCGTCAGGCCATGTAGATGGACATGAAAGCTTTCAACTGATAGATTTTCATAAAAATATTGCAGTTTAGATTTGTTTTAGACTGTGAATTTCACATATATGTTTCAAAACACCTCTTCTGACAACATCCAGTATGGATTTAGTAATGAGTTAAACCTGTTTATTCGAGGTCGGCTTGTAGGCTATAACTTCCGGGGCACATACGGCCGAGAGATGAAAATATCAAAAATTAAAAATAGCACGTCAACCTTTTTTCCATTGGCGTTATTTTGAAATGAAGTAGAAAATAAAAATTGGAAATACAGATCAAAATTTGTTTTTTCGTTTATCACTGAAACGAAATAATGAAATAACCAGCCGTTTTTTCGTTTTTTTGTTATTTGGTTCTGAAGCGAAAAACAAAAGAACGAATGGTACACGGACCGAATTTAATTCAGAAGACTGTGAATCTGAAAGGCTGGTATTATACAGTAGGCCTATATTGCATCCATGTATGGAAATGGTAAAAAGTAACCCACTTACCATCTTAATGTGGTACAATCAAACCTTATTTTACTAATCAAGTGTTGAAGTGATACTGTTTAGATTTATTCTGTAGAGCTTTCTTTTAGATTACTATTTTATCTTAACCCCTCCACCTTTTTTTAAAAAAATCTTTATCTGTTAAATGTTTTGTGTGTGTGGGTGTGAGAAGTGTACCACCCACTGCAAAACAATTGCCAATACTGGGACATAAAGCTACTACTACTACTGTGCTATTTTTGGAAATAAGCTCATATCACACCTCCCTGTGGGTTAAATGATTGAGTTCTACCTTTCTCTAGCCGCCAGCTGGTCTCATAGGATTCAATGTTTATCACTAGCATGGAGCATGGAGGTAGTCCATACTCTGAAAACGATTGAAATTACAGGAGGAAGGTAAACCTCGATCATTTAACTCAAGGGGAGGCGTAATATGAGCTTATTTCCACAAATGGCACAGTATCAATTTAGCTGACATTGCAAGCTTGCACTGATCATGGATCATCTGACTTTATGTGTATTATTTATGCAGATAATCAACAAAGCCTGACTGCCCACAACACCTGGATCAGAGAGCCAGTCAAATGAAATCTGTCAAGAAAACCGCAGATAAACAAGGCCTGTATCATCATTGTAGTCTAGTACTACACTTTTATTGTACACGAATACAGAACATGACATGCTTGTATCATTGAAAAAAAAAAAACCTAACTATACAATCAGTCAAGCACTCTCAGACGCACTCACTTACTATACAACTCACCACACACGTTATCCATTACAATGTGTTCATTCAGCTCTAACATACCCACATTTTTTAATTAAAAAACCCCTCAAATCTCAAGAACCTGAATGCAGCGTATATGTGTCTCCAGGCTACAATGGGTTAAAGCTCTGGAGGCCAGAAGGAAAGTAGAGTGATTACACTCATTCTCAAACTGGGCGCAATGTGGACAGTATTCCAAGTGTGCCTTCAAATAATATTGGTCTGTGGGTTTTGTTGTTTATTGGGTCAGAGGTGGGCCCCAAGGTTCAGTTACACCATTAGGTGTAAGTGATCACCATTCTTTGTTACACCATGATTTTCCTAAATGTATGTTGTATATGTAAATGTATATTCCAGTTCAGTCTTGTTTATATAATTCTGCACAACTTGGTTTATCTTTCTTCCCATGTTTAACTGCAGTCAACCTGCCATCCAAGCCGAGGCCAAACACATCATAGCACTGAGGTGGTCAACCAAGGTTGCAGATAGGGATGAGTTCCATGACGTGTCCATCAAGACCAGAGGAGGCTGCTGCGGACAGCTCCCCTGCGAGAAACCTTGCTACGCCCAGTATAGGCACACAACTCTAATTTCACTGCATGTTTTAGTATTTCTATGCATGCAACCTATAAATCCTTTAAATCTTGCAATTGATGTAGACTTGTAAGTCATCTGTAAGCAACTAATACGTTATTCTAACCTCACATTGATACACATTTTGTGCACTTCAGATCAATTTCCTGTATTTTGTTCTTGCTCTTTCCCTGCAGAAACACAATTGAACAGATTTAATAAATGTTCGTCTTTGTCAATAATTGTATCTTCTTTTCAGCATGAACTGAGCCAAGTTAACTTTCTAGTCAAAGTATCTATTGGAGGCATAAATAACAAGAGGAAGACTAGCCATCAATAATTACAATATTTACAAGCAGTGAAAGAGGCACATACTATCCACATATGCCACATATTTGTTACAGTGAAGAAGTTGTGATGCTGTACATGTTTACTCCATCTACAGGCTGCTATAGACTGTTAGTTTTCCACAAAGAAGCCTAGAGTCGAGACCTTTGTTCAATCTTCTGACATGCTCTTACTCTTGACAAATGGGTACTATATCAGCTTTAATGAATCCTAAAATTGTCCAGCACGTATGAATTGGACGTTGTATCTTGGAGTAAATAAGCTACTATGCAGATTTAAAGATCAATGTGAGCTGAAAGAATTTTTTCATCCCTGTGCAAGAGGCCAGGAAGGTTTGTCAAAGGTTGGAGTAAGTCTCTTTTTTTCGTGACTAGATATAGCGATTAGTCCAGTGTTTCTCAACAGGGGTGCCGGAGAAAAGTGGCTGATAAATAAATTATGTAATATAAGATATATTTGTCTAAATTGATAAGTTAATGCTAGTCAGTGGAATCTTTCATCTGCCATTTACACACAATTAAGTAAATTTAGGTCACCCCAGTAAGCTGCAACTTAAAACGTAGGTCGTGTGACCAAATTTGTTACTTTTCTTAGCTTGTGTGGTATCGGATGCGATGCTTGTTGGTTTGGGGTGCCTTGAAATTTTTCATGAATTGGAAGGGTGCCTCGCCTAAAAAAAGGCTGCGAAACACTGGATTAGTCGACTATTAAATGTATCGTTAGTTGCAGCCCTAGTAGGTTCTATGAATACCATCAATACAATATAGCTGGTATGCTACAACTGCTGATAATTAGAGGTGCTTAACTCGAATCTTTGAGGCGTCCGGATTGATTGGATCATTCCAAGGAGAGTATCCGGATTAGACGGATCACACGGATCACTTATTTAAAATAGGCCTAAATAAAAATAAATAATAATAATGTATTTTTTAAAACGTTTCTGCCGTTAAATAGCTATGCCTTTGTTGTTCCATTTATCAATTCATGTTGATAAATCAAAGAGTAAGACGGTTTGATCAACAAAACTCACTTTATGAATGTCACAGTTCCTAAACTCATGCTGCGATCTGACCCACCTCTCCTCACTAAACATGCAACCACAACTCGAACAGCCTTTGGCAGCAGTGAAACGGCATGTTCCTGATTTTGCAATAAATAGGCTAATGTGTGTTGTTTGTATTTAAGAAGACTAAAAGTCAAATATTTGGGAGCAGAAGTCTAGTTGAGCAGGGATGGTCAGGAGGCGAGCAGCAGATGACCACTCGCGTCCGCTGCAGAGTTGCCTTGCGACTCGCACACTCGTGGCAAAAACGAAACTTAAGCGTTGATCCGATCCGTAGGGGATTCGCTGCTACCAACAACTCAGTCAGGATTCGTCTCGCCGAGGGCGCCGCTGCTGAGTGACTCGGAGGAGGGGAGTGACAGCAGTGGCTTTAAAGACTGTAGCCTACGCTGGAACGCAGTGAGTGATAGAGTCACGTCTGTAGACTATAATTTCCCTAAGAGTAGCCTACAGAGTGAGATGTTAAAGCGTTGGCAGAGCACTGTTAACATTTAGAAATGTAGAGCTCAACAGAGTCAGAAGCACAAACATAGGGAGCGGGGACCCGCGACTCAATTGGCCACAACAGGCTGGACGGATCAAACAGGCTCGATGAATGACGAGGCGGGAGTTGGTTCCGTTTTACTCAGTGAATGTTCGTGACTGAACAGCATACTAGGGAGATTAGAGAATGGCTGTTGTAGTCAACTAAAGAGGATATATTCCGGTTTCACAATTTCTCGCGCTGTAACTGCCATTTTGTTGACATATTAATGAAATGCCGTCTGACCCGCCTTTGGCGGATCAATGCACGACAGCCATCCGGTCTGTTCGGATGAGGTCTTTACCCGGCTCTCCAACCGGATCGTCCGGGTTTTATATCATCTCTACTGATAATAATTTGCCCCTGTAGGGCCTAGGGGCCTACAGTATTTTCACTTCGATAAACCCTTAACTGTCACTGTAAGGGTTAGATAATCATTATTGGTCAACTGTTAAACAATTGAGACATATATTGTTATATTATAATAATAATAATAATAATAACAACTTGGTTTTATATAGCGCCTTTCAAGGATGGATAAGTGTTTCGGTCACAGAGTCGGAGAGTGAGGGCCGGAGTCTGGAGATGTTCTTGAGATAGAAAAAGGCAGATTTGGTGATGTTTTTGATGTGAGACTGGAATGAGAGGGAAGGGTCAAGTTATTATGTGTAACAATTTTGAGTAACAGTGTCTACAAAAGGGAGTGTGTCTATGTTCACACAGCCCATCCCACATCACAAACACTGAAAACAAAAAAGGGGAAAGAAAATAGACTGAATTGTCCCGCAGGGCAATGGTACTGTTCCACCCAAAAACCTTTCCCTAACCTCATTGAAATCGTGCCTAACAGTCAGTTAACACCAGCCATACCTACCTCTAAACCACAATGTAATGACCTCTAACCATGCTCTACTCATAATAGTAGAGATGGACTTAACTAAACCACAACCAGGGTGGAATCATGCTTAAACCCACGTCAGTTCACAATAACAATACAATACAAGATAACCTCTGTGAAAGCTATATGGGACTAATGGGATGTGGGAGCATATAGGGCCGACCCCATGTCACATGTAATAGAAGTTACCACTTTGTGGCCATGGTATGTCAGAAACGTAAAAGTAACATGATGCATCTGAAGTTGGTTTTGTTGCTGTTCCTGTCAGCATTCTGCCGTGGTCTGTGGGGCATTCTCGTGCAGTCACTTCTTTGGTAGGTGCTCGGCTTTGCCATCAGTTCATCCGTCCCAGTCCCAGTCCCAGTCCCATCTTCACTGTAAAAAGAAAAAAAAAGCTTTTGGTCAAGAAAACCAATGGCAGCAGCAGCAGTAGCAGCTAGCGAAAGAGAGACGGGCAGTAATCAGTTGCCTGGAATAGACGTACACACAGAGTATGTGCTACAATGTTACCTAATGTTACCCAAGCTATTAGGCCCTAGTATGTTCACACACATCGCTACCACAGCGAAGTCAGATTGTTTCGACGAAGCAACTAGTTCTACATCTCGGTTAATTTACATGAATGCACAGATTTTTCAAGAATGGCTGGGCTTGGGCACTCGATCATTACACTATCCACTTGCACGTCAAATGCACACGTCTCATCCTTGCTCAACAACATATCACATCATGGGCTTTTAGTGAAACAACAAAAAACAGATGAATATACTATCTGCCATAGCCCATTATATCTCAACAGTAGCACAACCACTATCTGAGCACACAGTAAGCTAGCTGGTAGACAGCTGCTTGCTAAGGTTAGCCATTCCGTTCAAATTGAACTTGCTTAACCTAGGTCAAAACATTAACCATGTGTAAATTTACACATTTTTATAAAAATGGACTTACCAGTTGAAATGTTGAACGCGGTGAATGAATGCTGGCGGATCACCTTTTACCTCACCGAGCTGGGTGATTCACGTTACATACACAGGAACGTCCGACAAAATCTTTCCTATGATCAGCTCTACGCTCGATCTGTTTTGACTTGATAGGCAGTGCAACCAATCAGATTTTAGGATACGCCCACAGACTTTGATGGGTGAGTTTGACAGATACAATTATTTCATAATGTGCTGTAACACACGGGCCATGAAATAATTAAATGAATATAATTCAATAATTACTTAAATGGTGAAAGGAGTTCTTTAAATACTTTTCTACTTTAAATAAATTAATGACACATTTAAATAATTATTTGTTGGCATATTTATTTAATTAAGCGTGGCTCATTTAGCGTTCCATAGCTGGTTTGGGAGGCTTTGATATTGCAAGCCATGAGGAGGAGAGAGATAGGAGAGGCAGAGCCAGGCTTGAGGGCGGCGATGACTTCTGGTCACGTTTCCAGAGACAGGTCCTATTTCAAAATCAACCAATCAAGTCAACATTATTATATAAGGCGTTCCTATTCAATCGATTCACTTCAGATAAGACAGACTCACAACTCAACAAAATGGTAATTTCCTTTCATATTTAGGTGATGGAGCCTAATCTAGATGGCCTGCTGAACAGCCTGGACAGAAGGTTTGAGAACCTAGACATACTGGGTGCCTTCCACATATTTGGACTTGCACTTCAAGCCTCCAAATACTTTCACGGAAACTCCTGCCTCACCAACCAGAAAATGTGATTCTCCAGGAATGGGAATCATTTAAACAGCACTTGGTTGTTGGAGCTTTTCAGGTAGAAGAGATGAGAATGCCCAGTTGCCCTACTAAACAAAATCCACCAGTTTTCACAATGTAAGGGAAATTATCTGTCTGTCTGTCTGTGTGTGTGTGTGTGTGTGTGTGTGTGTGTGTCTCTCTCTCTCTCTCTCTCTCTCTCTCTCTCTCTCTCT
>NC_085874.1:4938727-5003727 GCF_034702125.1 Engraulis encrasicolus
AAACGATGGATAAACCATAGTCAGGAACCACGGTTTTCATGGTTACCATGGTTATCATTGATAAGCCATAGCAATAGTAATAGGCTATGGTTGGTTCAGAGTATAGAATAACCATGGTAGAACCATGGTTACGACAAAAAAAAAAAAACACAGATTAGTAGATTGGTATATTTTTGTAGGCTAAGGGTGTGTATGTATGAACAATGTCATTTACCCCGGCATAATGCATATATTAGAAATTGATGGTGGTGAAAAAACATTATACTCATGAAAAGATATAGACGGTGGGCTAGATTTCGTAGCTCCTTTAGAAAGCGAGTTTCGTTCTCACTCTCAAGTGGCAACTTGATTTTTCTAATATGACCTCCTGACAATATGTAAAGCAATATTCTGGCTGTTGCCACGCTGAAAAGTTGCACGTTGATCTTAAAAAATAACGAAAATAAAAAAGACTGGGGGTGACGTCACATAATGCACAGTCAATGGGAAGTCTCCGCCCCTCAAAGTTGAAAAGGGAATATTTATCCGCATATCGGGCTTTTTTCATAGGCAGATAATTCACCTAATCATTGAAACAACGTAGGCATTTCATTCCTGACCATTTTCCTGTTACTGGAAAAAATAACACAGCTTGCATTTCTTTACTGACACGTAGTTTTTTGGCGAATTGATCTACCCCCGTCACCTCATTGCTCTATTGCTTTGAGGGAACAGACCTGTCATCTTTTTAACATTTATCTCTCGTTGCCCAATGATGGTCAGACAGTCGAACACTAACAGCGAAAAAGAGCACTCCTGAAAGTTTGAGAAAAAAATATTTTTTTTGCATGTACACAAGTGAGCCCACTTACCCCCCAACTTGTCACTTTTTGCCATGAAATCTGACGGTTCCGGGTAGCATGCACGCGCTAGCTGTATTCTGCCTCGTTGACTTTGCATTGACGTGACGTCACTCGGTTGGCTAGTTTTTGTTGTCATTTTTATAAATCAATGTGCAAGTTTTGAGGATGGCAACAGCCAAAATATTGATTAATGGGTTGTCAGGGGGTTATATGAGCAAAAATAAAGTTGCCACTCGTTAACACCAACGAACTGACAAGATATGAGACTGGGCCCACCACCTAATAACATTTCTGAATGGGCAGCACAAATTCTGGAAGTAATTTTTTTTGTTTTTGTTTTTTTAAGACTTTTCCATCTTCTGCGCAATGGGGACTGCTGCAGCCCCGGCAGCTACAGCACCAGCTGCTTCAAAACAGCACCAGCAGCAGCAGCAGCAGCAGACACAACAGTTGGAAAGAGAGATAAAGAGAGAAGAAGCCAGAATGAGAGAGCAAATAAGGAAGCAAATAAGGGCGGAATATCAGGTATTTAATAACAAAGAGGAGGAGGTGAAGAGGGAAGCTACAGCACCAGCTGCTTCAAAACAGCAGCAGCAGCAGCAACAGCATCCGCAGCAGACACAGTTGGACAGAGAGATAAAGAGAGAAGAAGCCACAATGAGAGAGCAAATAAGGAAGCAAATAAGGGCGGAATATCAGGAAGTTAAGGAAAAGTATGACTTGCCACAAATCCATGCAGAGGGAAAAATGGGAGCAAGACAGAAGAAAGAGATGAAAAAGGAAGACCAGTGTGTTATGCCAGAACAGGATGAGCAGATATCAGAGAACAATATGGAAACTGCTGACATAGAAACAGAGGAGAGAGAAGAAGAGATGATTAGTCAATTGGAGGACAGCAACAAATCACTAGAACTTGACAAGGAGGGGGTGGAGAAGCTGAATGCAGAGGAAAATAAGCAACATGAGAACAAGAAAGATCTTAAAATGTCAAGTGAAGGTGAGAACAAAATGAAACCTAAAGAGACACAGGGCCAGGCAAATAGAGAAAAGAAACAGGGAGAGAAGAAGA
Organism: Engraulis encrasicolus; assembly: GCF_034702125.1. Lineage (NCBI taxonomy): Eukaryota > Metazoa > Chordata > Actinopteri > Clupeiformes > Engraulidae > Engraulis > Engraulis encrasicolus. The sequence continues at coordinate 4,940,639 of NC_085874.1, forward strand.
ATGTGAGTTTCACAGACGCTCTTGAGAAAGGAAAAGTTGAAATGGCGGAGGAGGACAAAAAAGAGAAGAAAAATAAGAAACAGAAAGGATCCTTCCTTGGCTCCCTCATTAAGAAAGCCAAGGACTGGCACTCACAAGAATCAGAGCACCAGAGGAAACAACTGCAACAGAAGCAGCAGCACCAACAGGAGATGCTGCAGCAGCAGGAACAACAGCAGCAGCAGCAGGAACAACAGCAACAGCAGCAGCAGCAACAACAGCAGCAGCATCAGGAGGAGGAGCAGCAGCAGGAGGAGGAGGACCAAAAGGAGGAGCAGGAGCCATTGCCAACTCCTGCAAAGTGCAAAGGTGAGAACCAAGGTGGTGACATTCTCTGGAAGGTCTATTGTCTATCATTACTGTTTATTATTATTTTTACCTTCGCCAGAAGGTTATGTTTTGCCAGCTGTGTATTTATTTATTACCTTCGCCAGAAGGTTATGTTTTGCCCGCCGTGTATTTATTTGTCAATATGTCTGTCTGTTTGTTTGTTTGTTTGTTTGTACTTCGTCTAACTCAGTCAAAACTGAGCCGATTTTTATGAAATTTTGTGGGATGATTGGTCATGACCCAAGGAAGAATCGATTCGTTTTTGGGAGTGATTGGGTCAAAGGTCAAAGGTCAAGGTCAAAATGTTTGTTTGTACTTCGTATAACTCAGACAGAACTGAGCCGATTTTTATGAAATTTAGTGGGATGATTGGTCATGACCCAAGGAACAATTGATTCGTTTTTGGGAGTGATTGGGTCAAAGGTCAAAGGTCAAGGTCACAAAAAGGTCAAAAACGTACATTCAGCCGATTTTTATGAAATTTAGTGGGATGATTGGTCATGACCCAAGGAACAATCAATTACTTTTTGGGAGTGATTGGGTCAAAGGTCAAAGGTCCAGGTCAAGGTCACGAAAAGGTCAAAAACGTAAATTGAGACGATTTTTTATGAAATTTAGTGGGATGATTGGTCATGACCCAAGGAACAACCGATTACTTTTTGGGAGTGATTGGGTCAAAGGTCAAGGTCAAGGTCACGAAAAGGTCAACAACGTTTTTCTTTGCCAAGCACTATATGCCAGAAGAACGTGTGCATGCTGAATTGAATAACAGGTTGAGACTGGGCCAAAAATGTAATATTACGATATTCCGGTCCGATTTTAATGAAACTAACACCAAAATTTGGAGAATGTTATGCCCCACACTTTGAAGATGGCCAGAAAAAAATAAGTGGCGTAGGCGAAGGTTTGCGCTCTACCGAGTGCCCATTCTAGTTTATTTATTTATTTGTGAATATGTTTGTTTGTTTGTTTGTACTTCGTATAACTCAGTCAGGACTGAGCCAATTTTTATGACATTTGGTGGGATGATTGGTCATGACCCAAGGAAGAATCAATTAGTTTTTGGGAGTGATTGGGTCAAAGGTCAAAGGTCAAGGTCAAAATGTTTGTTTGTACTTCATATAACTCAGACAGAACTGAGCCGATTTTTATGAAATTTAGTGGGATGATTGGTCATGACCCAAGGAACAATCGGTTAGTTTTTGGGAGTGATTGGGTCAAAGGTCAAGGTCAAGGTCATGAAAAGGTCAAAAACGTAAATTGAGCCGATTTTTATGAAATTTAGTGGGATGATTGGTCATGACCCAAGGAACAATTGATAACTTTTTGGGAGTGATTGGGTCAAAGGTCAAAGGTCAAGGTCACGAAAAGGTCAACAACGTTTTTCTTTGCCAAGCACTATATGCCAGAAGAACGTGTGCATGCTGAATTGAATAACAGGTTGAGACTGGGCTAAAAATGTAATATTACGAGCCGATTTTTATGAAATTTAGTGGGATGATTGGTCATGACCCAAGGAACAATCGATTACTTCTTGGGATTAATTGGGTCAAAGGTCAAGGTCAAGGTCACGTAAAGGTCAACAACGTAAATTAAGCCGATTTTTATGAAATTTAGTGGGATGATTGGTCATGACCCAAGGAACAATCGATTACTTCTTGGGATTAATTGGGTCAAAGGTCAAGGTCACGAAAAGGTCAAAAACATTTTTCTTTGCCAAGCACTATAGACGGTTTCATGGAACGTTTGCTTGTTGCTTGGTGACATGATATGGCCCGAAGTAAACTTCCGGTCTGCTAATGTTTTGGTAGGCTGCAATCTGTCGGCACTGCCAATATAATTGCAAACGGTTTTAGTATTGGTGAAAAAAAATGCTTTTTAAAAATTTTGTTCTGCGGTAGGGTGCAACTTCACTTCTGGTACCAATCCGCTGACAAACGTGACGCGGATAATTAATGTGTAGGCCTACATGATGCCCAGTCTGCACATCTTACCAAAGCAGACCTAGGGTTGCCACATTTCGTGGTTTAAAAAAAAAAAAACGGGACACATTGTCCGTGAACCATTTATGATATGTGTTTATTTCAATGGGCTAATATGAATTTGTGCATTATTATTTTTTTAAACGGGGACGTTATTTCACTTTCCTGGACAGACCATAACAAACCTAGCCTACAGTAGGCTAGAAACCTTGGGGTGTGGCGACATTACGAGACTGTGTTTCCATTTTGTAAGTTTTCGTGAAAATAGCCAACTTCGCTTGAAGATAGCGTTCATACTTTGCAGTATTTTCTCTTTCGAGCGTGCACCAGGATGTTACTGTCGTGCATTCGTGCCTGTGTGATGCTGCCTTTTGATTCAATCTGAAAGGACCACCTGTGTATCAGTGGCAGCAACAGATAAACAGACAGACAGACAGACGAAACCTCACCACCAAATACCAGAGTAGGCTAGTTTACCTAAAATCAGGTAACCATGTGGTCACGGACATTCAATATTTGCTTAAAAACACCCTGTACACGAGTCGAGTGACGAGTCACAACCAGCTAATGACAACATGTGAGTTCAAGCCAGCAACTTGACTCAAAGCATTCACAGCACAACAAAAAACAAAACTCTGTTCAACCGTGCAGACGCCCTGACTACTGTATTAAACTTGCCTTACCTTAAAACTTTTCTTGACCCCGGCACATCTCGTAATTTTGTCGATGTAATCCACATTTTGATGTAGCAGCCAAGCCAGTGCTAATCAGTCAGTCATATCCTGTGTTAGCATTGCTACGTCGTGCAAATAAATCACTGGGAGCATTAACAGTGTTGCGGACTTCCATCATTTATTTCAGTTACTCTATTTTGTCCAGCACCTGTACCACTGATGTGCGCGCATTCTCCACCTTCCAGCATTGCTATTAACCTCGACATCAAAGACGTCTGCTGAATTGTCCAAAATAAATACAATCCGGACGTTTATCCTTTTCTTCAGCAGATGACAGTTTGGGTATTTCGTCGTCCTTGTCCCAAGAAGTTTAGTAGCAACAGCTGCTTTTCAGAACTTGAAGGAATCGTTGCGACTACATTTAAACTAAATTAACCTGTAACAGTGTAGGCAGATGCAAGGCCAACTAAGTCCCTAATTCCTACAACAAACACAAACTGTAGTTCTACATAATTATGTGCTGCCGCGTTTTTTAGGCACACCATCACCCGACCCATGTTGCCAAAGTGCATCACTGCTTTCTTTTACATTGAGGCTATGTGAGGCTAAATTAATATGATTAATACGATTGTGAAGTGTTTACATCTACCCCAGAAATGGACGCGTAGTGCCCCCTATGGGTGATTGGCACAGAAAATGAAAAATAAATGTTGTTTTCCATTTTTATGACAGCACTCTCAAATAAAATACCGCGCTTGTGTAGCTGTGTTGATCCGATGCAGTGTATTGTTTGCGGAAGTGTACCGGAAATTAAGTTAGGGCCATAGAATGTTCATGCCTTGTTTTTGTTTTGACTGTAAACGTTCCATGAAACCGTCTATATGCCAGAACAACGTGTGAGGTTGATAAGAGGTCAAGACTGGGCCAAAAATGTAATGTTACGATATTCCGGTCCGATTTCAATGAAACTAACACCAACATTTGGAGAATGTTATGCCCCACACTCTGAAGATGGCCAGAAAAAAATAAGTGGCGTAGGCGAAGGTTTGCGCTCTACCGAGTGCCCACTCTAGTTTAACATTGGGTTGCCAGTGTCTGTTTAAAGAATATGCACAGTAGAATTGCGGCCAATGTATGCCTTGCAATACGCTGCCCATACCCAAATTTGATATTTGCATGGATATTTATGCTACTAAGTAATACACTAAAGTCTGGCCAAAGTACACACAGGTTTGCAGCTAAACATGTCTATTACTGGACATTCAAACTGATGGACACGGAGAAGATCCACAATTTTATTGAAGAAAAGTGATTTTCCCATATACAAAGAATATTTAGAAATGGATGGTGGTGGAACAATCATGGTTTGACTATGGTTTAACGGTACAAATTAACCATGGTTTGACTATGAAAGCTTACCATTTACCACGGTTTACAGTTATTCATTAAATTACATTTAGTTGATGCTTGTTTTAAAAATCCAGAGCATGTATTGGTGACAGTCTTTGGAGCAATATGGGGTTTGGTGCATGGTTCAAGGGCACTTGAGCCATGGATGGAAGTGTAGGGAGAGGTAAAGATGGAATTCAAACCGGCAACTCTGCCATATTCAGTCAAATTCCCTAACCATTACCTCAGCTGCTCATAAGTAGCCTATTTATTCATGGTTTCCATGAGGTTCTTTGATAACCAATAGGGTGGCACAATTAGACATGGTTATTCATGATTTTCACTTATTTTTGTATGCTTCGTGACTGGTTTAAAACCATGGTTAGTTTTCATAGTAAAATGATGGATAAACCATAGTCAGGAACCACGGTTTTCATGGTTACCATGGTTATCATTGATAAGCCATAGCAATACTAATACGGTTGGTTCAGAGTATAGAATAACCATGGTAGAACCATGGTTACGACAAAAAAACAAAAACACATTGTAGATTTTTGTAGGCTAAAGGTGTGTATGTATGAACAATGTCATTTACCCCGGCATAATGCATATATTAGAAATTGATGGTGGTGAAAAAACATTACACTCATGAAAAGATAACATTTCTGAATGGGTAGCACAAATTCTGGAAGTAATTTTTTTGTTTTTGTTTTTTTTAAAAGACTTTTCCATCTTCTGCGCAATGGGGACTGCTGCAGCCCCGGCAGCTACAGCACCAGCTGCTTCAAAACAGCACCAGCAGCAGCAGCAGCAGCAGACACAACAGTTGGACAGAGAGATAAAGAGAGAAGAAGCCAGAATGAGAGAGCAAAAAAGAAAGCAAATATATAAATTGGAATATCAGAAATTTATTAACAAAGAGGAGGAGGTGAAGAGGGAACCTACAGCACCAGCTGCTTCAAAACAGCACCAGCAGCAGCAGCAGCAGCAGACACAACAGTTGGACAGAGAGATAAAGAGAGAGGAAGCCAGAATGAGAGAGCAAATAAGGAAGCAAATAAGTGCGGAATATCAGGAATTTAAGGAAAAGTATGACTTGCCACAAATCCATGCAGAGGGAAAAATGGGAGCAACACAGAAGATGGAGATGAAAAAGGAAGACCAGTGTGTTATGCCAGAACAGGATGAGCAGATATCAGAGAACAATATGGAAACTGCTGACATAGAAACAGAGGAGAGAGAAGAAGAGATGATTAGTCAATTAGAGGACAGCAACAAATCACTAGAACTTGACAAGGAGGGGGTGGAGAAGCTGAATGCAGAGGAAAATAAGCAACATGACAAAAAGAAAGATCTTAAAATATCAAGTGAAGGTGAGAACACAGAGACACAGGGCCAGGCAAATAGAGAAAAGAAACAGGGAGAGAAGAAGAATGTGAGTTTCACAGACGCTCTTGAGAAAGGAAAAGTTGAAATGGCGGACAAAAAAGAGAAGAAAAATAAGAAACAGAAAGGATCCTTCCTTGGCTCCCTCATTAAAAAAGCCAAGGACTGGCACTCACAAGAATCAGAGCACCAGAGGAAACAACTGCAACAGAAGCAGCAGCACCAACAGGAGCTACTGCAGCAGCAGGAACAACAACAGCAGCAGCAGGAACAACAGCAGCAGCAGCAACAACAACAGCAGCATCAGGAGGAGGAGGACCAAGAGGAGGAGCAGGAGCCATTGCCAACTCCTGCAAAGTGCAAAGGTGAGAACCAAGGTGGTGATATTCCCTGGAGGGTCTATTGCCTTTTATTACCGTTTTAAAATTGGGTTGCCAGTGTCTGTTTAAAGAGTATACACGGTAGGATTGCGCAAGTAGCAAGGAATATTTAGAAACAATGGTGGAAGATACTCACAAAAAGATTTTTAAACATTGGTTAACAATGGTTAACATGAGTTCTGGAAGTAAACGATAAAAAAATTACATACTCTACTTTTAAATAGAAAAATAACCAACTTTCTTTTTCTTTTGGTTTCGTTTTTTCAGACTTTTCCATCTTTTGCACTGCTTCAAAGCAGCAGCAGCAAAAACAGCAGCAGGAGCAGCAGCAGCAACAGCAGCAGCAGGAGAAGGAAAGCCAAGAGGAGGAGCAGAAGCCATTGGCACGTCATATAAACAAGTGCAAAGGTGAGAACCAAGGTGGTGACATTCCCTGGAAGGTCTTTTGTCACACATGACTGTTTTAACATTGGGTTGCAAGTGGCTGTTTAAAGGGTAAGCACAGTAGGATTGCGGCCGATGTATGAATTGCAACTATGCTGCCCATACCCTACTAAGGTGGAGTACTGGGTAAGTAAAAAACTAGTATACGACGATACGGACACGTAGATGATCTGCCATTTTGTGCAATTTCCCCAGTAGGAAGGAATATTTAGAAATAATGGTGGAAAATACTCACACAAAAAGATTTTTAAACATTAGTAAATGGTTAACATGAGTTCTGGAAGTAAACGATAAAAAAATTACATACTCTACTTTTAAATAGAAAAATAACCAACTTTCTTTTTCTTTTGGTTTCGTTTTTTCAGACTTTTCCATCTTTTGCACTGCTTCAAAGCAGCAGCAGCAGCAGCAGCAGCAGCAGCAGCAGCAGCAGCAGCAGAGATATAAATGAGGAACACAATATGTCTTGCTCTCTGTAACAAATTGTTTCAGAATCGCGGCTGTGGTCTTCTAATAATTGTAGCTGTGGTTTTATTGACAATGTTCTTTGTGTATTGTTTTTTTTCAGTTTTTTATTTTGTTTTGGGAAGTTGGCAAGCTGTCTAATTGTCTACAATCTTGTCCTGGTGTTGGGGGGTGGGGTCAATTACCTGCAATGAGATCAGACCAATTTAGTCAAACCAAGTAGGATCACCTGTGAATGTCAAGTCTTGAAATGTGTGTCTCTCTCTTGCTATCATTTGACTCTGAAGAAGGTGTAGCAACACAGAAACGTTGGTCGCGTGTGTGCACAAAATAAAGTCTTGAAAACTAAGCTGCAGTGTGCTCCAGCTTCTTCTTTCCAGTGATGTCTGTCCCACTGTGATGCACCTGCAAGCAGGGTTGCCAGATGAGGCTGATGATTTCCAGCCCAAAAAATGCTCAAAACCAGCCTAGAAGCTCAAACTCCCGCCCAATTCTATTGATTTCTATGGCTAAAATTGGGCGGGTTTTTCTGCTAAATGCCATTTTTACCCGCACACGACCATCCTAAGCAGCCCAATTGGGCGGGAAACAGCCCAATCTGGCAACACTGCCTGCAAGCTGAGGGAGGGATGATGCATAGAGTCCCAAATAACTGGGTGTGGCCTGTGGAACTTGAGCATTGCAGTGCATTATGGGGATTGTTGTCACAAATCCACAAGCACTAAAAAGTCATTTTCTGCCTTTTCTTGGCCAAGAAGGCACCAAATTAGAAATGTATGTTACTATTCTACTATACATATGACCCACTTTCAGTAACATATTCATGTCTCCACCGGTGGAATGCCCCTTTAATGGAATGACAAACATGATTGAAATTTGCTGTGTTTATGAAAATATTCGGATAGTATGGCACAGCAAAGAACGACAGTAAGGCATACAATTAGTACATTCAACTATCTTACAAACACCATTTAGCTTCTCATCCATGCACACATCTGTATACACAGCTATTCTAAACCCAGTAATCCCCCATGAAAATGTGCATTACATTAAGGAGACACTTTCATCCAAAGTGAATTACAAACAAGGACATCGTCAATAGCCTAAAATGCGCTCAATGTTCTCAGGCCAAGGAGAGTTAGTGCATTTTTTTAGATGCGTCTCACAGTCACACATCTCTATAAGAGATCCATTAAATCCGTCCATTAAATGTAATTCCCTCCTGTGTCCATAGGGTGCCAGAGTTGGGCAAAAAAGGTTGAGAACCACTGGCATAGACGGACACATCTGTTGTCTGCCTGTTTGACTCGTTTCTCCCCAAATTCATAATGCAACAATTATAACATGCAGCATAAAATTATAACAAAGTACATTACATTACATTAGGGCAGGGGTGTCAAACTCAAATTCACAGTGGGTCGAAATCTAAATCTGGAACGAAGTTGCGGGCCAAATTCAATATTCAAAAATTACTGATAATGTGCATATGCGTGCGCACATGCTTACAATACTCAAATGCGTACATCTTAAACACTCAATCCCAACATATACAGTGGTGCTCATATGTTTACATACCCCAGCAGAATATACGCTTTCTCTGCGATTTCTCACGAAATATGACGGATTACACAAAACTTTTTTTTCACTCATTGCTAGTGACTGGCTTAAGATATTTATTAGCAATATTCTGTGTTTACTCTTTCAAAAGCATGATCACAACCCAAACTACCCAAATGACCCTGTTCAAAAGTTTACATACCCTAGTTTCTGATGCTGAATATGGCCCTGCTTAACATCAAGGACCGCTCTAAATTGTTTGTGGTAGTTGTGGATAAGGCTCTTAATGTTCTCATATGACAAAACAGCACATTCTTCTTGGCAGAATGGTTGTTTCCTATAATATCTTTGGGTGTCTTGCTGGAACCTCACATTTGAGGTTTACCCTGAGTGGCTCAATGATGTTGAGATCAGGAGAGTGAGATGGTCGCTCAAAAACCTTCATTTTATTCTTTCTGAAGCTAATGATGGGTTGATTTGGCTTTCTGTGTCGAAATATTGTCATGTTGGCACTGTTGGAATTTCAATTCAGAAATGCAATATGAGGGATTTGGTTGGAATCAAGCCAATGGGCTTGGGAATCATTGCATTGCAATGATCATTGCAAGGGAAATTGTTCAGGAGGCATAGGACAACCAAAAAAAATAACTTCAGGTGAATGTAGGACAACATGAAAAAAATGTTTTAAACTGTACAGGAAAAAGGCACTTGAGGAAAGATGGGCTGTTGGGGGTTGCCAGGAGAAAGCCATTACTACAAAAATGTAAACATGTTATTTTGCACATGATACACCAAATAGCATAGTGAGAAGCATCAGAATGCATCTGACAAAGTCATTTGGAAAAATTAGATCAATATGGAACTTTTTTCAGCCACTATTAACAGTACCATTTGGAGAACAGTCAACGGAGCCTATGATGAAAGTTACACCATCCCTTCTGTGAAACATGGTTATGGACCACTGATGTCATGGGGACATTTGAGTTACAAATGCACTACACTTTTGGTCCATACTCACAGAATGATGAATACATTGCCCTGTGAAAAATACTGGAGGAAACTTGACACTCATCAGCCTTGAATCTGCACATGGTTCATTGTTGGACATGCCAACATGACAATATTTCAGCACAGAAAGCCAAATCAACCCGTCATTAGCTTCAGAAAGAATAAAATGTTTTTGTGCAACCGTCTCACTCTTCTGATCTCAACATCATTGAGCCACTCAGGGGAAACCTCAAATGTGAGGTTCCAGCAAGACACCCAAAGGTATTATAGGAAACAACCATTCTGCCAGGAAGAATGTGCTGCTTTGTCATCAGAGAACATTAAGAGCCTTATCCACAACTACCAAAAACAATTTAGAGCGGCCCCTGATGTTAAACAGGGCCATATTCAGCATCAGAAACTAGGGTATGTAAACTTTTGAACAGGGTCATTTGGGTAGTTTGGGTTGTGATCATGCTTTTGAAAGAGTAAACACAGAATACTGCTAATAAATATCTTAAGCCAGTCACTAGCAATGAGTGAAAAAAAAAGGTTTTGTGTAATCCTTCATATTTTGAGAGAAATCGCCAAGAAAACATATATTCTGCTGGGGTATGTAAACATATGAGCACCACTGTATTGTAGTTCAAATGTGCCTGCACAGTCTGTTGTTCAAGTCATTAAAATACATTAATGTGTGTGTGTGTGTGTGTGTGTGTGTGTGTGCCCCCCGGCCCTGAGTTTGACATCCCTGCATTACTATTTAGTGCATTCAAGTGCATAAACCTTGGCATACATACTGCACAATAAGTCGCAAAATGGTTAAGTGCCATTTGGTGGCATAACCTCAGCATTGTCTTGTGATGTCATCAGCACAGAAAGACCTTATCATTTCATATAGATATTTCGACCTGTCAATGTTCAGTCCAGATGGGGATAGGAGAGGAAGACTGTCAATTGGTGGAAGAACTGCTGGATTGTGAAGTACAGTAGCTGGCACTGGACAGGTTCAGCATCACACTGGATTCTTGCAAGCGCCCCCTGGTATTAAATCTGTGACAGAATAAACACATAAGACATGTTAAATGTACCATAAGCATAGTCTGAAACACAATCATGTTCATGGAATTATGTTTTGAGTGTACACAATGTGGAAAATACCTGAACTGCTGGTGTGCCAGGCGCCTTTCCGACAAGCTGGGGTGGTGTAATGACTCTTGGGAGAAGTTTCCCATCACCTGACAAAAAAAGAACAGAAGTGTTTTACTGTTTTGTTTTACAGGTCAATGAATGTCATTTCACAATTCACACTATCAATAGGCTGCACCTTGGTATAGCCCTAAGTTCACTCTTCATTAACTCAATGGGATTCATGCTTAGGCCTAATTGTTCATAGTAGACATCATTTCCCAGTTGTCTTTGTGCTTCAATAATGTAATAGCTAGTGTCCATTACCACTACTGCACCCCCCTTGTCAGCCGGTTTGATCATAATTTCATAATTTTTTGACAGGTTTTCAAGTGCTACCCTTTCTTTTCTTGTTAGATTGTCCTTCATTTTTCTCTGTCTTTTACTGAACATTTCATTCATGTCATGTGACACTTTCTTTGTAAAGGCAACCAAAGTTGGGTTATTGCTCATTGGCATAAAGGTAGACTTGGCGAGCAACTTTTTTGACATTGAACCTTGAACCAAAGAGCACCCACAAGAATACTTTTTTCATCTTCCTAAAGGGACTGAGCACGCCTCTGACTTCCAAACATCACACACATTTATGTTTTCATTTCTTCTGACCTCATGGCGGGTCAAATGTTTGCCATGTACAGGCCGGATTTGGCCCGTGGGCCGTAGTTTGGAGACCAAGGGCCTACTCTGTTGGGGGCTCTGTGTTTAGATCTGTAGCTCATGTACAGGTGTATGCTCTCTTCAGGGAACGATCAACTCATGAGGATCCGCTATCAGTTGGCTCACAAAGTTGATTAATTCAAATGAATATGTTGCTTAGTTCGCCTTTAAATTACAGTAATTGAAAACTCATGATGTCATCAAATTAAGCATAGCAAAGAGTCCCAAGGGAGACTGAATAGAATCAAATCAATGGTCACAAGACCATACAAAAATAATATGGAAATTATAGTAATATATAATATAGGCCTAATAGAATATAATTAATATAATATAATAGATAGACTGACAGGAAAAGTGAATGGTAGGATAGATGGTGACAGTGAAATTAAATGGGGAAAAGAAAGGAAGAGTTGCAACCTTTTCCGCAGGGTGGCAGTACTGAGGTTCGAGGAATTCTGTTGAAGCGCAGTTGTGAAGAGGAAGAAAGGTTGGAAGTGCGCATGAGTACGAACACGTAAGCTTCAGCTCTGCATTTTTTCTTCGTAGCTGCATTAGCCAGGTAGCTAGCCAACTGGACTACCCAGCTCTTTGGGACTGGTAGGAAAGGCACAGCGGTGGCGGAGAAAGGGGACCTCAGTACCGCTACGAAATGGCCGGGCAACAGTTCCAGTACGACGACAGTGGCAACACGTTCTTCTACTTCTTAACGTCTTTTGTTGGACTTATTGTCATCCCAGCCACATACTACCTCTGGCCCCGGGACCAAAATGCGGGTAAGGCCCGACAATACGGCTTACTACACCATTAGCAATCTGCAGGCAGTTCAGGTCCTGTTAGCGGGAGGTAGCTGTTCGATTTGCTGCATGCCCTTTATAGTTGGCAGACAGTCTAATCAATGACAGCTACAGCCCATTTTCATCAGAAAACATGTTTAGCGTGTGTGTTTGCCCACAGGCCCGGGTGAAAGCGGCGCTCACTACGTTAATCACGGAGAACCACTAGCAACTACGATTAAACAAGTTCGTGTGCTATTGATGGCTGCCACGCTAAGTTGCTTGACTGCTGTTAAGCTCCTTTATGTTAGCAAAGTTTAGTGGTTGGTGATGGCCAGCTGGTTTGGTTATTTAGGAGAAGTGTATCGTTGCCTCTTTGCAACGTCACATTTCTCTCAACAGCGTGATTCATGAGCTGTGCAAGACCCAGCTTCCTGGCCAGTCAGCGTTGTAAACAGTGTGCTTCATGTGAGGTGACCAGAGGTAGCCTATGCATTTACCAGCATCGCCCCCCTGGGTTCAACATTGCGAATTAAAATGATCATGACATCTATGATTTGAGGATGGGAAGCCGTAGACGTTCGCCTTGCTTGCTTACAAAGTGAAGATGTGCGCGTGAACTAGCATTGAAGCTTGACGGGGGAGATGCACAGTTGAATACGAGTTGATGGGCTATTTCTCTGATCCGAACCGGTGGGGGATGGAGACTCCCAACTGAGATCGCTCCCGGACGTGCGGTCCCAGGTGTTTCTATCACTCCCGGACGTGTAGTCCCACCCGATTATATTTCACGTATTATCATATACTGCCACATACAAGCAATTTAGGTTTAGGGTTAGGGTTAGGTTTAGGGTTAGGTTTAGGTTTAGGTTTAGGGTTAGGTTTAGGGTTAGGTTTAGGGTTAGGTTTAGGGTTAAGGTTAGGGTTAGGGTTAGGGTTAGAAACAAAAAACTAACATCAACAACATAATTAGCTCCGTCATATGGCGGTGGTACCGATAGTCTGGCTAGTGGGAGCGAGATGAAAGGGGAGCGTCCTGGGTTGGGAGCGTCAATCAGGGGATCGTTTCGAACTGCCATCAATTTGTTGTGTTGTCGCATAGCACCATATGTGCAATCCATCATGTACAGCACACCAACACATGGAAATGATGCACGATAGCAAAAAAAAAAAAACACTTGTGTTTACATAACAGCAGTCCTCCTGACACTCCACGGAGGGATAACGTGGAGCTAGATAAGCTATGTAACCGCGATACGCATAGTTCTAAACGTTAACGTCACCTGCTAGCAAGTTGTTCACGAGCAAGGTTTTCTTCACGAGTTTTACAGCAAAGCAATGAAGATAAGCTAATGGCAAAATATAGGCGGCATGCAGCCATTTAAAAGCCATTGGCACTTTAAAAGAAAAAGAAAGGCTCTGGCACAAAGCGGAATCCGTGAGCTGTTCGATGTGAGACGCTGCCTTCACAAGTAAAGCCCTGACAGTTGACAAAAACTGCCCCCTTGAAAGAGAATACTTTCCTTTCATTCTTGTCTCAGATTTTTTTTTTTTTTGCTCTGGTGGACACCTATAAATAACCTGCTTTACATAAATATAGCAAAGTATCACAGCGCTCCACTGATTCCAAAGGAGCTAAGACGGTCCATGATCCAGAAACCTTGTTCATGGTGGGAGACCTTAACTTAGGGCAGTGTTTCCCAACCTTTTCTGTCTCACGTACCCCCTAAGCCTCTTAGCTGTGCCATGAGTACCCCCTAATTCATGTTCTATATCGTTTTCTCTGTCCTAATGTGACTGCTCCATACATTTGTTATTATAACATTTTTCCAAGTACCCCCTACACGTACCCCTGGTTGGGAAACACTGACTTAGGGTACCATGTTTTGTAGCCTAGCAGTCTCTCTCTCTCTCTCTCTCTCTCTCTCTCTCTCTCTCTCTCTCTCTCTCTCTCTCTCTCTCTCTCTCTCTCTCTCTCTCTCTCTCTCTCTCTCTCTCTCTCTCAAAACACATCACTGTGTTGTGCTGAGAACCATGTTCTACCGTGCAGAAACCAGACTTTATCCAGACTTTAAAGTGTGTGTCTGGCTCTCTGTGTGTTTGGTCTATAGAACAACTACGGTTGAAGTCTATGAGGCGGGTCCATGGGCGCTGTCTGTGGTACCGTCTGCGGGTGATGAAGTCACAGCAGAGCATCGTCCCCACACTCAAGTAAGTTTTACACACACACACACACACACACACTGATCCATGGAGGACTCTGTATTAGACCAGTCTAAACACACACACACACACCAACTAAACGGAAGAGCTGTGCAGTGGTCAACCTGGGTGGTCAACCTACTTGTTACAAAGTTGGGGTGTGATAGTGTCACTTCAAAGCATAACCTGATAAACTGGTGTAACCTGGATAAGCTGTGTGTACACACACACACACACACACACACACACACACACACACACACACACACACACACACACACACACACACACGTGGGAAGTCTCATTTTCTTGTCGCTGTTATTTCCCCTGTGTATTCTCTCTTTTTCTTTTTCTCACACACATGCACACACACACACACACACACACACACACACACACACACACACACACACACACACACTTTAACACGATTTCCCCAAACTGCAGTACACAGTGTTGAGTTATAAAGTTTATTTCCACAAGCACGTTTTCCATGTGTTTGCAGAATTGAAAAATAATTTTACAGGCACAAAATGTTCTTGGCACAATATACTTGTATTAAAGAGCTTTCTCTTAGGGTCGTCAGGATGTCTTTGTCTGTTTGTCTCTCTCCGTTTGTCTCTCTCCATCTCTCTGTCTTTTTTCTCTCTGCATGCTGTGTGTGCCCTCACAAGTGTATAAGGGATGCTGTCTGCACTGACTGGTTGCCATGGCTACAGAAGCAGCAGTGCAGGAGGGACGTTATTGTGACTCACAGCACTCCTCGTCCAATGGGAGGCTCTCCTTTTAGTTAATTTATTTATTTCCTGGATATTTACTACCTCCTAAATGCCCACTGGTGTAGCATGACCGCTTTATCTGCCATCCAGAGGGAGTTGCAATCTTAGATCTCTGCACAGAGCATCTGCATCGATTTGATGTGCAGTCGGATTGATTGTAACTGTAGTTTCCTTTTATATTATTGAGTGTGTCTGTGTGTTTGGTTTGCGAGCAAATGGGGCATCTTTTCTTACACCCTTGTCACTGTCTTTTGTGCAATTTTGTTTTTTGTGCAATTTGTGCACTGTCTTTTGTGCAATTCAGACGTTTTAACTAGTTGGTTGTGTTTGGGGTTTTTGTGAGTTTTTTGTTGTTGTGCCAGTTCATAGACTTGATGGCAAGTGTTGTCACTTTTAAAAATGGCTGCCTGTTGACAGATGCCACCATATTGGTTAGAGCCTTTCCTCTTTCTGTTGTTAAGTGTTGTAACAATCTTTCAAACTCATTTGGTCAAGTATGCATGACACCATAACCTGAGAACAAGTCTCATGAACCCAGGTGTGTGAGGTCCTAAGAGTAGGCCTACGGTAGGTTACATGTCTGGTTAACACCAGGCTACAAATGCAATTTCTTGTAGGAAAGGTGTGGTTTATGGTTGCACTTTAAGGGTTTAAGTGTTTCTGCTGAGCATTTGTTGGTTAAGATGGGTGATATGTGACTATTATATGTGGAAAGGATGTTGCAATTTTGCAGTTTCATATGAAATACAGTCTAAGTTTTTTTCCGCAAGGGAGGAAGTTTGGGTGACCTCATTCTACTGTACATCTTATTTTCTTATTTTTTGAATAGTATGACATATTCATTTTATTTTCTTTTGTATTATTTCTTTGAGGTTTTGTGCCTTTAACGAAAGACCAGCGAAGGACTGAGAGAAATCAAGTGGCAGAGAGATAGAGAAATGGATATAAAGTTGGGGAATGATCCGGGTGGGGTTTTGAACCTTGGTCCCCATGGGCATGCAGGGCAGGTCTATAGAACAATGTGTTGGCATGCGTCTTTTTGTTTCACAATGCAGTTGTGCCATGACATGGCGCCCGTCACATTTTGATTGGTTGGGTGCTTAACCCGTTCTCTTCCACCATCGTGCCGCACTGAGTTGTTCATAATATTAGCTAATGGCCCATTAGGGGCTAATTGTTTTGAGGATCTGGCTTGGTAACGAGTTTTGACCATTGTTTCTTTGTTTTTATTCCCAAAAGTATGACTATGCTTAAATAAAACAATCTTAATACTGACAGGTTATTGGATTTAGTAATCATTATGGGTTAGTTATTGTGAGGGCAATCACCACCATCACCACCTTTTTTTTTGGTTGTGCTAATGAAATGCAAACACTGCATTTAACAGCAAGGCTATACGGACATTTTAGGGTCAGGAATCGTTTTGATCTAGGCATAGTTTTTGACAGTTTTTCTTGGTTTGTTTGATATCAGTCAGTCAGCACTGGTACATCAAGCTCAGCTGGAGAAACCTGTGTGTGCTTGTGTATGTGTTTGATCTCTGTCCAATTGGCCCAGAGGCTATATAGCTGTTTGAAGATTTACGTGTGTGTGTGTGTGTGTGTGCGCGCGCGCTTTTTGTCCTTGTGTATTTGTAAATGGCCACACACACACACACACACACACACACACACACACACACACACACACACACACACACACACACAAGCTGAAGTGGGGTGAATTGTAAACTCTGACTAAGGTTAGGCAGCATGTGTTGGCGAGTGAGAATGCGTTCCACACTCCTAGAGAACCATTAAAGCCATCAACTACACACACACACACACACACAATGTCCAACCTATACATCCCATACACAACCCCTGTGCTCTGATCATGGGTGTTACTATTTGCTAATAGAGTTCGAAAGTGACGTCATATCCTCCACATTCATGGGACCGCAGGAAGATTTTAACTGAAAAGTTTAGCATGTAATCCAATGGTGGTATTAAATAATATTTTGATCCCGTTGGAATTGTGTCACAGGCTCCACATGTTATTCCTGATATTTTTATATAATTTTTTGTACCAAACGATTAGCAGGATGTGTTTTTTCACATTTTTCATGCAAACGACTTCTGTACAAAAAATATTGATATTTTTGCATGAATCATCTAAATTAAGTTCTCAAAACAACATATGTAAAACAGCGCATGTAATGACTGGATTCAGAAGATATTTACTCGCTACCTCGCACGGTAGCCTAGTTTACTCCTGAACCAGCTTCTTACCGCAGAGATACACCAGCGGCGACGCGATTCAAGCGACAGAGTGTAGCAGCAAGCAATACGAGAGATTGAGGAGACTAGAGTATGTCCGTACAGGCAGAAGGCAAAGCATTCAAGCATTCCCATTGGCTGTGGTCACTGACCTCTATACAGTCATTGGCTGTCGCGGCTTGTCGCCGAACCGCGTCATAAAAAGTTGAAAAGATTTCAACTTCAAATTGTCGCGCTCGTCGCGCAAATCGCTCTAGTCTCCAGAATCGCTTTTGTCTCTCGACTCAATACAAAGTCAATTACTTCCGTCGCTCGACTCGCTCAGATCGCCGCTGGTGTATCTCTGCGGTTAGTATACCCCTCTGATGTTGCTTATGTTTTTGTTTGTTTGTGTTTGCAGAAAAGTGGTGTTGCTGCTCGGCTGGGCAGTGTTTCTGCTGCTGGCCTACAAAGTGTCTAGTTTGGAGCGGGAGTACCAGGAGTATAACCCGTATGAGATCCTCAACCTGGATCCTGTAAGCTCAACACTTTTCCAGCTGTTAATTTGTTTGTTTGTTTTCTTCTTGCTCTCCTCTTCTGTCATTATCATGAACGCTATCCTCATTCTCCCAGTTCATGTGTCTCATCTCTGTCTGCCTCTGTCTTTCTCTCTTTCTCTCTCTCACACACACTCTCTCTCTCTCTCTCTCTCTCTCTCTCTCTCTCTCTCTCTCTCTCTCTCTCTCTCTCTCTCTCTCTCTCTCTCTCTCTCTCTCTCTCTCTCTCTCTCTCTCTCTGCCTCAGTAGAGCAGAATAGATGCAGCAAATGGCAAATAGTTCATTGTATTGCCAAAGCATGTGCAGTATAATACTAAATATAAATGGCACCAGGTACTGATGGCAGGACTGTACAACTGGGCTCCCTATGAAAGCAACAAGTACAGTATGTCTCTGCACTGGGTGGGATATGGTAGTCATCTCCTGTCGTGTGTGTGTGTGTGTGTGTGTGTGTGTGCGCGTGTATGTGTGTGTGTGTGTGTGTGTCCGTGTGTCCGTGCGTGTGTGAGTGTGTACATGTGTGTGTGCGTGTGTGTGTGTGTGTGTGCGTGTGTGTGTATGTGTGTGTGTGTGTGTGTGTGTGTGTGTGCGCGTGTATGTGTGTCTGCGTGTCTGCGTGTTCGTTTCCCTAGAGTGCAACTCCTGCTGAGATCAAGAAGCAGTACAGGGTCTTGTCTCTAAAACACCATCCAGACAAAGGTGGAGATGAGGCCACCTTCATGAAGATCTCCAAAGCCTACGCTGCGTAAGACCTCACACACACCATATCCAGATATGAATGGAAATATACACAGCTTTTGCCACCAGGATCTTTTAATTGGAGGTCCATAGATAAGAATGAAAGTATTCCAAATATTTTTTTCCCAAATGGATTTTATACTTTCAAAGAAAAATAAGAAAAAGGGCATGTGCAGAAACTTAGGCACTCCTCCTTAATATTTGGTTGCACACCCTTGAGAAAGCAATGGCAGCCTTGAAAAGTTTTTGTATTCATCTACAAGCTTCTTGCACTTCTGGTGGTATTCTCCCCCACCCTTCCCTTCCTATGTTCATCCTCTTGAACAAGTACAGGGTTCTTTCTCCTAATGACAGATTTCACATTCCCCCCAAGACTGTCAACTGGATTTACGTCTGGAATCTTGTCTTGCTATTTTAGAACCGGGTTTTTTTTGTTTTGTTTTTTTTGTTTTTTTCCCCCCCTTCATTTTGCAACCTTTCCTCTGTGCTGATGGATGTGTGATCTGGGTTTTTGTCCTGCTGGAATGCACATGATATTCTCCTCAAACCAAGTGTTCTTGCACAGGGTTAAACATTTTCCTGTTTGATGATGATACCCATGATGCCTGTCAAGATGCCTGTGGTAAAGGCCTCCAATACCAGATGCAACAAAGCAGTAACATAATTATGGATCAAACTACATGCTTGGTTTTTGGCAGGGTGTTTTTTTTCCCTTGAAGATGCACTGTGTAATATTTTTAGTAGTTCATTTCCCGAATCCATGCTGCCCATTCACAAATGTTACCTTTTTAAACAAATACTACACCATCACATTCTAAAAATGTAAAATGACTGAGAAAATTGCACTTTTCATACATGAAAAAGGGGATCTTCTCCATGGTCCGCAATTTTGTATTTCCAGAAATTGACATTTTTAGCTGCAAAACGTACTGTGCTTTGGTCATACTAGTAAATATTGCTTTATTATTCTGAAAATATTAATGAAAAGATCAAATTTGGCATTTTGGGGAAGATATTTCTTCTAAGACCTCTCGTGGCCCACCTGCAATACCCATAGTTTGAGAATCATAGGTGTAGGGCCTCTCAAACTTGTGGAGGAACTCCAAGGCACTCAAGGTTGCAAAAAAATATATATATATATACACTCGCCTCCAAAAGAGTTGTCGCCTACCCATCTGTTTGGAATAACAGCTAATAACCTGACTTTCAATTAATCACTTGGCTTCAGAAGACACTCATATGAAAGCTACAACCCTCTCGAATGAAAATTAATGTACAAAAATAAATTTCATGCACCAAAGAAAGATTGACCCTTTAATGACCACAGACAGGGCAGATTTTCACAAGACAAAAGTTTTGTCGCCTATCGAACATAATGTGAAAATGAGCAGATAAGTCACTTCAAAACACTCCAAATACGCAGATCGGGTGTCATACTTAATCACTGAATCACTCTCACCTCTCCAGAAAATCAACTTTGGCCTTAGGTGTATGTTTAGGGTCATTGTAATCATGGAAAGCAACACAATGAAAATCAATGGAGTTCAATGAGAGATGGTGACATATTTGCTATTCGTAGAGCAATACATTTTTAACTTCATGATGTAATCAATGATAAAAAGCCCTCACACACCAGCAGCATGCATGCAGCTCCACATAAGAGCTGTATCCCTCCCATGTTTGACTTTAGGCACCATGTATTTATTCCAAATTCTTCACCTTTAACACCAAAGAAGTCTCTCCCACTGTCCTGTCTCAAAAAAGCCAGCCAAGAGTATGTCAGGCCTAATTCTGACAAAAATGAAGGCTAATGGGACTCATACTCTGAAGTCAAGATCCCAAGATCAACCATTTTAGAACTGATAGCATCTAAACTATGGGTGCATCCCAATATGTGTCCTTGCCTCCTCCACTTGTGCTTGTCTCCTCGTCCCGCCTCCTGGCCCCTCCTCCGTGGAGAAAACAATAAAGTTTCCCAGCTGTCAGCCTCGCCACAACAACTTTTGAGGGACTGTTTTTCATTCACCATCCCAATTGCAAATGAGAAAAAGACTTTACAATTGAGCTTTTGCAAGATATTGAAATATAATGCTGTTTTCAGTGATGTCATCATGACGAGAAGCAAGTGAAGGAGGCAAGTGGAGGAGGCAAGGTCACATATTGGGATGTACCCTGGATGGTGTTGGAGATGAAGAATATGAAAAAAGAGAAATGTTGCATAACGTGAAACATGGTACAGATACAGCTCTTATGATGAGCTGCATGCATGCTGCAGGTGTTTGAGGGCTTTTATCATTGATTACATCATGAAGTTAAACATGTATTGCTCTACGAATAGCGAATATGTCACCATCTCTCATTGAACTCCATTGATTTTCATTGTGTTGCTTTCCATGATTACAATGACCCTAAACATACACCTAAGGCCAAAGTTGATTTTCTGGAGAGGTGAGAGTGATTCAGTGATTAAGTAGGACACCCAATCTGCGTATTTGAAGTGTTTTGAAGTGACTTATCTGCTCATTTTCACATTATGTTCGATAGGCGAAAAAACTTTTGTCTTGTGAAAATCTGCCCTGTCTGTGTTCAATAAAGGGTCAATCTTTCGTTGGTGCATGAAATTTATTTTTGTACATACATTTTCATTCGGGAGTGTTGTAGCTTTCATATGAGTGACTTCTGAAGCCAAGTGATTAATTGAAAGTCAGGTTATTAGCTGTTATTCCAAACAGATGGATAGGCGACAACTCTTTTGGAGGCGAGTGTATATATATATATATTGTATAAAAATTGCAACATTGAGTGCCTCAGATGTTCTCTAACCTGGTGTTTTATTTCTATGTATTTATCTATTGTTGATGCATTTTTGAAATATAAATTCTCCAGTCTAATGGCGCACTCATGCAATTTAATCAATTCCCTTTCTTTCTGCAGCTTAACAAATCCCACGGCGAAATACAATTGGGACACGTATGGCAACCCTGATGGTCCAAGAGGTATGATAACTGCCAGCATATGATTTTTCAGTGAAACAATGTTCGTTGTTTTGTTTTTGTATGTTTGCTTGCTTTTTGAATCTTGAATATTTCTCTCCGTTGCGGTAAATCTCTCTCTCTCTCTCTCTCTCTCCCCCTCCCTCTCTCTCTCTCTCCCCCTCCCTCTCTCTCTCTCTCTCTCTCTCGGATCCATCCCACAGCGTTAACGTTTGGTATCGCGCTGCCCTCCTGGTTAGTGGACCAGAACAACTCCATGCTGGTCTGAATCCTTCATTTGTCTATTTTTTTCTTTTAATAAATATTAACACTTTAACAAACACAGCAGCACACATCAATAGTAGTTTAAGGGAGGTTACATAGTCGATGCAAGCAACATGTGTTGACTTGATGCAACTATCTTCTTCAAAGACGAGGCAGGTTTCTCCACCAATGCGTGTTAAGCTTGTCATGTTTTTTTGTTTTTTTTTAAATCAATGGTTGCGTTTTGCTATGCATTAACTCATGATGGTAGCCAAAGCGTAGCTTGGTGGCCACCCTATGCATCAGGTTGCATCGACTATGTAAGACTCCTTAGAAGTCAGAGGTAGCCTGTGTTTTGATTTTAAAGGGGCACTATGTAGGATTAAAAGTTGAATTAATCACTGTCCCGAGTCAGGCGATGCTTATTTGAGACATTAGTAGTAAGTGAACAATGACTCTCGCAACCACTTCCACGGTACGTCCGCTGAGAACCCCAAATGGAACTTTTGACAGAGTGACCCGAACGATTGTCATGAGAAACATTTCTCATACAAAAAAAACCCACTTTACACACCACCAGATACATATTAACATTTGTATCAACTGTTGGCATTCTGTGATTAAAACATTCTCACAGCGGACTTAGTTAAACAGCATTTTTTTTCATTTTGAGACTCCGTAATCCTACATTGTGCCCCTTTTAAATGTTTGTAATAAGTTATGCAAAGGCCATCCAATGATAAATGTCCTAAAATGCCATCCAATGATTATGAATCCTATGTTCTTAAATAAAAAAAAATCCCTAAATGCATATAGTTGCTTATTGTATGTGCCTGTGTTTGTTTTTCCTCCTAGGTGTTGCTAGTATATGGACTAGCATTCATGGTGATTCTGCCCGTTGTTGTGGTAAGTCCACCTTCTATCGTTGTCAGTTCAGCAACATTTGTCATGCTAGTTAGCAGGTTTTAGCTATGGGCCATTGTGATGGCACTCTCTTGTGGCACATGTATAGAACTTTATATGTGTGTGATCACCTGTCTATCTCTTTATGTTTGCGTTCACTCTTACAAGTCTGTGTCTTGACGGGTTTGATTCTATTGTGTATGTCTTTGACCAACTGTATGTCTATGTATTCAAAAGTGTTTGTCGACTTGTGATTATAAACTTCTTCAAATGAATATTGTGCGTGTGTGTGTGTGTGTGTGTGTGTGTGCGCGTGTAGGGCACCTGGTGGTATCGCTCCATCCGCTACAGTGGAGATCAGATTCTCATCAACACTACACAGCTCTTCATGCACTTCATGTACAAGACGCCCAATATGAACATGAAAAGTGAGTATTGGACACATTTACAATCTCTCTCACTCTCACTCTCACTCTCACTCTCACTCTCACTCTCACTCACACACACATAAACACTTGCTGTGAGAGACAGAACTTGAACATGGAAAGTGAGAATCGGACACACATTCTCAAACTTCTCTAACACACACACACACAAACACAGAAACACTCACCAGGAGAGAAAGTGCTTGTATCATCTGCCACAGCCATTGTGTGTGTGTGTGTGTGTGTGTGTGTGTGTGTGTGTGTGTGTGTGTGTGTGTGTGTGTGTGTGTGTGTGTGTGTGTGTGTGTGTGTGTGTGTGTGTGTGTGCGTGCGCGTGCGCGTGCGTGTGCGTGTGCGCGTGCGTGTGTGTGTGTGTGTGTGTGTGTTGACTCCTGTCTGCTGTGTGTGCTACAGGATTAGAGATGGTCCTCACGGCTGCCTTTGAGTTCGACCCTCGCAGCAACAAGGAAGCCGTCAGCAGACCGAATGACAACATCGAAGTCCCTCAGGTACCCGTGTGTGTGTACGCCTTGCGTGCGTGCGTGCGCGTGTGTGTGTGCACTTGTTTCTCCACCTGTCCGTGAGTGGGCCAGGTGGCTAACAGGGTGGCTGCCTGGCAGAGTCTTGTTCTTGTTTGTGGTGCCCTTCAAACTTCCACGCCGACTTTGATACCCGCTTGTAACTTAACAAGGCCCTCTGGGGCCCCGTGTGAAAGTGAGAGAGAGAGCCTGGAGACTTCAAGTGCTGTTACACACGCATAAAAATGAAACTGCCTTACTCCCAAACACTATACATTCCTTTATTTTATAGTCTTAACCGTTGTGTACTTTTTTTTACCTCATCAGTTACTATTATCCAGTGAGAAAAGAGTTGACATTTTAATTTGAAATTGAGATTATACTCAGGGATGCCGATAGGGGGGACAAAGGGGTCACTTGTCCCAGGTCCATGTAGAGAGGGGGACCAGAATTGGGTCCTCGTTACAATGTATGTGTTGGGGTGAGGGGGCCCTTCACGTGACTTTGTCCTGGGCCCAGCCAAAGCAGTCAGCAGCCCTGATTATACTATACTATAATAATATTTTCTGCACGCTTAATTGGATATGAATTGAATCTCAATGCATTTTTGGCTTATAAGTCGAAGTGTCTACACCTGTGTGTGATTGTGCGCTCACTTTTGTGTGTGTTTGCATGTGTATTTGTGCGTGTCTGTGTGTGTGTGCACGTGTGCGTGCGTGCGGTAGCTGATTCGTGAGCTGGGCAGCGTGATCAATGTGAAGAAAAAGGAGCCGCCGTTCTGCTACCCGTACAGCCTGAAAGCCCGCGTGCTCATGCTCGCACACCTCGCGCGCATAGAGGTGTCCGAAGACAGCGAGGAAGGTACACACACACACACACACAAACGCACACGGCACACATAGAGGTGTTCAAAGACATCGAGGAAGGTACACACACAAACACACACACACGGCACACATAGAGGAGATCGAAGAAGGAACACACACAAACGCACACACGCACACACACACACGCACAACTCGCCCGCATAGAGCCGTCTGAAGACATCAAGGAAGGTACACACACACACACACACACAAATCTTGCACACATAAAGGTGTTGTACTCTTTATGTATGTATGTACAGTTTATGTATGTACTCTTTGAACGAGTATATGTTAATTAAGTAGGCTATTCACTGAAATGTAGTCACTTGAGTGGTGTATGTGTGTGTGTGTGTTTCAGACCAGCGGTTTGTGGTGAGGAAGTGTCCGGCGCTGCTGCAGGAGATGATCAACGTCGGCTGCCAGCTCACCATGATGGCCAACAGCAGAGGAGGTACTGCACACACACACACGCACACACACACACCATGATAGCCAACAGCAGAGGAGGTACTGCACACACACACACACACACACACACACACACACACACGCACACACACACACACACACACACACACACACACACACACACACACACACACACACACACACACGCGCACACCTTAACACACGCGCACACCTTAGCACACACACACACACACACACACACACCTTTACATACACACACACATGCATATGAGGGCCAACTATGATGCACATTTGAAATGATCTTGCGGGCCTAATAAAATTACTCCGACAGCCAGATTTGGCCCCCGGGCCTGAGTTTGACATCCCTGCTCTACGTGATGATGATGATGATGCTGATTGATTGATTGATTGATTGATTTATGTTGTGTATGTTCAGGTGTGCATGCCCCACGGCTGGTGTCCATAGAGAACTGTATGAAGCTGTCCCAGATGGTGGTGCAGGGCCTTCAGGAGGCCAAGTCCCCCCTGCTGCAGCTGCCGCACTTCGAGGAGGAACACCTGCGCTACTGCATCTCCAAAAAGGTACACGCTGCTGTGTGTGTGTGTGTGTGTGTGTGTGTGTGTGTGTGTGTGTGTGTGTGTGTGTGTGTGTGTGTGTGTGTGTGTGTGTGTGTGTGTGTGTGTGTGCATGCATGTGTCTTCGACTCCCAGAGTATCGTGCGTGCACGAGTGAGTATGTGTGCAAGTGTGTGTGCGCGCTTTTGTATCTTTGACCCCCACAATATTGTGTGTGCGTGTAAGTGTAAGCCACGTAGTCTGCGGGACCTGTTGAGCATAAAATTCCCTGGTGCGTGTGCGTGTGTGTGTGTGCGTGTGTGTGTGTGTGTGTGTGTGTGTGTGTGTGCGCGCGTGTGTGTGTGTGTGTGTGTGTGTGTGTGTGTGTGCGTGTGTGTGTGTGCGTGTGTGTGTGTGCGTGTGTGTGTGTGCGTGTGTGTCAGTATAATGAATGTGCATGTGCTGGTGAGCATGAAGAACTCTGAGCGGTGGAGCATGCTAAACTGTGTGTGTGTCTGTGTCCCAGTATAAGGTGCGCAGCTTGCAGGACCTGGTGAGCATGAAGGACTCAGAACGGCGGAGCATGCTGCGCTTTCTAGGGGAGGAGAAGTATGACGAGGTCATGGCAGTAATCGCCAACTTCCCCCACATCATCATGGACACCAAACTACAAGGTACATTACCAGATTTAAAACCCCTCATGCAAGTTTTTTGCATCCTTCCTTTAGTAAGGCTTTAGCCCAGTCCGTTAATCCTTTAGCCATGTTTAAACACTCAGGTACCCATTCTTAACTAGCCATGTATTGGGGTGTTCATGTCCTGGGGGAGTAGGAAGGCAACTGAAGCATTCTTCCAGATGACATTCCTTGGTAGTTTTGATTAGAACAGCCTCAGAACACATTTTGCACTGATTTTGGCCTTTCACTGCCATTCAAAATTCCAAGCCTATTGTGCCACCCTTTAACATAGATCAAATTTGCTAGAGATTTGCAAGGAAATCATGATAGTGCAAAGGAACAATACTGCAAGAGCAGATTTTATCAAAGTTTTAATTTTCAAGGAGCATTTGATGCACCCCACTGCATATCTGTTTGTATATTGATCCAATTGGGTAATTTCCCACACTCCTCCTAGCCTGTGATATTTTATTTGTTTGTTTACTGTCCACAGTCCTGGATGATGAAGACAGCAATAACATCACAGCAGGGTCCATCGTCACAGTGACCGTCACCCTCACCAGGAAAAAGATGGCGGTAGGTCCCCCCCTTTTTTTCCAGTGTTGTGGTCTTTCATGCAATTTCAGGAGTAGCCACTAGATGGAGTAGTTACTTGATCCAAAGGTATTTGATGAAAGCTCAAGATTGCAAATGTGCTTGAGTAAGCTAAAATGGCTATTTTACATCTGATGTTTATGGATCATGTATTAACAGGTTAGAGCCATACTGACGGAAGCCTACATTTCCTAAAATATGCATTCGTCGTAATGACCGTTATAGGTAAAGGGTCACTAAAAATATGTATATTATTGTATAAATCGGTATGTATATCTTTTTGTGTGTCCGTGTATGTGTATCCACAGGAGATGTTTGAGAAGGAGCAGGCCTCTCAGCAGTTGGCATCAGAGGATGCATCTCAGGAGGACGCAGTGAGTTCCATCAAACACTTGCTTTTTTTCTCTTCCTTTCTTCCTTTTTTCCTCTTCTCTCTCTTTTTTCCCCTGTATTTGTTTTTCTTTCCTTCTGACTACCCCCACCTTCCGTACTTTTTCTTTTACTTTTTCTTTTGTCTCTTCAGCATGCGCCTCAGTGTGTATCCTACAAAATGTTGTGGGTTTGCCCCAGTACCTAACAGCTAAGGTGGCCACCTTGACGACAAACGCCTACCACACTTACTAGGTCCCTTGGGAAGAGAGAGAATTAGTATTGTGAATGCAATTTCTAAAGTTCTAGCCTACTACAGCAGTTGTATAATAAGATATTTATTTTTGGATGGTTTTGTATGTTTTAATTGAAACTGCTCAACGTAGGCTCTCAAGTCATCATGGCCACCACTATAACCTTCCATCCACCTGTTATGCTGCTAACACTCATTAAAGATACAGCCCACCTTATTTCAAGAAATTACTTATCTGTAATTAAGCAATGGTAAATATGAGAGTATATACGGTATTTAGACATCGTAGGAATGGAAGTCTATAGTGCCAAATAAAATGTCATCAAATGTACTAATAAAGCACTTTAAAATGAATGTGAAATTCACAACGGCTGTTTAATTCCGTCCTGTGATCACTTATTTGGCTTGATTCTAATGATACTATTTACTGCAAGTGATTATGGTAAGCTATGCTAATTATGTCAATTTATGTACTGAACACACTGAGAAGAAAATGATCTGCATATTCATGTATAATACTTGGGAGTACTGCAAATATGTGAAGATCGAAAAAGGGTGGACCGTTCCTTTAAGATAATATATCTGACTCACCACATTCACTTTTCTTGTTTCATGACCGTGTGTATATTGTGTCTTTTCTGTTACAAAAAAACAACAGGGCGACTCCAACAAGAACAAAAGTGTGAAAGTGTGGCAGAACAAGAACAAGAGCACAAAGAAGGCTGCGAAGTCCAAAAAGAAGAAACCCCTCCCCAAGAAAAAGCCAGCCGCCCAACAGCAAGCTAAGGGCGACAAGCCCCGACAAGCCAATGGCAACGTAGCAGGAAATGTAAGTCGGCCAATCAGAACGCTTTAACACTCCTGCTGATACACACACCTAGCGCACACAGATGAGCCATTCCAGACATGTATCCTTTGTGCGATGTCGAGTTTGTACTTACTGTGATAACAGTTTTAATTAAGCGCTTACGTGTGAATCAAAATGACATTGTAATTAAACCCAATTTCATTTGGCGCAATTAATTAGCCGTCAGAATTTTAAGCAAGGAAACGCCGACTTGCGGTGTAAGGCAAGCAGTAGGTGTGTGTAAGGGGGCGGAGATCATTTAGCAGTTTCTAAATGTGAGAAGCGTCCTGTGATGGCAAGGGGAGGTTTTCTTTTTAAACGAGTGTTCCAGTGAGCCCCTGAGAAGAGAACATTGGATCCTTGCAGATTCTAATGCAGCCGTTTTGCATTATCATCCATCACAAGTTGCTTTTGCATTTAGCTCGAAGGGATTTGTGCGACGGCTCACAGATGTGTGAGGCGCTTCTATCTCATTGTACAGAACATAGAGGTCTCGTTCTGTGTAGTGATTATAAGGATTCTAATCTAGTCTATTCCATTTTAGTCTAGGCTGTTCTTTTATGTTCTATTCTTTTCTATTCTATTCTTTTCTATTCTATTGTATTCCTGTTTAGTCTGGTCATCATGTTGTTCATGCGTTTAATTTATCTAGTAATGTGATGTATTAACAACACAGAATAAGTTAAGATGAATTTAAGATGAAAAATAATGAATTATGTTTTTGTTTATTGGTGTGTGCGTGCGTGTAGGAGGTGGTAGCGGCGGCGGCGAAGGAGGAGGAGGAGGCGGCCTCGGATAAGGGCAGCGAATCGGACGAGGGCGAGGCCAACAAGGACACGGCCAGCGAGCGGGACGACGAGAGCGACAAGCAGAGCGACACCGAGGCGGACGAGATCACTGGCGACGACGAAGAGGTGCGTGCTGGCTTTTTCATTGGTTGTCTCTGTGCACCTAGGATTACTGTAGTAATGTCATTCATAGCACTCTTCACGTAACCCAGTGTGAAGATACCCCAATGACAAAAAGCATACTCCGGGAACTGTAAAAGATGAGAGGAAAGTTCAAGTTCAATAGTTTTATTGCGATTGTCAAAAAAGGCAACAAAATTGCGTTTGGAGTACAATACTCAGAAGAAGCAGGTTTAGCAATAAGTGTAGGGGTTTTTTTTTTAGCTTATCCGCCAAGTTGCTGCTGACATATTAAGTAAGTGAAGAATTCTTGCACACCTCCTTGGTCAGGTGCGTAGAAGTGGAACCCCTAGGTCACCAACGTTAAAGCAAAGAAAGCTCCCGCACACTGTTCACATTTGTATGGTTTACTGCAACGTTTTGGTCTACTGACCTTCAAGCAATTCAAAACCAATTGAATTGCTAGAAGAAGGTCAGTAGATGGAAACGTTGCAGTAAACCATGCAAATGTGAACCGTGTGCGGGAGCTTTCTTTGCTTACACATTAAAAAATACAGATTAACAGCGGCAGGTGAACTGAACATGTCTGTGCGGACATGCATGTGCCTACAGTATACTGTATGTGCTGGAGTGTTATGTTAACGTGTGTGTGTGTGTGTGTGTGTGTGTGTGTGTGTGTGTGTGTGTGTGTGTGTGTGTGTGTGTGTGTGTGTGTGTGTGTGTGTGTGTGTGTGTGTGTGTGTGTGTGTGCACATGTTTGTACTGGAGTGTTATATTAACGCATGTGTGTGTGTGTGTGTTCGTCTGTGCAGGAGTGGGAGGCCCTGCAGCAGAGCATCCAGCGGCGGGAGCGGGCCCTGCTGGAGACCAAGTCCAAGGTGACGCACCCCGTCTACAGCCTCTCCTTCCCCGAGGAGAAGCAGGAGTGGTGGTGGCTCTACATCGCCGACCGCCGCGACCAGACCCTCGTCTCCATGCCCTACCACGTCTGCACGCTCCAAGACACCGAGGAGGTCAGTGGATGTAAAGAGAGAGGGAACATGTGGTGTATGTCCATACCTTACTTAGTTTAGTCATCTGATGTCTAGATATGCGGAAAGAAGTGTGTGTGTGTGTGTGTGTGTGTGTGTGCGTGTGTGTGTGTGTGTGTGTGCGTGTGTGTGTGCGTGTGTGTGTGTGTGTGTGTGTGTGTGTGTGTGTGTGTGTGTGTGTGTGTGTGTGTGTGTGTGTGTGTGTGCGTGTGTGTGTGCGTGTGTTTGTGCGTGTGTGTGTGTGTGTGTGTGTGTGTCCATCCACAGTATGTGCGCTCATGCAATTTGTATGTAATCGTATATCCAATCTACATTCTGACGTTCAGCTGCCGTGTGTGCGTTTATGTTTGAGTTTGAGGGAGATTTAGTAGCTGACTCAAGACTGCTTTTCATTGGCCAGTTGCTAGGCAACCCCCATCCCATTGTATCTACTGTAATGTTTTGTGTGTGTGTGCGCGTGTAAGTGTGTGTGTATGCTTGCATCACTGACCCTCTTCTCTGCTGTCTTCTCCTCCCCTCTCCTCTCCTCTCCTCTGCTCTCTTCTCCTGTCCTCTTCTCTCTTCTCCTCCTCTGCTCTCTTCTCCTGTC
The DNA here is from genome assembly GCF_034702125.1 of Engraulis encrasicolus. Lineage (NCBI taxonomy): Eukaryota > Metazoa > Chordata > Actinopteri > Clupeiformes > Engraulidae > Engraulis > Engraulis encrasicolus. Next base: position 4,971,607 of record NC_085874.1, read on the forward strand.
CTCTCCTCTCCTCCACCACGCGACCCTCAGGTGGAGCTGAAGTTTCCAGCGCCCTCTAAGACGGGAAACTACCAGTACTCTGTCATCCTCAGATCGGACTCCTTCATGGGCCTGGACCAGATCAAACCACTCAAGGTCACACACACACACACACACACACACACACACACACACACACACACACACACACACACACACACACACACACTGATATTCACACAAGCACAAGACGCACGCGCACACACACACACACACACACACACACACACACACACACACACACACACTCACTCTGTCTGATATTCAGACACACACAAAACGTGCACACACACACTGTATGATATTCACACACACATGCACACAGAGTATAGCTGGTATTAGCTGAAATGGACAAAGCAATATGGGTCAATGACGTTTTAGTAGTAGCATAGGTCAGGGTGGTGCAACAACAGGTAATGCTGCCATTTTTTCTCTTTAGTAATTGATGTACTGAAATGAATATGATTCTTAGATAATCCACTAATTGCTAATGAATTTCTGGGTATTAGTTGTGGTTGTAACACCTGGCGTCTCAACCCCCAGAAAAACATCCTTGACCTATATACTAATTGTTGCAATGGTAGTCAAGAGCAATCGTTTCACGTTAAGCGCAAAGGTTTGCATGGGTTAGACTTCTGAATTATATCCAAACCCTTGAAGGGCTTTAAATACTTAACCTACCTGTGTGTGTGTGTGTGTGTGTGTGTGTGTGTGTGTGTGTGTGTGTGTGTGTGTGTGTGTGTGTGTGTGTGTGTGTGTGTGTGTGTGTGTGTAGCTGGAGGTGCACGAGGCGAAGGCCATGCCCGATAACCATCCGCAGTGGGACATCCCCGACACAGAGGAGGAAGAGGAGCCGGATGACAGTGATGGCATTGAGGAGAGCGAGGAAGAGGAGGAGGACAACGACTAAAAACACACACACGAGGAGAAGGACGAGAAGGACAACAACTAAACACACACACAAACACATGCACACACTTGAGCGAAGACGAGGACAACAACTAGACACGCGTATACACACACAGTTGTGCGCTTGTGTAAAAATACGCTGACGTACACACACACACACACTCAAGAGGAAGAGAACTAATCCTGCCATCGCATACATACATACACACACACACACAAACAGTATGTTCGAGATACAGACTGCTTTTGTATATTCACACATGGACTAAAAATGATTTCAAGCCCGCCACACATATACGCACTCTCTCTCTCACACACACACACACGCGCGCACACACACACACACAGTGGATACTCAGTACCTCTAGACATGAGGCCATCCATCGATTTCTTCAATATCCCCACCTCACCATCTCCCCCACTTACCACTGTGGAAACTCACTCAAACACACACACACACACACACACATGCATTACGTCTCCAGATGAACATGAAACCCTTCCCAAGAAACTGGACTTGCTGTAATACACGCACACAAAAAAAGAAGTCCCCCCTCCACACACACACACACACACACACACACACACACACACACAGACAGAGATAGATGTGTGTCTAATAAACGCTGCCTAGCTACTTGGTTGCCTAGCTACTCAGTGCATCGTGTCCCCTGACTCACAGGCCTTCCCTCACCTTCATTCTCACTCATTATCACCCCCTAACTGTGTGAAGGGAGTCTGTGTGCGTCTGTGTGTGTGTGTGTGTGTGTGTCTGTGTGTTGGGTCTTCTTCTAGATTGGGCTGTGTTTGTGTGATTTTTAAGGGGTTTGTGTTGTGCTTTCTGGACTTGTGTGTGTATGTGTGTGTGCGTGCGTGCGTGCGTGCGTGCGTGCGTGCGTGAGTGAGTGAGTGAGTGAGTGAGTGAGTGAGTGAGTGAGTGAGAGAGAGAGCGCTTGTGAGTATGTGAGTCAATGACTTTTTTTTTTAAGCAGACATGAGGTGGTACTGCCCATCAATGAATCAATAATTGGTCATTAATGCATAACCAATGATAAGGCTTCTTAAAAAAAGCAAGGAGTAGGTGCAAGCCCACACACATCCAAATGTCTGTTCCCTGGAGCAACCTTAATGACAAGATACCAAGAAAAAAAAAAGTCGGCTTCAACCCTTGAAGGGTTTTCACCTGAAACGTCACGGTAACCTTTTTTTTTTAAGTTGGTGCCGAACAATCCTGGATGAAGCTGGGGGGGGGTTTTGTTGGGTTTTTTTTTTATCGGTGTCGTCCCAACAACCACACGTTGGCCTGTGTGATTGTGAGACGCCAGTGAAATGCTACCCTTTGGCTACAGAACAGCTACAGCAGATATTATTACATCAGATTATTTCCGGTTTTGGTCTTCTGTGTCATTTTTTGTCAGATAATCCCAGTCTTAATTCCAGTGTTTTTGAAAGCACGCCAATCAGGGCGGTGGCGTATGTATGTTTGCGTGCTTGCGTGCGGTGGCATTTGCGGTGGTTTGCATTGCAGAGTCGTTCCATTTCCTTGTGTCTGTGTTTGTGTCTATGAGACAGAGAGCGTGCATTTGTGCTTTAGAAAGTGCTGAGGTAAGGCTTGAGGAGGGATATATTGTCTTTCAGTCGTGTGTGTGTGTGTGTGCGCACGAGCGTGCCTGCGTGTGTTAGTGTGTTTGCATACATCGGCAAGCGTGTGTGTGTGTGTGTGTGTGTGTGTGTGTGTGTGTGTGTGTGTGTGTGTGTTTGTTTGTACATGTGTGCTAGTGAGTGTGCGTGCTTACAGCTCTAGGGGTGTGTGTGTGCACGTTTTTGTGGATAATGACCACCTAATGGTCGCTTTGTTTTATGGTGGTGGTCATTCAGTGTAGATGCCTTCTCATAAAAGAGTCCCTGAAGGGGAGTGTGTGTGTGTGTGTGCGAGCATGTGTGTGAGAGGGAGGAAGTGCTTCTGTGTCTGTTATGAGTGCGGTTGCTTTACGAAAGAATCTCCATACTGTTCAAAGCACATCTCAACTCAGTGAGTGCCTGTGCACAGACGGTGTGGCGACTGGGTGTGTGTGTGTGTGTGTGTGTGTGACACCATCTTCATCCCCTTTCTCCTGTTTTGCAGTTGGATAGTTGGGCCTAGCAGAGCTGTTATTTTTGCTACTAGATCTGGACCCCATTTCTCGAAAGTATCATTGCTAACCAGTTCGCAACTCACTAGGTTTCCAATGGGAAATTGCATTGCAACCAAGTAAGTTGCTAACTTACTTTGCAGCTCGAGGATTAACACACCCCTGGTCTGGATATCAGCGCTGCAGCAACAGTGGCGGTTGACCGGTAATGCGTTTCCGTTAATGAGTATCTGTGGATCATTTCGTCCTGAGAGAAAGTGAAGCAGTGGAGAGAATAACATTAGGTGAATGTAGAATCAAAATGCAGACGGGGGCTGTCGAATTTTCCTGTTTTCTCCATCCTCTTTTCTCTCCTTTAATGTGTTCCTCCTTTCTTCTTTTTGCCCCCCCCCCCCCTTGTCCTCTTTGTTTCCTATTCTGCTTTCTTCTTCGTGATTCATCTTTAGTGTTTGTCATGTGTTTTTTTTCTTCTTCTTCTTCTTCTTCTTCTTTCCTTCTTGTTCACATTCCATTTCTCCATCCTCCCTGAGCTGTTGCCTTATTCATGCACTTGTGTTTGTGCTATGTGTGCACAGTAGTCGTCAAGCACAAGCAGAATTTGGGATTTAATTTTTCCTTTGTCTTTTTCACTCATCTCTTAGAATCAGGTGTGTGCGCGCGTGTGTTTGTGAGTGTGTGTGCGCGTGGTAGTGAGACGTGGTTTTTTTGGCTGCAGCTCCATTGGAAGAGGGTGCACAAAGTGCACTTCTGAGCTAAAGTGCCAGAAATGCGTTTTTCCCCAAGAAATGTGTGTATGTGCGTGCGTGCGTGCGTGCGTGGTAGAGAATGTTAACGTGTTTGTTTACTATGTGTGAGCATCTTTCCCCGGATGCTTTGTCACGGCCCCGTCCTCCATATCTGTGTCCTCCTGTCCTGGGGCCTCATGTACAAAAGACTTTCCTACTGAATCTTTGCGTACCGGTAATTGAAAATCTAAAAAGATACATTTGCACTTCACATTTCAAATGTATCTAGTCCATGCAGAAAACAGGTTTTCATATACTGATTCATGTGGTATGTCCGATTTCACATGAAATTTAGCACACTTTTGCACTTTCATGGTAAGTCGGTATTAGTACATATGAAAATGTGCGCGAAAAGTTACTTATGGCGCTTTTTTTCTGCGTAAACCTGTTTTGTTCATGAGGCCCCTGCTCAGCCGTAAATGTCCCACAGAGGATGAGGAAGCGATGCCCTGTACAGAGCCAGTAGGAAGATGCGTGCCTCTCTCCTTTTTTGGATCGTGATGGACTCAATATTTCGGGGAGGGTGTTGTCCTCCATTTACTCACCTTCAGTCCAATTAAGCCATCAAATCATCTAAGGGAGATTTCCTTCAAATTATGGACAATATGGTCGTTTTCATCCCGAATAATCCACCTGTGTGGGTTTATAATATATGTATAATTGCAAGGGCTGAAGCTTACTTTTACTTCAGTCATAAAAACACACAGGGACACACGTAAGATACACATACTGTTGAGTTTCAACACCGTGCCTGACACAGTGGTCTGGCTCGCATGCTCGTGAGGACGTAAAGTCCTCAATTTAAACCACCATTTTATCCAAGAACATTTTTTTTGTTTGTGTTGGTGATTTTTTTTTTATTAAACCACTCTCAAACCGTTCTGGGGAAAACAAAAGTCCAAGATTCCCTTGCTGAATCTCTGGGGCGTATGTATGTATTTTATAGATCTTTATGGAGGAAATAACTACAAAATTTGGTAGATAAAAAGAAAAATGTTAAGGTAGGTTTTTTTGTTTTGTTTAGCATTTTTCTTTTCATTTTTAGTGTAACGCTTTCTGTAAAGGAGCCAGGGGTTCTAATCCGGCCACACGCTCGCACACACACACACACACACTGTATACACACACACACACACCTAAACCTACACACAGTCTAAGCTTAATGAGGCTTCTTTTTTCTGGGAAAGAATGTTTTACTGATTCCTCAAATAATGTAGCATCTGCTTTTAGACAATACAATTACAAGCTACACCACCACCCCCAGTACACCAATGGAAAAAAAAACACTTGTGCAACTTAAACACACATGCACGCGCGCGCGCGCACACACACACACACACACGCTCTCTCTTGAAAAGACTCACCCACTCGCTGAGGCCGGAGAGGAATCCAGTTACCCAGTAATACAGTGTCTGCCATTTTTGTTTACAACAAAAAAAACTGTTATTGTAAATGAAAATAAATATATTATTTGTATTTAAATCATTTCAAATAAAAACTGTTAAAATGTGTTCAAGTTTCACTTATTTTCAATGAGATGCTGCTGATGGTTGATGGGTGTTTTATTTGGTGTCCACATCTACAGTGTAGGCCTACTTCGGGGCTGGTACAGTCGGCCCCAAGCTTCCATAGATTTAAAAATTAATTAATACAACAATACAAAATATATGGCGTCCAAACAGAAGGAAACTTGACTTCTTTTCAGCCCCAAGAAGATGTCCAATTGCTTTCCATTTAATTAAAAAAAATATATATATTACAAAAACAGGACCTGGATTTTCACAGACATGGGAATGAATTATCGCATCAAACGTGATTTATTCAGTCATTTAGAAAGGGTTAGAATAAGTTAATTTCTAAAGCTTGAGGCATACTGACCTACTACATCCTCAGATGCCAATGTAAAACCACCTAGACCTACTGTAGATTGCGAAGGGTCCGAACTGCCATAGATGACGCGCAGTGTGTGTGACATTTTGAGGGGAGGTGGAAAAATATGTTAAAGAATATTCCCATCAACTCCATTGAATGGGTTGCCCAATTTCCTTTTTTTCTGGCAATTAGCCTAAACTGGCTGAAGACAAGCCGTTTGAAAGGCTCACATCAAAAGCACACATAATAGACAACCTTCACGTTAGCGTGCGTCACAACATGTTGACTCGACACACTTTGTAGAAGGAAAAAACGCAGACTTCTTCAGCTTTCTCAGGGTGCTGCCTTTGCCGTGTAATGATCTCCCCGGGGTGCTAGGTAACTTGGCACCGTAGCCTACTTTGCCGCAGCTACAGCAGTCGACAAAACCTTTCCCAGGCACTGCTTTTGCTCATCATCCGCCTTTGAATCGCCAGGAATCGAAGGCAATCAAGTCGCCTGTCCGGTGGCCAGCACCCGGGGCTACGTTGAGATTGTGCGTCACGAAATACGAGCGATTTTTTTTTCATCTTCCCCTTCCACAGTCCGCGAAGAAGGTAAGGCTTCTACCTGGCTACAGTGCAGTTGGTCACTGTTCGGTCCGCACCGTTTTGATGTTGGGAAGGTTGAGCTATTAAACTAGCAGCGCCGTGCGTAAAATTAAACATTTCGTTTGGAGACAGAGCCGTATTATACAAGGTTTAGACGTAAAATTTAGATTATATAAAAGGATGAATGAATCACATTTTTATGACGGGGCACCCACTAGGTTTTGTTTGGGCTGGCTACCTGGATTTTGGGGAGGTGTTCTAAAGCACGTTCATGCAGATTTTGCGTAGCCTACATTTTGTGGCACAGACTGGAATGACATGAGACGGAATCTTGTGGTGGTTTAAACGTGTGTATTTTGAGACTGACAAATGTTTACTTTGCGAGTAGACGTTAGTCTCTCTCTCTCTCTCTCTCTCTCTCTCTCTCTCTCTCTCTCTCTCTCTCTCTCTCTCTCTCTCTCTCTCTCTCTCAGGTAGGCTACACCTCTCCCTCTCTCAGGTGTGTGTGTGTGTGTGTGTGAGTGAGAGGGAGGGGTGGGTGTTGGTTAGATCTGTTATTATCAGCCACATGCAAAAACACCAAACAATTGAGAGTTAATGTTATCTTTCCATTTCAATGGAAAGCTGAAGCGTGTCGTTATGGACCTTTCAACGATCACAAACGTGGGCTGTATGAGTACAGTGAGATAATGTAAGTGTCTCACCCTGTTGCCCTGGTGCTTATTCCCAGGAGGGCACATAACTGGAGCTCAGCACGGCATCCCTCTGGATTTCCCAGATAGTAAAGGACCACATCAACAAAGGTTGTCATGGGCCTTTCAGTGTTGGGTTCCGTTGGGAAACTATTGAAACATCTGGATTTCACGTCATGCTTGTTAAATGAATTGGGCTATAGCCTACATGTAAAGATTACTGTTATTATACAATATATTGTATTCCTATTAGTGGCCCTAAAAGAACCCTGTAAGTTGTACAGTCATTGTCAAAAATATGTTTTTTTATCATTTAAAAAAATACATATTTGATTTGGATGAAAAATTATACTGTATGAAAATAAAAAAAATCGATGTGTAATAGAATTAAAAGACGTAATTTTACTTCTTTGCCACCATCTGTTCTCAAACTCACTCAGTGATGGTGATGCAAGTCAGTCACACATACCGTAACTCTCTTGGAATTTTTGTGCATTCAATTGAGTGACTCTTGCAGGCTTCATTAGGACAGGACTCTAAACGTCTGTTTGAGTGTGACAAAATAATCAATAAGTGATGTCCGTAAACTGCTGAATTGTATTATGTATTGTAACAAACATTCCTGGCACCCCATTGACAACTAATGCCCAATGGCCTACGGTATATGGCAGTGTTTTCCAACCTTTTTTGTCTTGCATACGGCTTTTTGTCATACCATGAGTACCCCCTCACTGCATGCATGTAGTACATGTTTAACTCTATCCCATTGTGAGTATGCTCCCTAACAGTGTTCTTGCGGAGCCCTATACAAACACCCCTAATCACTGGAATATAGTAGGCCCTATACGAACGTAAAGTTTGCATGTCTGTGGGAATGTCCATGTGTGTGAAATAGTTTGGCCACCAAGTGTGAAAGCATGCAGGTCCCCGTTCAAGTTAATAGTGTTCCTCTGAACTGCAACATTAATGTGCAACCTCCATATGATCTGCAGGCAGTGATCCTACAGTATACTCCACTGTTGCAGAAAACAAAGCTTAAAGACCCCAGCCTGATTATCATGGACTTATAAATCTCTTCAAGACTTGGTCTGACCAAGAGCATAACAATTGACATGTCCCAAACGGCATGGTTGACCCGCCTATTATAGAGCATTATCACAGCTATGAAGTTGAATTCAAAGCGCTTCCAAAATATACTGTACACTCACGCATACACATTTCCACATTTATGCTAGTATATTCAGCAGCTACTAGCCCCGAGTGTCTTTACAGCAGTAGTAAAACACATGCAGGGATGCTATAATCTGGGGAAGTGTAGGCCTAGTGTAAGGGTGATTCCAATGACCAAGGCCTCTGTTAGCAGACAGAGAGCCCTCATAAATCGTAGTGCTCAGTCTTTTATGAGGTTTGAACAGTAACGTGCGGTCAACTTTATGGCTGGTGAGGCACTGACTTTTCCAATATCAGATTTTCAAATATATAATACTACAGCTACAATATAAGTACATAAACCACACAGCAGGAATGTGGACAAACAGAAGCATCACGGCAGAGAGAGCTGGAGAGCAGAGCAGAGGAGAGGAGAGGAGAGTAGTGGAGAGGAGAGGAGAGGAGAGGAGAGGAGAGGAGAGGGGAGAGGAGAGGAGAGGAGAGTAGTGGAGAGGAGAGGAGAGGAGAGGAGATGGGAAAAGAGAGGAGAGGAGAGGAGAGGAGAGGAGAGGAAAGGAAAGGAAAGGAGAGGAAGGGAAAGGAGAGGAAAAGAGGAGAGGAGGAGAGGAGAGGGGGAGAGAGAGGAGAGAAGAGGAGAGGAGAGGAGAGGAGAGGAGAGGAGAGGGGAGAGGAGAGAAGAGGAGAGGAGAGGAGAGGGGAGAGGAGAGAAGAGGAGAGGAGATGAGAGAAGAGAGAGAGGAGAGGAAGAGAGGAGAGGAGAAGAGAGGAGAGAAGAGAGAGAGGAGAGGAAGAGAGGAGAGGAGAGGAGAGGAAAGGAAAGGAAAGGAAAGGAAAGGAAAGGGAAGGAAAGGAGAGGAGAGGAGAGGANGAGAAGAGGAGGAGGGGAGAGTAGTGAAGAGTGTAGCTCCCTCACATCCCACTGCTCTCACACACACAGGATTCAAACAGTGGTCTCACATAAACCACATCAGGGCGGATGCTCAATGAAAGACACACACACACACACAGGATTCAAAACATGGTGTCATATAGACCGCTGAGCACCACGGCGAACAAAACTGGTGTGGTAGCTTTTGTGATAAGCACCGGATCCTCGTGCAAATGTAGGCCTACATCTACTTGTACGAGGCTACGGTAAACGATGTGGACAAAGGTGTGGCCGGAGGAAGCGAATGTCAACATTTAAACAGAGATTACTACACAAGCTTCGGATACGGTCACCAAATATTTTGGGGAATGTCATTTATGTTATGGCCTACACTTTGGAATTAGATCAGAGTCTTGTAGTTAGGCTACACGGGTATATTTGATTTACCTCAAGCCCTGTACTCAACTTTACAAACAGTTACAGGGCACATGAGAATCCTGTTCAGATCAACAAAAAGCTACCACCCACCAGACAGAATCACGGCGGATTCTTTATCTCCCCACGGGTCTCACAAACACAGGCTTCACACACATAGGAAACACTGATCTTACCTTTAACTGGTACATCAGGTCCAGGCGCCGCTCTTTTCCTTCACTTTTGGCGTTGCGCATGCTAACGTTACTTTAGGCGCTGTTCATCCAAAGCCACATCTATTCGAGACGCCCCAAACGTCCAAAGCAATTTGGCATTGAATATGAATATGAGTAGCCGCGAGGATTTGTTTCATGAGGCTCCTTAGTCCTTAGTAAATTGTTAAGTCGTGAAATCCCATGCGAATGTTCTTCCACACATTCTCGCCGGTTGCAAACAAGACACAGGGGAAAGAAAAAAATTGTTTCTGTTGTACCGCTCACTTTGAAATGATCGGGTAGTTGACCGGTCACCTGCAGCAAACCCTTCAGCTCTGTCGGTCCTCCATTCTTTATCACATATTTTCCCCTTGGAAATCCAACTTTGAGAATGGTCTTAGTTTCGTTATGAAATCCACTTGTAGCAGTCAAAGTGAACAAGCTAGCCAACAACACCGACTGACTGTATTGTGAATTTCAGATTCGCTATGACGTAACTGGCCAGCAAGACTCAATGCCAGAAGGAGTCTGCGGCCAGGCTACTGCTGGCCTCACCACTGTATATTTCAGTGGGCGTTCAGAGTAAAGAAATGATAATCACACGTAGAAAATAGTAAAAAAAAATTATCAGGAAATGAGGGCACACCATACATACTTCTATTAAATGTATAAAAACGTTTAATACAATATTACCAGGTTGCATTCACAGAACGAGCAAAATGGCGCATGCGCTCAAGCCTGTTAACGAGGGATTGCGCAATCCGGGGGTGAGGCAAATTCAGAGTTGCCCCAAATTCAGCGTATTCGGAGGAATTTGACATGAAATGGGCAAATATTACGATTTTGGCCACAAAAATGACTGAAAACGAGTGAAACAGTTTAAACACTGCTTAAATGGTAGTTATGGTGCAGATGCTCGAAAACAATAGCTGTTATTGTAACTATTATTCACATTTACTGCATCTCATCATAATCATCTGGGGCTGGTGAGGCCGTGCCTCCCCTGCCGTATTGGAGTGCACGTGCCTGGGTTTGAAGAAAAAAATCAAACATGTTGAGCCGTGACCCATCAGCTGACACTGAGAGGAGCTGTGGCACGGTAGTAAAGCATTTGGAGTTAGCAATAGTGTGCCTCAAACAAACACCCCTGACTCTGCAAATTAAGCCCCGCTCTTATTTTGCGGTATTGTTCCTTTACATTAGCCTACACTAACATAACGTCAATAAATTGTCATCAAAAAATAAATATCAATTCACTCTAAATGAAAAGCTCAAGCCCTTCGTGCCACATAGACCAAATTTGCTACAAGTTTGCAAAACTTAACAGCTGGATTTTGCGAAGTCGGGGGCATTTGTTGAAGCTCTGTCTTTAATCTTGGTGTCACACCCAGGGTCGAAACAGGGCTAATCATACTGGATTTGAAATAAGGTGTTGAACATACACAAATGCCAGTGTGGCCGTGTGTAAAAATACTTTGTAAAACAATGTCAATTCTACTCCTCTTATCTCTAGTTGGTTCGTTTGCGCCAGTATTCGCTGGTTCAATGATTTTACTCAAAGAGCCTCATAATATGCACCATTCCAGAGTATTTATTAATACAACTTGGTCATTGCCATTCTGGTATCATCAAACTGACGCACAACAGGGCCCTTGCCTTAATAAGTCATTTTGGTAACTGGTCTGTTTCTAGCCTGTTGGTTGATGCTCTAGGCAAGCACCCTCTTTACCAAGAATGATCATATTAAATGGACATTTTTAAAATTCCATTGATGTTCTAATTCTGTTATGTGTGTGAGTTAACCACTTAAGACGCGGTTTTATACATTTGTTATTACCAGTATGGTAATCACCAAGTCGTGGTGCATTACTAAAGGGCCTGTGTTGTGTCATAGTATTGTAGTGCTTTGGTAGTTACATTTCAATGACTATTACAGCGTGCCACTGGAGGTACGGCGCGCATTAAGGGGCTACGGATGTTACTGGATGACACTCATCAAAGCATGTGACACCCCAGGCAACCACCTAGTTTGCCTAACCCCCACACCAGTCCTGTCAGTTATCAGTTAACACAACTACTACCTGGAACCATATTCATCCTCCTAACCTTAATAGTCAGCAGGCTTGTAAAATCTGCACACTTCAACCCAGTGATTCCCAACATTTTCTGCCAAGGTACTCCATTTTGACATCCCAAATTTCTGGGGATTTTTTTTCTTGCCACCAAAAACATGACTGGGCTAACTTGCGGGCTTTCAAACCAATAGATGGTTCTTAGATAGTCTAAGACTGTATGCAGTGTTCCAATCACAATCTTAATTACATAATATTATATTAATTAGTGATATTTATTGGTATTGTTTTTTCAGACCTAGACATTTCAGGGGACCCCATAAGGGATGTTTGGCGACCCTTCTATAATACTGTATAGTTGAGTCTTTTCATCAATAAGTGAATGGGCCTGCTCGTGGGCCCATCTGTGCGAAGAGGGTAGTAGGGACTTGCAATAGAGACATTGCACACAATCTGTGGTGTATCACTGTCACTTCCTGTTAATAGTTAACCGATGTAATGGAATCTCTCTCTCTCTCTCTCTCTCTCTCTCTCTCTCTCTCTCTCTCTCTCTCTCTCTCTCTCTCTCACTCACTCACTCACTCACTCACTCACTCACTCACTCACTCACTCACTCACTCACTCACTCACTCACTCACACACACACACACACACACACACACACACACACACACACACACACACACACACCTCTGAACTGATAACACTGCTATTCTTTCCATATCCTAACGACTTAATGTCGGTGTCATTACATTGCCATTCCAGCGTGCAGGCTATGAGTGATGAGTGTATGTGCGTAAATTCAGGGTTTGGATTTTGGAATGACGAGTATTGTGATGTAGATGACTATTATTGTCGTTAATGGGACTGCGGTAACAGAACCAGCGGTGCAAATGGGTAAGCGTGAAGGCCATGGGCTATTTTTTGTTCTTTTCTTTTAGTGTCCTGTTTTTATTTCCTCTGATGATATAACAGGAGTGTGTGTGTGTGTGTGTGTGTGTGTGTGTGTGTGTGTGTGTGTGTGTCTGTGTCTGTGTGTCTGTGTGTCTGTGTGTGCGTCTGCAGAAGTGTGATTTTAAGATTTTAACGTAAGCCTATGGCTGTTTATTTTGCGCTAATAATGTTTGCCCTGTTATATGGTTAAAGCCTTATCAGTTTGCTTTTTGCTGGTGCTGGGATTAGTACTGTATTTGTTTGTGAGGCAAAGAGTGAGTGATAAGGCTAAAATGGAAATATGAATTATTTGGCAATGGCCACAGCAGGCTGTTTTAAAACAATTTGCCGACCTGAAATAATGGTGTGTGTGTGTGTGTGTGTGCGCGTGCGTGCGTGCACGCGCACGCGCACGCTTTGCACATGTGTATGTTTTGCCAGTATGTGTGTGTTTGCGTTTGTGAAATGTGCGAAAAATGCCTCATTGTGAGCTGAATTGGTAATCTTCAATAAGTGCCCACAGTGAAGGATAAGGGCGGTTCGGGAGCAGGCCTGAGCACATCTGGCAGATGAAGCGGTCATGTGTTAATCAACTCAAATATACGCTTAACCTATAGCTGTCTTAAGGCTATCTCCCACCAGCTAACTGACAATTACCAATACTGAATATTCAATACACACACACACACACACACACACACACACACACACACACACACACACACACACACACACACACACACACACACACACACACACACACACACACGTTGCATGGGTTTTATAATTTAACCGCAATAAATCATTCATAGTGTTATTACTATTCATACAGTTCTACTGGAAGGCAGTCTGTGTTCATTCGCAGAGTGGAGAAACATCATGGGGAAATTTAATAATCATTTGCACAGGTCGTATTATTTTTCTTCATTACCTCATGCAAATATTTTACTGCCTCCCTTGTATGTCCCCAGGCAGATCCTCTTTGTTTGGAGTGCGGTAGTGGGGTTTTTTGTTAAAGGAGAGCTAAAATCACCCCCCGTGGTAAAATAGTGCCATTTGCATTTGTGATGCCACTTTTTTCCGGAATAATCTGCACACAGATTAAATGACCACCCAGGGAATTGCTCATAAAAGTCACACACACTCTCTTGAAACACAAGTAGGTGGAAAATGGCCACGACCAGCACGCAAGTTGGTTAGAATTCTTTCTTTTTTTGTCATATTGAGGAACGAAATTATAATGATTAAAATTCAGATCATAACTTCCCAAAGCACTATAAAAGAAGACAAATGTTGATCTTTGGCTGGATCACTAGAGCTGTTTGATTTCAATTAAGCATGATGGGAGAGGGTCTTGAAGCAGACCAAATAAAATCTTGAAAATGCTCTAATTATGTTCAGTTGGCTGCTCCTTAGTGGTTTGGGCGAATATTTGTGATATTGAAGCTCTTGTAATGTTGATTTCCTTGGGGATCAATAAAGCATCTCTACTCTACATGCAGTAGTTAAATCACTTGGGGAACTCCTTATGGAGATGTTGTCATTGAACACACTCCACCATCCACTTTTTGCCACCCCTACTTTTTATCCATCCATCCATCCATCCATCCATCCATCCATCCATCCATCCATCCATCCATCCATCCATCCATCCATCCATCCATCCATCCATCCATTTCAGGGTGCGATTTGTAGGGGTGGGGGGTGGGGGTGGATTTTTCCCCCTTCTGATAATGATATCTCCACTTTTTATAGCCTATATGATGCTTAAAATCTGAAACATATCCCCCCTTCTGGTTTTCCTACAAATCCACACCCCATCCCATCGGAATGAAAATGGAGTGTCTGTGTTGCTGATTGTAAAATAATAATTGTTGTGTTTGTTCTGCGAGCATGGCGACCAACTCCTAAGGCACCTGTTGTCGGGGGGACAAGTGTTTGGGGAATGCTTATTGTCTGCTTCTCTGGAAGAATCGGTGAGCTCATTGTCTGGATGGCATTATCTCTCCTCCAGTTGTTTCCACTGTGTTCTTAAGCACTAACTAAGCTTGGGCTGCCCCTGTTTGGCATCATGGGTAGTTATTGGCCTCGTTTGCATTGAGACATGTAATTCAGAATGAACTCAATTTAATTCAGAATTCACTACTAGCAACTACTATTTGAGTAGTAGTTGCTAGTGCTAATAAATCATCCGTAATGGTTATGGGCAGCCTAACAGGAACGTAAAAACAAAAAACGGAAAACGTCGGAATGTGCAGGATTAGTGGGCATGGTAATAAGCTGGATAAAGGTAGTGCTCCCCCATTTCACAAGAAGTAGTGTTGCTGTTGTTGTTGATGATGATGCTGAGGTGTCAGGGAACACCTTACCAATGAGCCATGAATGCAGGGCCAGAATAACGCACAGGCTATACATGATTGCAGCCTAGGTGCCCCTCCCTGCCAGAGGAACACTAATCGGACAAAAGTGAAAAATTGTAGAATTGTGACAAGATGCAATGCTGACGGCAAAGCTGCCATCCAAGTAAAGCATGCTGAGAACAAGTCGGCCCATTGTAGTTGTAGAACTGATTTTAACATGCTTTTGGAAAATATTTTCTTCCACTCAGTGGGTTCATCCTTAGGCTATATGTGCCTTCTACAGTATCTTACTCAGCCTAAAATAGCCTACAGTAAATAACCAGCAAGCATACTGAAACGAATGAAACGTCTATTGCTCCATTTTTAACTTCTGACTTCTGTTGTAAATTTTCGGCTACAATATACATTTTTCACAAAAGTCTTGCGTGCGCCTCCTTTTTTCATTACCTCAACTGAAACGAATGAAACAAATATATTCTTTGGAGAAAACAATGGTTGAGGGAGAAATGTAAACAATTTTTCAGCAAGCATAACACCCCAAACCTACCGTGTGGCACAGCCCCGGGGTATGCGATGGAGAACAATTCCCCTGTTGCAGTTGCAGTGTGTTTGGGTGACATGTGAGACACAGTGCCACAGCAGCACACACCTGAGGCAGGGCCATCCAGGCATGCTGACAGTCGCTCCCAGTAGGCCGGTGTCCAGTGACTCACACAGGAGGCTGACACTTCACAATGTCTGGAAACTGCAGAGTGCTTATTTGGGGGCAGGAGTGCCAACAGGGGGCGGACAAAGGGGACAGTTGTCCCAGGCCCAAGGAGAGATGGGGCCCAGAATTGGCTCCTCTTTACATTGCATCTATTGGGCAGGGTGCCCTTTCAGATGACTTTGTCCCAGGTCCGGCAAAAACTGTCAGTTTGGGGGTGAAGTAGTGCAGCAGCTACAGGACAGAGCACAGCAGCCCATGTCAAATATGAAGAGCTTTTTTTCCCAAAACGCTATATCCACCATTTTTGACTTTTTGCATTTTAATATTGGAATTGATTGTTAAGAAGTCCTATCATCTATGTGTGAATTTTTGCCATTCAAATGTTTTGAGAACATACTTTAACCCTATTCAGACTGGGCTTTTTTGGCATTCCTGGGCCTGGGTGGGTGCTCTTTTGACCCCCCCTCATAACTCATGAACGGAATACAGTATGACTACGAAACTTGGGGGAGATGATCTACATATGGGCATCTATGAATGACATCATTTTTGTGTAATTATCTGGTATTATGACGTCATTATGACATCATTATCTTATTATGCCCAAAATCTCGCCATAATGGATTTTCCAACAAATTTAGGTAATGCACTTAAATTTTAATGATTTTATGCTTCAAACCACTTAAATGCTCACAACGTTGTCTGATGGTAATGGAAATAACAAAAAAATATGAAAATATATGGCGTCTTAGATATGGTAAAGTGATTTTTGGTCAGACATACCTGTCAGAAAACCGTTGCCATGGCAACGGCAAAAATGATAAACCTAATCTTTCGGTACCTAACTGTAGCCAACTAAATGTTAGGAAAAGTCACAAAGTTTCGTAGTCATAGCTTAAGTCGTTAAGGAATTATACGACATCAAAGTTGGTGCGGGCACTTTTAGCCCCCCCCAGTCTGGATAGGGTTAAAACCTCTATAAAAATGCATTTTGCAATGCATTTCAATGGAATGCCCAATACAAAAATGTCAAAAAGAATCAAATTGATATATCTCATTTTGGAAAAGAGCTCTTCACATTAGGGTCAATACATCATGTAGCCCCTTAGTGCAGACGGTGTCGCCGGTGGGCCTATTCACTATTCGCTGAAAATATTCAACTCATACCAATTACCAACATTGCTCAATTTTCCCCCTATGTGAGCAGGCAGCGCAGTTTCTCCTGCGTTGGAGATAGGATAAGGAGAGGGGGATCTTACACCAGCATAAAGGGAACACAGGAAATGCCTCTGTGTCTACCTATTTGAACACAGTGCATTATAAGGAACGTCACTCTAGTCTGGAAAGAGTGAGAGATTCTTTGGTAAGGGGTAAGGCACCCCAGAGTTTATCCCCTCTGAATCAAGCCCTTTCAGGTGTGATGAAGACCCTCTACCCCCGGGGTAACCACAAGCAGGTAGCAACAAAAACAAGTGGGGCAGCTCTGAGGGAGGGAGGGGGGAAATTACCATGGGACCAGGTGCTTTGGGGGGCAAGGAGGTGTTTAATGGCAGTGGAAAACTTCCACTCCACGCCCAACCACCACGCACGATAAACATACTGCATTTATATAGCGCCTTTCCACTCCTTTGAGCCCTCAAAGCGCTTTACATTGTACGCCTCACATTCACACTCACATTCACACACCGGTGGCAGTGGCTGCCACGCAGGGCACCACCCTGCCACCAGGAGCAACTTGGGGTTAAGTACGTACCTTGCTCAAGGACACACCATTGGGGTCAGGCAGAGCAGGGCTCGAACCTGCAACCTTCTGGTTGCTGATCAGCTCCTGTACCACCTGAGCCACTACTGCCCCCACCGCCACCACCCCACAAAACCTCTCCTTCCCTGCAGCTGTCTATGCGATGCTGCACATAACCAACATTTGCACACTTTGCAGAGTAACCACACAGCCTGCGCTTGCATTTTTATGATGGCCATTGGTATGCAAATGGTCATGGTTACGGACGGTTAACAGAATGGCGGTGGTATTTTTGAAATTGCAAGGCGCAATCTCCCCAAAGTGACAGACAACAATACGTAGATCACATTATGGAGAAAAATAGGAGGTGATTTTTTTTAAATGTAACACCAGGCAGAAAGGCATTCAGAGAGCTCATTCCTCTTCTGAGTAGGGTTTATTAGTTTTATTTGTGTGCGTGTGGGTGTGCGTGTGCGTGTGCGTGTGCGTGTGTGTGTGTGTGCGTGCGTGCGTGCGAGCGAGCGAGCGTGTGTGTGTGCGAGCATGTGTGTGTTTGTGTGCAGGTCTTCAGGGAGCTTGGTCCAGGTGCAGCATAGGGCGGTTAGTATTCCCAGTTCATCGCTCCCTCATGGCAATGTTTATTTTCAGCTCGGTGTGTGTGTCTCTGCCTTGGACTTCATCAGTCCACATTGTTGTGCACTTCTTTACAGATAAACTACCCCCCACCCCTAGGTGGGACTTGAATAATAGATGTGTGTGTGTGTGTGTGTGTGTGTGTGTGTGTGTGTGTGTGTGTGTGTGTGTGTGTGTGTGTGTGTGTGTGTGTGTGTGTGTGTGTGTGTGTGTGTGTGTGTGCATAAGTATGTTCGATTGAGTGGTTGTGTATGTGTATGTCCGTTGTTTGTCTGTTTGTGGTGTACTTCAATGTGTGTGTGTGTGTGTTTTGTGAGTGGGTGGGTTTGCTTTGTTTGAAGTCAGAGAGGAAGAAAGAGAATAGCAGGGTGGCTACATTTAAATGCTGTGGGGTGTGACTAATGAATATGGTGTGCAGGTATATTTTTATTTGTGTGTGGGCGAGTGTATGTTGGTTGTTATTTTTTGCATGTAATGAGTATCCACTGTGCATTATTGTGTGTGTACATGCGCATATCAGTATTTGCATATGAGTGTGTGTGTGTGTGTGTGTGTGTGTGTGTGTGTGTGTGTGTGTGTGTGTGTGTGTGTGTGTGTGTGTGTGTGTGTGTGTGTGTGTGTGTGTGTGTGTGTACGCGTGTGTGTGTACGCGTGTGTACGCGTGTGTGTGCGCGTGCGTGCATGTGAGCGAGCGTGTGTGCGCGTGTGAGTGTGTGTGTTTAAGTTATATACAGTGATTGTGCGTGCGTGCATGTGTGCTTGCGTGCGTGTGTGCATGCTGGTTCATAGCGGTCTTCTCATTGGCAAATGTGATCAAGTATAGATGAGCATCAATAACGCACTCTCACTCCTGTGCCCCCCCCCCCACACACACACACACACACATACATACATACACAATGACATACACGCTTTGTTTTATAACTCGAAACCAGCATGTTACCCGCAGTGTACCAGCTCCACAAGGGGGATCCGGAGCTACACAGGCAATGTTTGGTGAAAACCAGGCTATGAATTGATGCCTACTACATAAAGACAATGACGCATGCACACACACACACACACACACACACACACACACACACAATGACATACACACACACACACACACACACACACACACACACACACACATACACACACACACACACACACACACACACACACACACACACACACACACACACACACACACACACACACACACACACACACACACGTCAGGCAGCAGCGTGTACCTTTTTGGAGATGCAGTAGCGCAGGTTTATGAGGAATGACATGCTAAAAGGAACTCAGTGCACTCACCTACTGGCCATCTCTGGATCCTACTCCTGCTCCACTCCCACTCTATTATCAGAGATTCTTTAAATATATACTCTACTTTCTCTGCTATTATTCTCTTGCTCCCAAGTCAAGTCAAGTCGGTTTTATTGTCAATTTCTTTACATGCGCTGGTCATACAAACAATTACAAAAAATTACATTTCTTACTTTCCCAGGCAGACAGACATAGACTCTATACTCTAGATGTGGACATAGACAATTAGACATAGACAGTATACATACATTACTCTTACCGTATTCCTACTCTTAGTCTTAAGCCGGGCTCAAACTACACAGGTCCCGATTTTGTGTCTGATTTTGACGTCCTTACTCTGCATCTGTTACTCCATTTGCTCCTTCTTTCAATCCCCCTCGTTCTATGTAATTCTCCCTTGTTCTCCCTCTTTCTGTCAGTATTTTTTCCTTTTAGCCTCCCGCCCCCCCGCTCTCCTTTTTTAACCTCACACGGTAATATTCTTCTTTTAGATTTTCTCTATCCCTCATTCTCTCTCTCTTGCTCCCTCCCTTCCTTCCCCATGTGTCTCTCTCCATCTGTCTCTATATCTCTGACTCAAACCCATTAATCTCTCCCCCCAGTTACCTCTTCATCTTTGGGCTAATTCAGTGGTTCTCAACCTTTTTTGAACAAACGCCCCCTGAACCTCATCATAAGCCTCATAACGCCCCCCTTGGCCTCATCATAAGCCTGCCAACGCCCCCTTAGTATTAAAAATGGCATAGACTTATGTGCACCAATGGCAATTAAGCTCCGCCCCCTCTTAGCTGTAGCCCTCTCAATGCTCCCCTAGGGCTCCCCAACGCCCCCTGGGGGGCTGTAACGCCCCCGTTGAGAAACACTAGGCTAGTTGAAGACCTTGATGAGTGTTAGCCTAATTGGGCCTAGCTTGGGGTGTGTGAGCAGGGCCTCTGACAGCTTTGGCCTGGCCAAGTCAATTCTTTTGTCATCTTATTTTTCATACTCTTCTCCTTTTTCTTCATCTGTTGCAGTGACATTCTCTTCTTTCATTCATTCATCATCGTTCACACCCTCTTTTTCTCCTCCCTTTTTTTTCCCCATGACTCTTCCGTCCCTTCCCAGTAGTTTTGAGTGGCATTTCATCCGTTGCTCTGACCGCTGCACCCTCATGCACCTTCATCACCCTCTCACCTTATTTGCATCAGACAGACTCATTTGCCTCTCACTCTCTCTGTGTCGGTACCCAGGGCCTAATGACAGTTGGACATCTCTCATCACTGCACCTGAAGATTATCAATTTGCATTTTGGTGTTACAAAGTGGATTGTGTGTGTGTGTGTGGGTGTGCGTGTGTGTGTGTGTGTGCGTGTACAGTCCCTGGAGCACTGTGGGGTTCAGCGCCTTGTTCAAGGGCACTTGAGGGAGGAAGGAAGGAGGGAGGAAGGGATTGGTAAGGGTGGGGAGCGAACCATCAACCCTGTGTCCAACTCACTAACCATTACATCACGGTTAGGGGGCGCTGTGGCGCAGCGCGCTAAGCTCCCCCACATGTGGGCTTGCATGCCCAAGGGTTGCACCCAGGGTTCGAATCCGGCCTGGGTCATTTCCCATCCCTACCCCATCTCTCTCTCCACATTCGCTTCCTGTCGCTCTTCACTGTGCTATCTGAAATAAAGGCAAACAATCCCATGAAAATATGCTCATTACATCACGGCTGCCCCCATGTGCATGTTTTGCAGTGTGATGTTTGAGAGACCGTTCCCCGTGGCTTTGGGATGAGACTCCGAGGGAGGGATCTAGAAGATTGCACAGGCCCCTGGATACCGAACATCTTGGGTGTGCAGAGCGTCCGACTCCGCCTTCGACTGGATCACCGCGACGACAGGGGAAGGGGCTGCTGGCAATTGGTGGACGTGGAGAACAAGGTGGAGCCCAGTGACAGGACAGAGGAGAGTCCGACTCCGCCTGTCTGCTCAGAGAGTGAGTTTTTCAGTCGTCGATATGATAACTGTATCTATGTTTGTGTTGTATGAGTTTGTGTTGCATGGTCCACTTTCTTTTAATTTCTCTCTCGCTCTCTCTCTCGTGCTCTTTCTCTCTCTCTCTCTCTCTCTCTCTCTCTCTCTCTCTCTCTCTCTCTCTCTCTCTCTCTCTCTCTCTCTCTCTCTCTCTCTCTCTCTCTCTCTCCCTCTCTCTCTCGCACACACACAGACTTCCATACTAAAAAGCTAGTTTTCACTTCCCTGCATTATAGCCGGCAGTCACGACGAGTCCGTGTGCTTCAGAGTGGTGTGGTATACACGCACACACACACACACACAAACGCACTTACACACACACACACACACACACACACACACACACACACACACACACACACACACACACACACACACACACACACACACACACACACACACACACACTACACTTTATAATGGCTGGTCATCACAAGTTGCATTCCTTGATAACTAACCTGAACAGTGTGTGCAATGTGTGCAGTGTTGTGAATCCAGTGACAAGATGTCTGACTTGAGGCATGAAATGCAAGCTGCTACATGAAGCTTGTTTCATATTGGCTGACAGTCTTTGATGTCTTGATGTGAAAATAAGTTAGGCCACTAGACTTCAAAGACAACATCTAGTCACAGCATCCCATTGTCAAAAAAGTAGGCTATGAACCATGTATGAACTATTTGAATATGACATAATTATTAATGGAAATATTTTAACGTGATAACTCCATCTATAGTTCATACTCATATTCCATTTTATACACAATAGTTAGATCCAGTCAATACATTTTGCGATTGGACAAGACGCGTTCTTTGGACATTCTACATGTAGGCAGGAGCATGTCCAAACTGACATCCTCCCCGGAGACTCCTGAGACCTCATAATCACTCCGTCATGGATAGAATGTAACCAGGTTTGCTTATTTTGAACTCATCATTCTATTTCATACACTACTGAGGAGAAAGTGCAAGAGGCTGGAAAAAGCAGGACGTCATAATAGTAAAAAAAAAATCTACATAAGACAAATATTGAGACGTAAGAACAAGAGATGTTGATTTGTCGGAGTGTATGAGAACTAAACCGCTATGCTCGCATCTCATTAGATGTGGGGGAGAGGGAAGGACAAAGAAAAGATGCCCTTATGCAACTAATGGAATTGCTTTATTACTAAGCTTGGCGTCCATGCGCAAATCAATGTATAAGTACTTAGGCCTGCAAAAAATGTATTCAGGTATTTGTTGGCAATGGATCTACTGTAGGCTATAAAAGAAATATGACTCTTGTGGTCAGGACTCGGGATGATGTCCATTAACAATAAACCCTCCCACTTGTGTCATATTGCTTAATCAAGTACCTGTGTTGAATATTGTTGAGAAATAATTCTGATGAACCGCTGAAATTATGTTTCACATTTTTATGTTGGATTACTGGTGCCTTAAAGGTGCACTCTGTAATACTTAGTAGTTACCTACAGTTGAGGACGATATTATTAGCCCCCCTCCTGAAATTAGACATCTCTCTTGATTTCTCAGTGAGAAGGACCATTATGAACCATTTCTGTTATTCTGGAAACAAATACACTGATGGAGATAATGTCCAATGAGTTGAATTTGGACTTTTCCATTTCCACAATGAGTTTAAACAAAAAAGGGTAAAAATGGCAAGGACAAAATTATTAGCCCCCTTATCATTAATAGTCAATAGAGTGCCATTTATGAACCAAAACTGACATCAGGCACTTTGATTAGTTGTTAACTATGTTGGCACATGCCCTACCAGGGATTTTGGCCCATTTTTTTCATTGCAAATAGTTAACCTGGTCCAAATTGCATGGGTGTTGGTGGATGGACATTAATTTTCAGCACTCCTCAAAGACTATCTAAAGGATTGAGATCTGAACCACCACATGATCATGGTTTTAGTAACCTTGAAGAACATTTGAACAATTTTGGATAAAAGTTTTGGATTATTATCTTATTGAAAGATACAATGAAGATCTTAGCTTCCTCTGTGAGCATATTTTTGTATGGTCACCTTCCACATTCTATCATAATCTTCTGTTTTTATGGTGCCGTACACCCAAACAAGGTTTCCTGTGGCTGAGGCTGCCACAGAATGATGCTTCCACCACCATGTTTAATTGTGGAAACCATGTTATCAAGTTTTAAGGACTATCCCTTTCTTCACCTGACAGAAGCAGAATTCATGCATCAAAGCAGGTGCAATTGAATCTCATCAGATGAAAGCAGAGACTTTCAAAACTCATTTCTGACTTTCAAATGTTCATAGGCAAAGCTCAATAGCACTCTGATATGCACCACCCTTAGTAAAAGGGTTCTTCTGTGATGATGGCCCCAAAGCCCAATATGATGACAAGCCCTAACAGCTGTCTTTATTGAAATAAAAACTCCAGGTGAGGCCAGGTCAATAACAATCATCTAGGCAGGTGTCCAATGCTTCTTTGGTCTAATGAGACTAAGCAGTTTCCACAGATACACATAGTGGTGGGGGCATCAGGTTTTTAGACTGTTATTCAGCCTCAGACACAGGGAGTCTGGGTCAGGATCTGGATTGCTGGGTCCTCCAACAACATTGTAACCCAAAGTAAACATTTAAATTAGTTCAGAATTTCTTCAAGGACACTAAAACCATGATACTGGAATGACCCGCTCAAAGTCCAGTCCTCAATCCAACTGAGAGTCTGTGGCAAATGTCTATGCTCAGCATCCATGCAATTTGGACCAGCTAGAACACTTTGCAGTGAAGACATGGGCCAAAATCCGTAGTGAGGCATGTGCCAACCTAGGTAAGAACTGATCAAAGTGCCTGTTGTCAGCTTTGGTTCATAAATGGCGTCATAGTGACTATTAATGATCAGGGGGCTAATAATTTTGTCCTCGTCATTTTTACCCTTTTTTGTTTAAACTCATTGTAACGAAAGAAAAATGCAAATTCAACTCATTGGACATTATCTCCATCAGTGTATTTGTTTCCAGAAAAACAGAAACGGTTCTAATGGTCATTCTCACTGAGAAATCAAGAGAAATGTCTAATTTCAGGAGGGAGGCTAATAATATAGTCCTCAACTGTAGTTTGGTAACACTTTATTTTAGGGATACAACTATTACATTACACTAATACATACCGGTACAATGTCCCTGTATAAGTAACTTGTAAGGCATTTACTAAGCAAAATCAAACATTTGTTAGGCATGTATTCGCAATGTCATGTCTTGTTCATGCGCAATACGGGATTTATTAGCAATTAAACCTTACTAAGGACCTAATAGGCCTTAGCATTTGCTTAGTACATGCCTTACAAGTTACTTATACATTGTATGTATAAGTGCTAATAGATGTATCCCTAAAATAAAGTGTTACCGTTTATCTACAGAATTCACTCTGCCCATTCACAAAAGTTATTTTTTTTATGAACACTGACTCCTACAAGGTGCACATTTAACTACATGTTTGTAATGTGATGTAAAATCCCACTTTCTGCCAGGAATGGAAGAGAAGCCCATTCTCACTGCAGGCACCGCATTACTGTGAATAGACGCCATGGCTGGACTGGCCATAAGGCATACAGGGCACCTGCCCGGTGGACTGTTGATGACTTTGGCCTGCTCCTCCCCTCAATGTATTGGTATCAGTCCTCATGCGGCTATCTGATCTCTCTGAGTCAGATTTTGGCTGTTGTGGTCAAAATAACTCTTGACAGATGACTAAATATGTTGTCATAGGCTTCGTTGTGTCTCTCAATGCCTGGTGCACTGATCTTGGCTCAAATTGCCCGGCCTGATTTTTCCACCAAGTCCACCCCTGATAGACAGAGGTCTGTCCTTGACAGCACCAAAGATGTCAAACATGACAATAGACTGTGTTTAAGAGGGATGCCAACTGAGTTAATGCATCCTTTACAACATCCCTTACAAACCACCAGCCACACATTGAATGCTAATTCATTCTTTGAGTGACAGGTTACCAATTGTGGAAGCATGATGTGTCATTCAATGTTTACTACTATGTCACTAAATATTTAACCACATGTCTGCACAGTTGAATGGGCGGGTGGTAGTCAATGTCAATGACCATTTCCAGAACAGGTTCTGAAAGTTCTAAGCCTTGTGAATAAAATGGGATATTGTCTGGGTGCTATTTTGTCCTAAAAGTCATGTTAAAACGTTCCCAAAAAGTGTTATGTTTACTTTTTTTGGTGACATGCAAATTTTATGCAAATGATATGCGTGACATAGAAGGGGTGAGTTCACCTCATTCCACCTTGTTCAGATCAATGGCGGCTAGTACCAAAACAAAGCGCAGTGTCAAGCAGTGTGTTGCTGGAGGGCCGAACAGTGCCAGCTGCAAAAATGGCTACTTGACAGAAGGAATATCTTTGCACAAGTTCCCTTCTGTGAAGAATGATGGAACTGTGGCCGACAAGGAGAAGGCTAAAACAAGCTAGGACTCTGTGGATCCAATGTGTGGTTTTGAAGCAAGCTTCACCACAAATGTGGAGATCGTGGGCATGGTTGGACTGAAGGGAATGCTATTGCCTCAAGCAGTTCCAACAATTGACATCGCTGGCGTGCAGACTGAAACTGCCCCTGTAACTGCTCGGGCACTAAGACAGGTGAGTGCACTGCTGTGCTTTAGGCTACTCGTTTTACCTTGTCCATCTGCTTTGTATGTTGTTTTCAGGAAAGGGTAATGCACATTACATGCCAAACCGATGCGAATGCTCTCGGAATATGCACTTTTTGTTGATTGCCATTCAACTGGTCAATAAATTGGTTTTGGGAGGATATCTGCGCATTAGCGTGATGCTCTCGGTCGAGGACAGCCAACTCACAGACTGGGCTACTGCGTAGCGAATAAACGGAGATGCACATAGCGTAGGCCTACTTTGAAGCGTTGATTGTTTGTTTTTAGTATTGTGGTGCACGTGTGGCTGACGTTTGGACACACCTCGTCCTCAGAGTCAGGCTGAGGGACACGCGACGCCTGTGACTTTGAGCACAAAAAATAATAATAATGATAAACGCTAAAAATATGCTGAGGACTCAGGCTATCTAGGGTATTTTTCCAACAGCCTAATACCTCCGTTTTTTCTCTAGTTGATGATATTTTTGCATGTAGCCTACATGCATTTCAATCACACTATATCACGCAATTGAATCAAAATGCCCCCCATTTGTCAACAAACACACACGCCATGTCATCTTTGGGTCATGGCAAAGCGCCCTTAGCAACCGTAACCATAAACAAAATGACCTGTCAGGCTATGTCAACAATCGTCACATCACCTGTCAGACATGTCACTTTCTGCAGATGTATCAGTGCCTCTGAAATAGATTTGTGCTGCTGTTTTTTTTCTCTCATGAGGTTGGATGTGTGGTTTTTCGACACGCTGATGTTTGTATCAGAATTTTGGTTCCTTTATAAGATGTGGGTCCATCAAATGTGTGTTGTTTTCTCAGATCGCCATACTAGCAAACCAGGGACTCTCCTCTTTGATGTCACAGCCCAGCTCATTAGTCACACCACATTTCACAGAATTCACACTTTGAGTTGCCATTTTCACAAGTTCCTCCGGGATGATTGAGTTCAAAGTCTCATCGATGCTATCAGAAAAAACAAGTCTTTAATGGGAATGACCGTTTGTTTTCGTTTCATAAACACTTTAAAGCACAATACCATGAAATCCATGATATCAGAGCACGCTTACAATGTGAATTAAAATGATTGAGGTAAAGTTTTTTAAAAAGTTTTAAAAAAAGTAAAGTTAATGCAAAATAGGCACACATTTATAAGGAAGAACAGAAAAAGTAGACGATCTACAGAAGATAAAAATAAAATAACCAAACACTAAAATCAATGCAAATTCAATTTTTAAAAATAAATACATTGATATAATATTAATACAATCAATACAACAATACAGATAAAATTATACTGTAAATATAGGCCTACTATAAACAAACTACATTATACTTATACTAGACTTCATAATGCTGAGGAGGTAATTTGAATGTTTCTCTCTATGTGTACATTCAGTTAATTTTTATTTTCATTTCAGGCATGCTTGCTTGAAACCCCAAGATAGAATCCAGTTGGGTGTGGCAATGCCAGGGGAAAAAATTCTAATCGATGCAATATTCTCCACAAACAATAACAAATTATTATTTTTTTACCATGGAGCAAAGCTGTAGCCATGGTAACAGACTGAGGAAATCTGATGCTGCAGCGAAACCATGTGACTGAAACTACTGAAACAATACTATATATAGCCAAACCACTGAAACAATACAGTATTTTGTGATGTCTGTCTACATGTGTGCTTTCATGTCATGTGTGAGTGCAGCAGTTGATGTGTTTCACTCCTGAGTAGTATTTCCAGTAGTGTGTGTGTGTGTGTGTGTGTGTGTGTGTGTGTGTGTGTGTGTGTGTGTGTGTGTGTGTGTGTGTGTGTGTGTGTATCTGTCTGTCTGTCTGTCTGTCTGTCTGTCTGTGAGTTTGTGTTTGTTTGTGTTTGCACGTGTGCGTGTCTGTTTATTTGTGTATTTGTCTGTGTATGCATGTGTGTACTATTGTGGTGTGTACATGTATGAGACGGTACCTCGTGTCTAATTGAGCCTTGTCTTGTGAATAAGGGAGATATGATCTCTGCAGTCTTTCATTAGTATGCTAGTGTGCAAGTGTGTCATTACCCAGAGACAGCCTGACGCTAAACATTCATTATCTGATTAGCCACCACAATGGCAATCACATGCACAATAAAAGGAGAACATAGATATTTATTATACAGTGTATAATAATGTACTGTATTATTATGTACTGTGTGTGTCAGCTTCTTTCCACGCACGCACGCACGCTCGCACACACACACACACACACACACACACACACACACACACACACACACACACACACACACACACACACACACACACACACACACACACACACACGTTTAGTAAAGACCACTGCATAATGTATACTTTGCCAAACTATCATTGGATTATTTGACAAGTGTGTCTGTCATATTCCCTCAATATTATGTCTTTCACATGCATGCATAGAAGCATGCACAGACCCACACACACTTATTTAATACCTAGAGAGTTGATTTAAACAGTCATCTATAGAGTGAACTGCATTTGGTCGAAAAAACACACTGGGGCGCACAGACACACACACACACACACACACACACACACACACACACACACACACACACACACACACACACACACACACACACACACACACACACACACACACACACACACACACAAACTGTAAGGCCCATCCGTATTCTGATTGGGTGCCAGATAATTGTAGTGAGCTGATTGAGACGGAGTTGCAGATTAATCAGCTCGATTTTTAATGAAGTGGTGATTTATGTCCCTCTTAGGAGCCCGTAGGGAGCCAGGAGCCAGGAGGCAGGCAGAGACGAGGAGGGCCCAGGGAGAGGTGTAATTTTAGGAAGACGAGATTATGACGATAATGGAGGGAAAGACATGGGAGGTGTGAGTGTGTAGGGTGTGTGTGTGTGTGTGTGTGTGTGTGTGTGTGTGTGTGTGTGTGTGTGTGTGTGTGTGTGTGTGTGTGTGTGTGTGTGTGTGTGCGCGCGCTTGCGTGTGTGCGTGCGTGTGTGTGTGTGTGTGTGTGTGTGTGTGTGTGTGTGTGTGTGTGTGTGTGTGTGTGTGTGTGTGTGTGTGTGTGTGTGTGTGTGTGTCTTTGCACGCGTGTGTCTGTGTGTTTGTGTGTGTGTGTGGAGCAATCCTTCACAATGCCTGAGACTGTGTAAATGTATTTCATCTTTGCCGCGTGAGGCCTAGCTCTCTGTTTGGGGCTCCCGTGTCCCATTGGTGGAGTGAGAGTTGTCATGGTAACACTCTGTGTTTAATCAATTCCCCTGATTACTTGGGAGTGATTGTGTGTGTGTGTGTGTGTGTGTGTGTGTGTGTGTGTGTGTGTGTGTGTGTGTGTGTGTGTGTGTGTGTGTGTGTGTGTGTGTGTGTGTGTGTGTGTGTGTGTGTGTGTGTGTGTGTGTGTGTGTGTGTGTGTGTTTGTTAGTGTGTGTCTCTGTGCATGCATGCCCGTGCAAACCCATAGAGACACATATACTCTTTGTGGTTTTCTCCTGTGTATGCTTGTGTGTGTGTGTGTGTGTGTGTGTGTGTGTGTGTGTGTGTGTGTGTGTGTGTGTGTGTGTGTGTGTGTGTGTGTGTGTGTGTGTGTGTGTGTGTGTGAGAGAGAGACAGACAGACAGACAGACAGACAGACAGACAGACAGACAGACAGACAGACAGACAGACAGACAGACAGACAGACAGACAGAGAAAAAGAGAGAAACAGAGCGTGTGTGCGTGCGTGCGTGCGTGCGTGCCTGCGTGCCTGCTTGTGTACGTGCTAGTGTGCGTGCGTGTGTGTGTGTGCTTCACTATAATGGATTCCACCTCTCATCATAGACGACATGGCACATTACACACCTTTTTCCAACACTTCCTGTCAAGGCTGCAGGCCGCCGAAGTCAGAGCTACAGCTACAATATGTGCAATCCCCACTGTACTCAGCTCAGTAGCTAATACACTACACGGTGGTTCCCAAACAGGGGGTCGGGGCCCCTAGGGGCCGGGTGGGGGTGCTGTAGGGGTGGTCATGCTGCATAAAACTTTGAATATATGAAGAGTTCAGATGCAAAACCCCCTAACTCCATTTCTAAAGACCTGCACTTCTATATTTTTAGAGAACCCCGTTGTTGGTTTGGTTTCCATTCATGTACTTGATAATACATATAAATAGTTATATTACATGAATAAAATTTAAAAATATGCAATTTTGATAGCTTTCTATTAAATAAAAATTAATTAAGATTATTTTCTGAAATGGCACTTAAGGGGGTTTGCATCTGAACTCTTCATATGTGTGAAGTAGCTGGTAGCCACTTCTTGTTCTTTGTGGATGAAGTACCAGAGGAGGATAGACACGGCTTCACAACGTTGAGTGTTTTTAGCAAAAATATAGGCGCCTTTTTATTTTACATATAATCAAATGAAATGTGCACGAGGGCAAAATCAACTTAACCAAAACTGAAGACAAATCACTGGCAACATAAGATCCAAAATCAAAACTCAAAACCAAACTTCACAGTAGCACAGCAGCCTAAATTTCACTCACATGTGCTTTCTCTCAACAGCAGCAGATACTGCAGTCAACCACCTCGTTAGTCACACAGCTGACTCTTTTTGTGCCCACTCACATCAGTGGGCTGGGCCTCAATCTACCCATTACAAAGCAATTAACCAATGGCAACACATGATACACCTGATTGGTCAAAAACATTACACTAGACACACATGATTGGTCCAAACCATTACACTAGACCATCACATACAAAATCAGCCAGTTTTAAATTCCAACAGTCAAAAGAAAATAACATTCAAAATACAATTGCCCTTGTACACATTTCAGTCACCCTTCACAAACATTAGGCCTACAAACACAGTAAATCAGACATTTACACACACTTCAATCCCCACATTTCCCCTTGCCCAAAGTCATGAGTTGAAGTTGTCACAACGGCGCGCGCTTCCGTGTGGCAATGTTGACCCGGAACGATGGAAACAACTGTGGATTTCAAAGTTCACTCAGTGTTCTACCTTGTTGCAATGTGCATGAAAACATGTGCATGTTCACGGTCCCTTGCGCTCCCTTAGAGCTGCACAGTGCAAGCAGCACAGTCACATTGAAGTTCATGATGCACACAAACAATGAGTTTTTTAAAAGCAGTGAGATACTGAGAAGGGGAAAGGTTCTCCTTCTCACAATATGTTTTCATCTAATATAAGCATGCCACAAATTGGTTAGTAACAGTATTCACTTGTACCATTGATGCATGTATTTGCTTTTGCGTGTGTGAATTTCACATGAAAATATTAAGATATTATGAAAAAATAAATTTTAGCAATATTAAATGTGCAATAGGTCATATTTTTAGTAGCTTATTTCCGGAACTCGTGGTACCCATTGACAAATGTTACCTTTTTCATGAATACTTACCACCACTATCAAATTCTAACTATTCCTTATGACTGGGAAAATTACACTTTTCATACGAGAAAAGGTGGATCTTTTCCTTGTCCATTTTGATTTTCCAATAACAGACTTTTTTTTCTGCAAAACTCTACTTTAGTCATACTGGTAAATATTAGTTTACTGAGGTCACAATACTTTTCTTAGGCCCAAAGGGGAGTCCCAGCTGAATTTGGGAAACCGCTGTACCACAACAAAAATACAACACAAGAGACTCTGAAATCACTTACTCTGGGAGAGACAGACGATAAAATGAAGATGTGTAAGTTTGTGCGTCTTGACATTTTATTAATTTGTTTGTTTGGTATTTTGTGTTTATTTTGTTCATATGTGTTTATTTTACTTTGTTTGTCACAGCATAATACACAGTAGATTGTTACTAATTTAGTTGTTCTGTAACTTGGTGTTTTTCTCTTTGAGGAGTTTTGCTGTGTAATGTGGTACCGAATATTTCTGTTGTCTCCAGCACATAGATGCTGTGCGGAGTTTCTCAGCCTTCGGCGTAGGGTTTTTAATTATAGAAGGAGGACAAGGTCAATTAAATTTAATGTTCCCACTGACACATTTTCCTG
>NC_085874.1:5011227-5021227 GCF_034702125.1 Engraulis encrasicolus
GGCCAATGTATAACAATTTACATATTGTATGTCTTGTACCTTGGGGCCCCATTGTATATGTTTACTTTTAGATTCCCTTGTGGACCCTTTTGTCCATGAAACAAAATATGATGTGAATAAATAAATCCATTCATTCATTCATTCATTCAATCACAGTGAAGGCTCACATAAGCACTCACTTCCATCTCACAAATAGATAGTCAGCTTCAACCAGGATATTTCGTTCCCTCTGAAGAAGGGCCCATTGACCTGAAAGGCCATGGTAAAAATAAAAGTGTGAGCAAAAATCCTGGCTGACACAGACTTTCTCTTCTTTATTAGTGCTATTGTGGTCCTGCCCTAAAGAGACCCAAACAAATGATGTGTCTCCCTTCCCGCCTTTAAGGTTGCAAGGTAGTGGTCGGTGTGGAGACTGCTTATTCTTGGAGCAAACAAAATGTGACTCCTGAATACAATACCCTATTATACATATCTTATAACCAGGCTGATAATGATCAAGTTGTAGTCTGTTAGGCGTAAAGAGTGTTTCCAATGTTATGGATACATTTTTAAAAAACCCTTTCACGCAGAACCTGTCTTATAACTGTATTGTTACCAAGATGGTAAAGGCAATGTCCTAATCTTAAGACTCTAGGCAATGTTGTTGCAATGTAGTTGCAATGTAGTTGAACTTTCTCATCTGCATCAAAGGTTTAAGGGAGCCTTCCATAGGAGAACTGGCGTGCACTAGGAGTCTATGTAGGTATAGTGAGTTGTAGAACTAGCTTTACAGTCATCTTCTGAGTTTCCCTTGAGGAAGGGACACTAAACAGCTGTGCTGTCCTTCCCCTGCACACGAGACACCGATGATGACACAGACCAGCTGTGATGATAAGCAGACATTTGTTAGGGCTGCCTTTACTGTTACCGACACAGACACTGTTACAGGACTAAGCAGCGTGGCAAGTCATAGCGCCATAGCGTAGAACCAAAAAAGGATCAGCTGACATCTAACATGTAACAAAAAATATATTAAATATTTATCAAAATTTGAATAGTAAACTTCCATTATACAGGTTAATATAGCAAAATCAAGTGTCAGTCGAAGGGAGAGACAACACAGGAAGTTTGGTAATGCATAGTTTAGGTTTGTTCAAAGCATCTTGATTGTGACTGGGATGGCTGTGTGTGGCTGTGGTGCAGCACTATACCCTGGGGACTGTAGCTGGATGGGTCAGCTCAGGTGGGGTGGCATTGGCAAGCTAATAGCTGTCAGCCAGCGCTATGTAAAGAGGAAGTAGAAGCAGAGAGAGTAGAGAGAGAGATGTTCCATTGGCCCATTGTTTCCGGGGTCTATTATTGCAAGAGGGAAGGGGGGGAAATCCCCCTTTAGGCAGACCTAGGCAGACCTAAGGACTGTTCTATTCAATGCTAGGAGAATTATGACACGCCCCTTTAGGCAGACCGGAACCCGGTCATGTTAGGTGCCCATAGTAACCTATTACATAGGCATATCTCTATATACTTAAAGAATCTCCGGTAGAAGCGCTCTTACTAATGTAATTACTACACTCATAGATGATGTCCCATAGTTTATACAACACTTATTCCATCAGCAGGTATACTGTAAGAGTACTTCGACTTTTACTTCATGCTACACCTCTTTCATGACCCCATTTCGGCTGGTCTAGTCCAGGGTTTCCCAAACTGGGGTGTGTGCACCCCAGGGGGTGCGCGGCCTGCTATAAGGGGGTGCGGGAGTTGACTAGAACAATAACTGAGATGTGTGTTGTTATACTGCATTAATGAACATTAAGTAGTTGTTAAATGTTTGTTGAATTATATGCTGGAAGAAAGGTCCATCTGAAGTATAATTTATATCTCCTAGACTTGTCATGCAACAAGTTCCATTGTAATAACGGCAGAGAAAATGCCAGGTCTATTGGAAATTAGGATTCCCCAAAATGTCTACTACACAATGTGCAACACTCGCTTAGGGGGTGCCCGAACCACATTGAAATGTACACAGGGGTGCACAGGGAAAACAGTTTGGGAACCGCTGTCTAATCTTTCTCAATGGGGTCTCTATAGTCCCCCAGGGAGTGTTGCGGAGCCCTATGTGGGCGTTGAGAGGAATGAATGTGAAAGGGGTGCGGTGCTTACTTGCCATTGGGGGGCATTAGTCCATTTTATTTTGTAATACTAAGGGGTTTGTCGGCAGGCTTATGATGAGGTGAAGGGGGCGTTGGCAGCAGAGCAGAGGAGGAGAGTTACGCAAATGGAGGACCAGGAAATAAATTGCAGCCCCACCTTTCAACGAGATCGAGGTCGTGCCTTAAGCAGCTGTCTTTCTATAGACTCAACATAGAACCACCACATAAAAAGCCAAAAATAAGGACTAACGAACTATACTGCGGGGTAATCACCACAAATATGTAAACTATCAACTGTCTCGATAATGATTATCACAACAGTTTTACCATCTGTGATGTTTTTTTGAAGTTATTACTACGAACAGCAAGTCTTGTCATATTCCCTGCATTGCATCGCATTGCATTTGCTGTGTGCTACGCCCACTTCTAGGCACTAACATTCGCAACGCTAAGCAGTTCTGAGACGCTAAAACAGCTAATTTTGCTAATGCGGAAGTTGCCCCTAGGACACAGTGGAGATTGCCCGACTCTCCGTCCTGTATGGCTCTGGTTGGCAGGCTTATGCTGAGGTCAAGGGGCGTTAGTTTAAAAAAAAAGGTTGAGAACCACTGGTCTAGTCGTACACAGCTAGACCCAAAGAACAATATCTTGGACTTGCAAATGTCATGTCTATGTCCGGTTAAAAAAAGACAGAAAAATCAGCCTCTGTGGAGTTCTCAGCGAGGGTGTCCAAAACTAGGCAAAAATAAAAATCCCATTGTCTTGGAGATCTCTTCATCTTTGCACCTGGGTGACAATCCCTTTGTCTTGGAGATCTCTTCATTTTTGCACCTGGGCTGGTGCAAATAGGGAAGCATAGGCACTGGAGCTACTGTATCTTACCCTAAATCCACTTGATGGCTAATTTCTGGAAATACCCCCTTCCTTACCGGTCTATTCTTCTTCCACCTGTTACCACCCGGAGGGGGAAGGTGAAATCTCATCTCATTTGAAATCTTGCACGCCTATGAAAAGGAGATGGATGGTGTGTGATGGTGCTCTGGTGAACAGCACACACACTTCAATCCCACAATTGGATACGGAAGATAGGTGTAGGTTTGTACATCTGAAGATAAGATGTAGGTTTGTACATTTCTTTCATGCCCTTTACATATGAGAGCTGATTTAAAGTTAGATCTGATGAAAGATTTCCACAGTGTGATGTAATGTAGTATGTTTGTGGGTTGGAATATCCAAAGATTCCAAATAAATTCTAGTTGTGCGTAGTACTAAGCCCTTTAGATTGCATGACCTGGATGAATGAGAATATTATAAATGAAGGGTTTATTTGCAAAACGGTGTATCTCCATTTTGTAGAATGTTGGGAAATTTACCTTTTTGTATTGGGCATTCCATTGAATTGCATTGCAAAATGCCTTTTATATAGGTTAAAAAATATATATGTTCTCAAAATATTTGAATGGTAAGAATTCACATATAGGTGTTAGGCCCTGTGAACAATCATTTGCAATAATAAAATGCAAAAGTCAAAAAATGGAGATACACCGTTTTGCAAATAAACCCTTCAAATATTGCTATATAATATTGGTACTTTGACAATGGCAATTCATGGCAGTCCAAGCATTAAAGGAATGCAAATGAAAGCAACAGCCATATTATAGGATCATAATAGGAAATGTAAGTTTCCTGAGCATCACATAGTCTAGTCCAAATTGCATTGACTCAGAAGACAAGGACACACTCCATATTTGTTTAATAGACTGTACTGAGTGAATGCACTAGTCATGTGATATGTCAGAGGAAGCCTTGAAAAATCGCCGTGTTAGTGTGACTTGTCTGTCTCTACCTAAAAATGACACTAAAGCATGTTAAAAAAATTTCCTAATTGATGTGAACATAGTTAGTGATTTATATCCCTCCCCCCTATCCTCCTCGCGACCTCCTCATGACCCCACTGCACACGTCACATAGCCCCAGAGGTCAACGAGGAAATGGCTGCTTACAGCTAAATCGATGGCAGGCCGACATGTACATAATGGGGCTTGGCAGCGCAGCGTAGCGGTCAGCGGGACATGGATCTGCTATTGATGTGCACAGCGTGATATCCGTCTGGAGGTTTTCCTTTCCGCCTGTCGGACTGAGTTACTCATATTTCAGCAGTGACGGAGAGCAGGGCTGTTGTCAGTTTAGGCCGGGGCCAGTACAAAGTCATCTGAAAGGACCCCCCACCCCCACAGCACACACAGACACACACCCATGCACACACACTGAGTCTCTCAATACATGCAATGTAATGGGGACCCAGTTCTGTCCCTGGGACACAGTGCTTTCCCTGGGCCTGGGGCCAGTGATCCCTTTGTCCACCCCCCTTGGGTGTGGGTTTGTCGAGCATAGCCCTTCCTAGCTAGGGATTGATGTATGGATTGATGAGGTTGAGGGGAATATCAGTGTTCTTGTAATCTTCAGCAGTGATTGGTGTAAAGTGTGGTGTGTGAGAAATTATTGACTAATCGATCATGAACTTAACAGCAAAGGAGCTTCGGGAGACGGGAATGAATTCTTAAACTGGAGAGAAGACACTGAGACTGACACTGTCACTGACGAAGCTGGTCTAACCCAGGGGTGGGGAACCTTTTTTTTGTTTCAAGGGGCCACTTCAAATTCCTCCAAGGGCTGTACTATGAACACAAACCAGAATTTCCCCCTGCACTTTAGGCCTTTATTGAAGGCCGCCACCTTTCAAACAGACCACAGCCTTCTCTAAGTCCCCTGAATATAACTTAATTTGTAATTTCTAAGATTCCGTTACAAAATATGTGAAGCTTTACATAAAAATTATATCGGGAGCCGGATAAAAATGACCTCAAGGGCCGTAAAAGGCCATCAAGACATAGGTTACCCACCCCTGTTCTTAAATCCCTATGTTGTGCACTTGTTTAAAAAAAAGAAAAAAGCATCTAACCTCTGCTGGTCCAGTGTCTTCTCTTCCAGTATGTCCTAAATATACTGTATGCAACAGCCCATATGTTAGACTCAAATAAAGCCATGGCAGAATTCTAGATTGGAGAAAAGTCACTTTCCCGTCATAATAAAGGCAATCGCTCCCCCTCCAAAAAAACTTCTTCCTTCTTTTTTTCTCAGTTCTAAAGCCTTTTTTTACCAATGTCTTTTATCTTTTCATCACCCTTTCATTCCATCTATTTCTCTTTCTATTATTCCATGTATTTTTGGGCCATGAAGTGGATCAATTAAGCATATGATGCTTCAGTAAAGAACAATTATGTTCACATAAGCATCATGTGATGTGATGCTTTAGTAAAGGAATTAAAAAAATTATTGACTCTCTGCCTGTCTCTCTCTCCAATCTCTCTCTCTCTCTCTCTCTCTCTCTCTCTCTCTCTCTCTCTCTCTCTCTCTCTCTCTCTCTCTCTCTCTCTCTCTCTCTCTCTCTCTCTCTCTCAGGTCTGATGAGTATTCCAGCAGCAGCGTCGGTCCAGTCGGGAGGTGGTGCAGGAGAGATGCAGTCGCCGGGGGCGATAAGCCCATCCTTCCTCCCGCCCCCTGGCACCAAGGTTCCGGGCCGCAAGAGGGGCCGCCCACCAATCAGGCGGCTGGAGCTGCAGAGCCGCTACCCAGAGCCCCTCCCACCCATTAAAGTCCCCAAGAAGCGAGGGAGGAAACCAGGCTTCAAGGTGTGTGTGTGTGTGTGTGTGTGTGTGTGTGTGTGTGTGTGTGTGTGTGTGTGTGTGTGTGTGTGTGTGTGTGTGTGTGTGTGTGTGTGTATATGATATTACTTTGTTTGTCAGGCAAACTTTCGAATAGATCTTGTATGTGTTTCTGTGTTTCTGTGTGTGTGTGTGTGTGTGTGTGTGTGTGTGTGTGTGTGTGTGTGTGTGTGTGTGTGTGTGTGTGTGTGTGTGTGTGTGTGTGTGTGTGTGTGTGTGTGTGTGTGTGTGTGTGTGTGTTTCTGTGTGTGTGTGCGTGTGTGCATGAACGAGCATGCATTTCTGTATGTGTGTGTGCATGTGATCTCTGCGGGCAACAGACAACGTTTCTAAACAAAAAGCAAGTGTTCACAGCCACAGAGGTTTTCAAGCATGGGCAAGAAATGAATGCCCAGGTTTGTGTACTATATTAGACCAAAAGTGCAAACTTGAATTATTGTTTGGACCCTGAATGAACCACCTATATTTTATAGCCAACTCCAATGAAGAAAATAAATAAATTGAGTCTCTCCCCCCTCCTCTCTCTCTCTCTCTCTCTCTCTCTCTCTCTCTCTCTCTCTCTCTCTCTCTCTCTCTCTCTCTCTCTCTCTCTCTCTCTCTCTCTCTCTCTCTCTCTCTCTCTCTCCGCCCTCCATAGCTCAAGTCTCGTATGGTGATGACGCCCATCTCTCCCCCCAGTAGCACACCGGAGCCCGACATGAGCTCGATACCACAGGACGCCGCTACCATACCACACTCAGCCACGCCACAGATACTCACAGGTAACACACACACACACACACACACACACACACACACACACACACACACACACACACACACACACACGCACACGCACACGCACACATACACACACACGCACACACACACGCACAAACATTGCAGCTGCAGGTTGCAGCTGCCATAGATACTCACACACACAGTCACAGGTAGCACACACACACACACACACACGCACACACGCACACACACATGCACGCACGCACGCACGCACGCACGCACACACGCACACACACACGCACAAACATACCACACTAAGCCACAGCACAGATACTCACTGGTAACGCTCTCTCTTTTTGTCTCTGTCTCTGTCTCTGTCTCTGTCTCTCTCTCTCTCTCTCTCTCTCTCTCTCTCTCTCTCAGATGACACATGCACAGACAGACAGACAGACAGACAGACAGACACATATACATACAAACACACACACACACACACACACACACACACACACACACACACACACACACACACACACACACACACACACACACACACACACACACACACACACACACACACACACGTGTTTGTTCTCCTGCCCTCATACTTCTAGACTAGAGCTGCATACTCTTGCCCAAGGCAGCAGACATGGAACCTCTCATTGGAATTGCGTGTGTGTGTGTGTGTGTGTGTGTGTGTGTGTGTGTGTGTGTGTGTGTGTGTGTGTGTGTGTGTGTGTGTGTGTGTGTGTGTGTGTGTGTGTGTGTGTGTGCACGTCCGTGTGTGTGTGTGTGTGTGTGTGTGTGTGTGTGTGTGTGTGTGTGTGTGTGTGTGTGTGTGTGTGTGTGTGTTTGCACACACGCATGGTTGTTTGTATTTTGCACATGGATTCATGAACTTTGAAGTGTAGCCTGTGCTGCGGTGCGTTTCTCAAACCCATAGTTGCTACGTTAGCTACTTTGTTGTTTGCAATGGAATTTCCCATTGGCAACTACCAAAGTTGCTAACTGGCTAACAACTATGCCTTTGAGAAACACTACCCTGAAGGGCTATTGCAGTGTTTTGGCTTTGACCGATAGCCTGGAATGTGTGTACAGTGCAGTAAAAGTGTATCATTTGGAAGTCTTCCACGTAACCAATCATGCTTTGGCAGACGTGTGGTTTATCTGCCTGTGCCAAGAGCATGTGTGCGTGTGTGTGTGTGTATGT
The DNA here is from genome assembly GCF_034702125.1 of Engraulis encrasicolus. Classification (NCBI taxonomy): domain Eukaryota; kingdom Metazoa; phylum Chordata; class Actinopteri; order Clupeiformes; family Engraulidae; genus Engraulis; species Engraulis encrasicolus. Next base: position 5,019,015 of record NC_085874.1, read on the forward strand.
GTGTGTGTGTGTGTGTGTGTGTGTGTGTGTGTGTGTGTGTGTGTGTGTGTGTGTGTGTGTGTGTGTGTGTGTGTGCGCGCGTGCGTTGGTGTGTGAATGTGTGCCAAATATTTGTGTGTGTGTGTGTGTGTGTGTGTGTGTGTGTGTGTGTGTGTGTGTGTGTGTGTGCGCGCGCATGCGTTGGTGTGTGAATGTGTGCCAAATATTTGTGTGTGTGTGTGTGTGTGTTAGGAAATCCCCATTATCTGTCAAACAAAAGACAACACATGAGGAGCTAGACCTAAGGAGAGAGGGATTAGGGAAAGGGGGAGAGAGAAAGAAAGAGGGAGAAAGAAAGAGAGAGGCAGAGACCAAGTGCCAGTCAGAGAGAGATACATACTGTACATTTAAAGAAAAGAAAGGGAATCTAATTGTAGCAGTAAATCATATGATATATCATCTGTTTACATAATTACCTGTGTATTAGGCTACAGTAATACAGTCATATTCATGTTGATATTTATAGCAGTGTATCTGTGTGAGTTGTGCAGTTTAGAGTTTTGTGCGTGTATGTGTGTGTGTGTGTCTCTGTGTGCGTGTGCGCATGCATGTAGAGTATGTGTGTATATTCCTTCTTGTTGTGTGTGACTATGCTCTGTTTATGTCAGTGTTGTAATGGCGTACAGTATTCCAAGTGTGGAAATGCCATCCAGTAATCCTGGGCCTTTGTCCTTTATTCCCCCCTGCTCTCCTCTCCTCTCCCCTGCTCTTCTCTCCTCTCCTCTCCTCTCCTCTCCTCTCCTCTCCTCTCCTCTCCTCTCCTCTCCCCTGCTCTCCTCTGCTCTCCTCTGCTCTGCTCTGCTCGGCATTCGGCGTGTCAGCAGAGGAGGAGGAGGAGGGAGCCCTCCAGATGTCCTGGAGCTGCCCTCTCAATTACATTACACTGCATTGATTTCAGACCGAGAGAGAGAGTGAGAGAGTGAGAGAGCGAGAGAGAGAGAGAGAGAGAGAGAGAGAGAGAGAGAGAGAGAGAGAGAGAGAGAGAGAGAGAGAGAGAGAGAGAGAGAGAGAGACGCATGAAGGAGGCAAGGGCATGAGGGACAGAGACACAACACTCCAGACGCTAGGGACAGGGGAGAAGATTGTGCACGTCAGGGAGAGAGGTGGGTAGATAGAGAGCAGGGCTGTAACCATACACTCAACTCACAATTCGGTTCGTGTCACAGTTTTTGACCTATGGTTCGATACACCCCACACTTTTTAAAATGTATCTTTCTGATGAGCATTTATAGGTTGCAAGAGGCTACTTACGGTATAATTTTTAAAAAGTTTAAAAATGATAAGGATATTGATTTGAAGCTTGGAAGTACCATCACATCATATCATGTGGTTGTTTACTAGACTGAAGGGTAACAGGACTTTGAAAAGGCGTCTCACGAAATTGCCGTCTTGCGTCACAATTCAGTATTGTGACTCTGTGTATCACGGTTTCTCGGTCTGATACAATATCGTCACAGCTCTTGAAGAGTGGAATAGCTGTATGAAGAGGAAACTGGAATGAGAAAGAGGGAGTCGGCCCTGCCGTTGCCAATTGGTAGGGCACTCGCCTGCCATGCAGCTGACCCGGGTTTGATTCCCGGCGCGGGTCCTTTGCCGACCTAGCCTGATAAACCAGACTAGCGGGTGGCGCTGGTTCACCAGGCTATTGCTTACCCCTTCCCGTCTCTCTCCCAATTCGCTTCCTGTCCACCTCTCACACTGTCTTATCAAATAAAAGAGAAAAATACAACAAAAATATGTTTTAAAAAAAGGGAAAGAGGAAGTCACACATAGGCAGAGCTGTGCTGGTCATCTGTCATACTGGGCATTTTCCTCATGGACAGACAGTCCTCAGGGCCTGAATACTGTTGTTGTTTTCCTGGGGATTGGCCCAAAATTTGCCCCATTGTCAATAGAGACAGTGGATTATGTCAGTCAAGATATGCTAGTATGAAAGGGAGTCTGTGTTACCGCAGAAATACACCAGCGGCGATCTGAGCGAGTCGAGCGACGGAAGTAATTGACTTTGTATTGAGTCGCGCGACAAAAGCGATTCTGGAGACTAGAGCGATTTGTGAGACGAGCGCGACAGTTTGAAGTTGAAATCTTTTCAACTTTCTATGACGCGGTTCGGCGACAAGCCGCGACAGCCAATGACTGTATAGAGGTCAGTGACCACAACCAATGGCAATGCT
>NC_085874.1:5031227-5038727 GCF_034702125.1 Engraulis encrasicolus
TACTATCTAAAGGATTGAGGTCCGAACCACTCCATGACCATGGTTTTAGTATCCTTGAAGAACATTTGAACTATTTTGGATGCAAGTTTTGGGTTATTATCTTATTGAAAGATCCGGTGAAGATCTTAACTCCCTCTATGAGCATATTTTTGCAAGGTCACTTTCCACATTCTATCATAATTTTCAGTTTTTATGGTGCCGTACACCCAAACAAGGTTTCCTGTGGCTGAGGCTGCCACAGAATGATGCATCCACCACCATGTTTAATTGTGGAAACCATCTTATAACAATCTAAGGCCTATCCCTTTCTTCACCTGACAGAAGCAGAATTCATGCATCAAAGCAGGTGCAATTGAATATCATCAGATGAAAGCAGAGACGTTCAAAACTCATTTTTGACTTTCAAATGTTCACAGGCAAAGCTCAATAACACTCTGATATGCACTGCCTTTAGTAAAGGGGTTCTTCTGTGATGATGGCCCCAAAGCCCAATATGATGACAAGCCCTAACAACTGTCTTTCTTGGGGGGGAAAAAACCTCCAGGTGAGGCCAGGTCAATAACAATCATCTAGGCAGGTGTCCAATGCTTCTTTGGTCTAATGAGGCTAAGCAGTTTCCACAGTTACACATAGTGGTGGGGGCATCAAGTTTAGTCTGTTATTCAGCCTCAGACACAGGGAGTCTGGGTCTGAATCTGGATTGCTTGGTCTTCCAACAACATTGTAACCCAAAGCATACATTTAGATTAGTTCAGAGGTTCTTCAAGGACACTAAAACCATGATACTGGAATCACCCGCTCATAGTCCAGTCCTCAATCCCACTGAGAGTCTGTGGTTAATGTCTATGCTCAGCATCCATGCGATTTGGAACAGCTAGAACACTTTGCAGTGAAGAAATGGGCCAAAATCCCTAGTGGGGCACGAGCCAACCTTGGTAGCAACTTATCAGAGCCTGTTGTCAGTTTTGGTTCATAAATGCCGCCATATTGACTATTAATGATCAGGGGGCTAATAATTTTGTCCTTGTCATTTTTGCCATTTTTTGTTTCAACTCATCATAACAATAGAAAAATTCAAATTCAACTCATTGAACATTATCTCCATCAGTGTATTTGTTTCCAGAATAACAGAAATGGTGAATAATGTTAATTTTTAGTGAGAAATCAAGAGAAATGTCTAATTTCAGGAGGGGGGCTAATAATATCGTCCTCAACTGTACATATGTACATACATAGGCCTACATACATATGTACATACATAGGCCTACATACATACATACATATGGTAGGCCTACTCATGAAGATAGAAAAAGTCAGCAATAACATTGACAATATCAAGAATAATATATTGTCCCCCTGTGGATCCAGTAGGTGATGAAATGATCAATACATAACATTTGTCAAATTTGCTTTGAATTGTTCTTTTGTGTGTTTGTCATTGCTTTCCCAAAGCGGACTCTCCTATGTGTGAGGATTACCATGGCGATGGTGTGGACTCCAGCAAGAGGTACTCGGTGGACCCCAGTGACTCCGCCTTCGGGGCCATGACATCACCGTACCCTCCGCCCAAGCCTACCTACACCTTTCGCTCTGGGCCAGCCTACCCGGGCGCAGTGTGTCGACAGGCGTCCAGCCCCAACGCGTTCCAGGAAGGAAAAATAAGTGGTGAGTCCAGGAAGCAAGAAGTGATTGATTCTGTAGGTTTTTTTTGTTTTTTTTTATTTGTTTGTTTGTTTGTTTTTTCCTGCATGACATAGCCGATCAGGGGTCCGTTTCTCAAAAGCGTCTTTGCTATCGTCGTTAGCAAAGTCCTTCGTAAGAGCGACTCAACTCTCTCTCGACAGTGACGTTCACCACTAAATCCAAGGGAACGGTTAGACGGTCTTAAGACGGTTAGCAATGTCAAGAATCGAGAAACGGACCCCTGCAATGGTCTTTTATTTGCGCATTCATGTTGGCACTCAATATAGTTTATTTTCAAATACCGGTAGTCTTTGTTGTGTTGTTTTTATCGTTATCCAACTATTACATCATTGTAAGAGGACAAGTAGGTAGAGTGCTGCTGGTATCCTCAAAAACAACTGGTGCTCTTGGGGGGTGCAAAGTTCAACAAAAAAGGGAGGGAAAAAATCCTTGATTCAGGCACTTCAGTTGATTTAAAAAGTCCAAAAGATTGTTTTGGACTTTTTAAATCAACCTGAAGTGTCTGGATCAAGGATTTTTTCCCCTCCCTTTTTTGTATTACATCATTGTATCGGCCCTGTCCCAACTTTTTTGAGATTTTTTCTTGAGTGGAATTCTAAACGAGCACATACATGTATTTCTCTCAAAACAGTAATTTCATAAGGCTTTAACAGTTGACTATGATGACTTCTTTGGAATCCAGTTGTACAGTATGTATTCCATCTCTCTACTGCGACCTCAACATGGAACTGCATGCGCACGGAAGTGCCTAAAAAGTGCACCTGCACGTGTATCCTGCATCAAGCATGACCCCGGCCTTAAGTTATACGTTATATTGCTACTAGTTAGTCAGCGAGTGAAATCAATAGAAGGTCTAAGTGTTCCAGTGAGGCAAGGAGGTGAGGACAGTACAAGTGATGGGATGTGGGCGGATTCCAAGCAAAAAAATATTTTAATTTCGAGCGAGGCAAGTAACCAATTGGAATGCAGAGTTTGGAACCTACGGGAATGTTTAGCGAAGGTTCCATGAGTGAGTGGTGAGTAGGCAAGTGAGCGAGAAGCGAGTAACGTATGCAGCTTTAATTTGTACCCTGCCTGCCTCCCTCCAGCCTACAGCCCAGGACCCGAGGCCTCTGAGGCGCGGCCGCCCCCGACCAAGGACCCCTCCAGCTGGTCGGTGGAGGAGGTGGTGTGGTTCATCAAGGACGCAGACCCACAGGCCCTGGGGCCACACGCGGAGGTCTTCAGGAAGCACGTGAGTGGCACACACATTGCTGCACACACACACACACACACACACACACACACACATACACACACACACACACACACACACACACACACACACACACACACACACACACACACATATGCATGCTCAGCCGCTCACAGACATGTACGTACACACACAGACACACACACACACACACATACACACACACACACAGTATAACATTACATTGAACATGAACAGGAATATGACCTGGAAAATGCATACAGAACATACATACTTAGGCGTTGAATTGTTATGATTCAAACAAGCATATTTATTTGGAATACTATATTTGGATTAAGAAATCTCGATTTGCAATTTGTATTTGTTTGCACACACACACACACACACACACACACACACACACACACACACACACACACACACACACACACACACACACACACACACACACACACACACACACACTTATATACGGACACAACATGCATGCATTTATGGATGTTTGGATCAATAAATGGATTTTACGAAAACGTCAAATGTCTCTCTCTCTTTCCCTCGCTCTCTCTCTCTGGCGCCCTCTGCAGGAGATCGATGGCGATGCTCTGCTGCTACTGAAGAGCGATATGATAATGAAGTACCTGGGCCTGAAGCTGGGCCCCGCCCTCAAGCTCTGTTACCATATCGACAAGCTCAAGCAGAGCAAATTCTGACCCTTTACACAACACACACACACACACACACACACACACACACACACACACACACACACACACACACACACACACACACACACACACACACACACGCACACACACACAGCCTGAACTGAAATGGACCTTTGGAATTTTGCATATCCAGTTGTTGAAAAAAGTTTTTTTTCCATTTGTTTTACTTTCTTATATATTTTTTGTCATACTTAAATGGTGGTCACTTGAATAATGTGAGTGTTTTGTGTCTGTGAAGACCTCTTTATATTTGTAATCTTTGTTGTGTTTTACAGCTACTGTCCTACACCCAACTCCATCTTTCTTTCTTAAGGTGGCGTGTGGGAGTGTGTGAGATTCGCTCACTTATGCCACACAACACCCGACTGTCTCTCATTGAACAGGCAGCTTTATTTGTGTAGCAAGAGGTGTCTGTGCGCGTGCGCGTGTGTGTGTGTGTGTGTGTGTGTGTGTGTGTGTGTGTGTGTGTGTGTGTGTGTGTGTGTGTGTGTGTGTGTGTGTGTGTGCGGGGGCGTGTGTGTGTGCGGGGGGGACTGAAAGCAATGCCATGACTTTGCTCGTAAGCACCTTTCTCTTTGCTTTAACTTTCCTGTCATGCTCTACTGCCACCCAGTGGCTGGCTTTAGGTACTACAACACCACCCCTACCCTATGACTGGTGTACACACACACAAACCCACACACACACACACTTAATATACTGGTGTAACCAGACAGGTGTACACACACACACACACACCGCACTAACTATACTGTATAGTTGTACACTACAATGTGTAGGTAGTGGCCAGTAAGCATAGCATTAATCAACAATGTGTTTCTTACACATCTCATGCGTTTGCAAAATGAAGTTTTACTCCTGCAGGCCTGATGTTGCCGGGGGCCGGGCTGGCAGGTGTATGTTAGTACTGTCCATGTGAATAATTGGGAATGTGCGGTAGTAAAGGAAAGAAGCAAATGCTGCTGATTTAGTTTCAAATCATGTCCAATTCATTTTCTTTTACTGACTATAAGCATTGAAAATAGAGGACTGAAAGCTGGCAATTGACAACAGGAGTTCAAACAACATTGTTGAGAGCTGGGTTCGGTTTACATGTATGTGGACATTTTTGTAAATGCATCCATTTGGTTGCCTGGCCCTGATTAGCATCGACTTTCAAATCTCGTATGCTGAAGTTGTTGCGTCACTAGGAGGGCTTGGCCTGGCTTTCCATTTGGGCCTTTTGTTTTTAAATAAATTACGTTTAAGCTTCCTATAAGGGATATTTATTTATAAGTGGAGATTTCAAAAATACATCAGTTACAACGGTGCTTCATGTAATCCACGTGTTTGTATGTAAACAGATTTTTTTTGTTAATGATTGTCTGCATATGTGTAACCAAGGCCTTGCTCTCTCAAATAGGTACCCAATTTAGTTTTAGTTGGCCTGCCCTCAACTCACCTGTTACTGTTTATAACATCAATGCTTCCACAGAAAGACAATGTTGAAGAAAATATAATCCAATCTATTAGAAACAGACATTCAGACACAGACACACCCACACCCACACATACATTGTAAATACTGCACTATTTTATGAGCATAGTGGTGAGATGGTATAGTTTACATTTCTGCTTTGGCTATGTCTGAAGTTGTCAAGTTCCTCATCCACCGCTAGAGTTCCCATTACGTTGAATTAAGTAGGTCAGCCTCCTCACATCATCTACTACTGTCATTTGTAACAGCACACAATTCTAAGTCCACCCCCACCCCCCACACACACACACACACACACACACACTGTTTTTTAGAGCCTTTTTGGGTGTTCACGCTTTTATTCTCACATGCCCGTCAAAGATTGTAGCAGGAAATGAGTGGGAGAAATGTTGGAAAGAATCAGGAAATTACCTAGAGTTGGAATTGAACCGCATTGCTTTGAGGTTAAAACGGCTTTCTGAATCACACTGTTCACTCCATAGTCTGGTTTGGTGGGGATTTAAGAAGTATTTTAATTTGTTGCCATTGAACAACTATAGGCGTTTTCACACTGCCAACCTAGTATTTATGTAAGTCTGGGTCCAACTGGTGATTTGACCTGGGTGGGAACGAATAATGTGAAAAGTTAAGCCATTTTGAATATAATAGTTGGAACCAACCCATTTCAATGTTTCTCGTGCTATCATAGGATTTTCAGTCTGCAAGTTCCTGTAAGGCTGCCGATAGCCTTTCTGAATGATTTAGCAGTAGCAACTTCCACCCAAAGAGCTGCCGTTGTAACCATGGATGAAAAGGTGGATATTGCACTTAACGAGTAGTGCGTCAGTGGCCTGGGCCTGCCCATACTTCCTTGTTATTGTTTTTATTTGTTTTTGTTTGTTTGTCTGTTTAAATTTTGCCACCAATAGCAGCCGACTAAAAACGAACTTTCACGCTGGTGGAAGTGAGGCAGGCCATACAGCATGTTCATGATGAAGTTGACTACATGTGGTCTTCACTTTGAAAGCATTAACGCCAAATATTGAGGAAAAAAAGCTTTGGAAACAATGCCTAGGTATGTATGGATCCAGCAGTATGGACCAGACCTGTTCCCTTTATTTTTAGGTGCTGGTTACACATATATTTTTAAATGTGGATATTTGTTATCCGTTAACATGTAAACATGACATGGATAAAAATAAGAAATTAATTGTGATAGACGCACCCCTGGCTAGTACTATCTCTACACGTGTGCTCTTTTGTGCTCTGGTGATTGAATACCACAGATATAGAATGCTAGATGCTGCACGTTCAAGTTTTGCATTTAAATTAATTACCACACTCATAATTCAAAGGTGCCCAACATAAATGAAAACTGTGTAAGAAAAATGTCTGCACACTAAAATCCTTTTGTTCATTTAATGGCCAAATTTTCGGTCAACTGACCTTCCTCAGACAAGCTGACTGACTTTTCCCTCCGATGCAAAGGGGTGGCTAATGCGGCATCTAGTGTTCTATATCTTTGGGTGGATACTTAACATGAATCGGAAAAACCATGGGGGCTTCAGCCTGACCTTAGGTCTTCAACCTGTCACAGTGTATTGGAAACCAAAAAAAAGTAGAGTGCTGTGGAGAAATATCAAACTTGAGGTACTACAGTGGTCCTAGCTGGTCTAAAGTCTATATAATGTAGTCCTCCACACACACACACACACACACACACACACACACACACACACACACACACACACACACACACACACACACACACACACACACACACACACACACACACATACACCACACCCACTGACACACGCCCACACTGACGCACACTGACAGACACACACTCACACAGCATATGGTGCTTTCGGCTGCTTCTGCAATGTCCCTTATGACTGACTTTTCATGCTTCACTTTATGACACAGCAGATCCTAGGCATCAAAAATGATCCAATGCTCATTTCAAACTTTTTGTTTAAGGGATAGACTTTTCTCATTTTCTGAAAGCAGCTTGCTGTACACAGGACATTTTGGCTATATCTCTGATGACATACCCTTAGCGATACCATTGCTTGATGTGCACTTCTGTATGCCTTTGCACTTATTTGTCTTTTTTCGTTTGTAACATTTTGTTTGTGCTGATATTTGTACATAAATAAAATATTAAAAAACTGCTTTTTATATATGAAGAGGAAAAAACGTGTAAATGCCAACCTTTTCAGAGAAGCACGACTTGGCTTGCTAATCTACAAACACAGACCATTCATGTTGGTGCTAAAACAAATTGTTTCGAAAGAATATGGACATCATTGATCTTTTATATATATATATGTACTGTATGCATAAATATATATGTATGATTGTGTGTTTTTTTATTATTTGTTGAGTTCAATTAG
>NC_085874.1:5043727-5086227 GCF_034702125.1 Engraulis encrasicolus
TCGCGAAAAACTGGAGGGACTGGTTAGCTTATTAGCTCTCCTTACAGACACAGGAAATAGCTTTTTTTTTGTTCAGAAACGAACTTTGTTGACATTACTATGCATTATGGACAACAACACACCACCCAAAATATAGCATTTCTTTATTTTGAAGCGTATAAAATTAAAATGATTGTGGTTGATCATGATGGCTGGCACACCTATATGCAGACAAGTTCTGAGTCTGATCACGTTTCACTCAACGTTGTCTGTCATCATATCTCAGGCAACTGCAAGGCGACATAGAGGGGGCGTGGGGCTACTAGTTCACTCCTGGGTGAAACTAAGCATTGCCCCCCCAAAGGTGGTGTGGAGATGCCATAGAAAACATGTCTGCTTTCTTTTCCTAATGCATAATTACTTGAGGAATATATAATATAATAGAACATAATACAATAAAATACAATATGGGCTTAATGATCATAATGTAATTTTCATAATATAATTTAATATAGCAATATAGGCCTATACTTTTTGAACTCAGTGTTTTAACTATTTAGCTGATATTTGAAAAGGCCCTATGAAATTCAGGTGAAAAAAAACGCCGCTTATCAATTAATCGAAAGTCGATCGATAACACTATCAACTAATGATTAATGAATTAATCGATAATTTGCATCCCTACTACACACAGACACACAGACACACAGACACACAGACACACACACACACACACACACACACACACACACACACACACACACACACACACACACACACACACACACACACATCTGTTCATGCCATAGGCAAACACATCATCTTTAATCCAACAACTACACACACACACACACACACACACACACACACACACACACACACACACACACACACACACACACACACACACACACACACACACCTGTTCATACCATAGGCAAACACATCATCTGTAATCCAGCAGCTCTACACACACACGCACACACACATGTAGGCTACGCACACACACACACACACACACACACACACACACACACACACACACACACACACACACATGTAGGCTACACACACACACATGTAGGCTACACACACACACACACACACACACTCACTAGCCTGTGTCCTCGACCTCGATGAGACCATACACAGGTGTGTCTCCCACCTTCACCAGCAGCGACACAGTCACCAGCAGCGCCGGAACACCTGCACGCAAACACACGCAAACACATCACCGTGACAACGCTTTACCATGGCAACACGCACCGGCAAAAAACAGCAACATTACTGGCAATATACAGCTAAACAGAGGTATCATGACAACACACCGCTACACAACTTGTGTTATCGTTATTAGGGCTGGGTATCGCAGCCATGCTCTTGTATCGATTCGATTTCGATTCTTAGGGCTTTGAATCGATTAATCACGATGAAATTCGATTCAATTCGATTCGATTCATTCCGAATCGATTCAATCCGTTCCCTTCTTGGTGCCAGGATTTCCCCCAAAAGATGCTGTTGCCTATTTTTATATGAAAATGTCAAAGGGCTGTGGCTTGACAGTGTTAACAGATTGCTAATTTGTAAGAAGTAGGCCTAGGCCTAATTGACTAATACCTACTAGGTATTTTCCATAGACCTAAATTAAACAAAAAGAACAAAAAGAAAAAGAACCAAAAAAAAATGATTTTGTGCCCTGTGAATCGATTATGTGAATATCGATTCGATTCGATCGATTATCGATTAACTCGATTATTTTACCCAGCCCTAATCGTTATGCTATGATGGCAACACATAACCAAACAATCAGTATTGTCATGAAAACACAGTGATAAGGGAAATGTTCGTTATTTATTTTCGAGGTCTTTAGAAGATTTTCACCCTTGGTTGTCAACAAATCTCCACGATATCGTCAAAAAATGCATGACCCTCCCTTACGGACATCTTTTGACAAACGTTGATTGACCGACGTTGCTGTTAAAAGAATGTTGGATTCTGATCTTGAACACTATAGTAATTCTCGAAGGCGCTGGGCATTTCAGTAGATTTACTGACATTTAGACACAACGAAGCAAACGTCGGGGTGGAGGGTCTGATCAATTTCAGCGAAAGGGAGAGGCATTTCTTAGGATTATGTTAAATCGAAACCTATACAAACAATAGGCAGGCCACGCCCTCCTAGTGACACGACACACTTTGGTCAAGAGCCATGTAAATATCGTTTCTGATTTCCGGAAAAATCGGGAACCCCACCCACTCTGTCGGGAACCAATAAACTTTGAGCAACTCCAAAAGCTTGGCAGAGGTGTGTTCAAGGCAGTGATGTGGTTTAAGCAGAGATGTTCTATTGGCACTAAGAAACTGTTTGATTCAAACTTTGGCACAGCCAATTCTGGCCTCGACCAGTAGCAAACCAAGGGAGGCGGGTCAACCACGACGTTTGGGAAACGTTAATTTTTATGCCCTAGGTCAGACCAAGTCTCGAAGAGATTTGAAAGTCAATGATAATCTACCTATACAAACAAGGTAATTTAGATTTTTTTGTTTTAAATAAATGGGCCAAACATGACCCTCCCCAATAACAAACAGTCCCTTAACTAATCATAGCAGCCTGCTCCTAAACAATCTAAGTTACGATAGAACATTGCTGTGTGTGTGTGTGTGTGTGTGTGTGTGTGTGTGTGTGTGTGTGTGTGTGTGTGTGTGTGTGTGTGTGTGTGTGTGTGTGTGTGTGTGTGTGTGTGTGTGTGTGTGTGTGTGTGAGAGAGAGAGAAAGAGAGAGAGAGAGACAGAGAGAGAGAGAGAGAGAGAGAGAGAGAGAGGGAGAGAGAGAGAGAGAGAGAGAGAGAGAGAGAGAGAGAGAGATAGAGATAGAGAGAGAGAAAGAGAGAGAGAGATAGAGAGGGTGTGTATCAGTGAATGTGTGCATGTGTGCGAATGTGTGCACGCCTTACCCCAGCCAATGAGGGAGAGTTTGAGCAGGTATCTGCGGACGTAGGTGTTGAAGACTTTGACCAATAGCAGGTAGAGGTGCAGCGCCTCGATGGCCATCCAGGTGAAGGAGCTCAGAAGACCCGCCTCTATTGCCACGGCAACGCACACGCACAACACCGCGTTGCTGGAAGCCCATTGGTTGAGCAGGAAGGAGGAGTTGAGCAGCAGCAGAGCACCGGCCAGAGAGCTGTGGATAGCAGGCCCCGGATCCTTACGCACTTTACTGCACGCACACACACACACACACACACACACACACACACACACACACACACGTACACACACACACACACACACACACACACACACACGTACACACACACGTACACACACACACACACACACGTACACACACACACACACACACACACACACACACACACACACACACACATACACACACACACGTACCATAGTATGAAAAAGGTGAGGATGGAGATGGAGCAGAAGGCTGAGAGGAAACACACACACACACAGTACACACACACACACACACACACACACACACACACACACACACACACACACACACACACACACACACACACACACACACACACAGAGACAGACCACTAGGAGGGAAGGTGTTACAAATTCTAAGGGCCCTAGCACTGACAGTATTGACAGGGGCCCTGAAGGGGGCCCAAAATTCAAATCTGTCATGGGGCCCAACATTTCTCGCAGCGCCCCTGCCTTCACAGTGGTACTGGGAGATTTCAACCACGGAAATCTCAAAACAGTACTTCCAAAATTTCATCAACATGTCAACTTCCCAACAAGAGAACAAAACACCCTGGACCTCGTTTACACAAATCAGAAGAGAGCATACAAGGCAAAGCCCATCCCCCACATTGGATCATCAGACCACACGACAATTCTGCTACTGCCAGCTTACAGACAAAAGGCAAAACTCACCAAACCAGTTCAGAAGGAGGTGAGAAAATGGCCTGAGGGAGCCATCTCACGACTTCAGGACTGCTTTGAAACCACAGACTGGGACATTTTCAAAACAACTGCCACCCACAGCAATCACATTGACATTGAGGAGTACACAGACACCGTGACCTCCTACATCACAAAATGCATCGATGATGTTACAGAAATAAAACACATCACTACCAGGGCCAACCAGAAGCCATGGTTCACAGGAGACGTTCACCGACTGCTGAGGGCCAGAGACAAAGCCTTCAGAGCAGGAGACGTAGCTGGCCTAAAGACAGCAAGGGCTAACCTGTCCCAGGGCATCAGGAAAGCAAAAAAGGAATACTCAGACAAAATAACAACACACTTCAAAGACAGCAGAGATGCACAGAGCCTGTGGCAGGGCATACAGGCCATCACGGACTATAAGCCTGCACCACGCGAAGCTGTGACAACAACACCTCTCTGCTAAACGACCTGAACAGTTTCTTTGCCCGCTTTGAAGCACAAAATGACACTCACCCACAGAAAACTCCCCCTCCCCCCCATGATCAACCCCTTTACCTGTCCTCTGCCAGTGTTAAGAGGACACTGGCCACCATCAACCCACGCAAAGCAGCTGGCCCAGACAACATACCAGGCCGAGTGTTGAAGGATTGTGCAGAAGAGCTGAAGGATGTCTTCACAGACATCTTTAACATCTCTCTGGAGCAAGCAGTCATCCCATCACTTTTCAAAGCTGCTACCATCATACCTGTGCCGAAGAAATCATCACCATCATGCTTCAATGACTACCGTCCTGTAGCACTGACGCCCATAATCATGAAGTGCTTCGAACGGCTAGTCCTGTCACACATCAAAGCCACCCTACCCCCCACCCTAGACCCCTACCAGTTCGCATACCGAGCCAAGCGATCCACGGAGGATGCAATTTGCTCTGCCCTCCATCCAGCCCTCACCCACTTGGACAATAAAGACTCATATGTGAGAATGCTGTTCATTGACTTCAGTTCAGCATTCAATACCATAATACCACAACAACTCATCAGAAAACTGGACAAACTAGGTTTCAGCACCTCCCTCTGCAACTGGCTGCTGGACTTCCTGATGCAAAGACCACAAGCAGTACGGGTAGGGAACAACACCTCGAGCACCCTGACCCTGAGCACGGGGGCTCCGCAAGGTTGTGTTCTCAGCCCCCTGCTGTTCACGCTGCTGACACACGACTGCACAACGACCCACAGCACTAACCATCTAGTGAAGTTTGCGGATGATACAACACTGGTGGGCCTCATCACCAAGGGCGATGAGACTCACTACAGAGAAGAAGTAGACCTGCTGGCCAGATGGTGCAAAGACAACAACCTCCTGCTGAATGTCAACAAGACCAAGGAGATTGTTGTCAACTTCCAAAGGGTCCAAAAACAACTGCCACCACTGACCATCGACGGCGATGCTGTGGAGAGAGTGAGCAGCACCAAGTTCCTTGGAGTGCACATCAGCGACGACCTCTCTTGGACCACCAACACTACATCACTGGCGAAGAAGGCCCATCAGCGTCTCTACTTCCTGCGCAAACTAAAGAAGGCAACTGCTACACCCTCCATCATGACAACATTCTACAGAGGAACCATAGAGAGCGTCGTGTCCAACTGCATCACAGTGTGGGGAGGAAGCTGCACGGAGAAAAACAGGAAGACACTCCAGCGTGTTGTGAACACAGCGAAGAAGATCATTGGAGTACCACTCCCCTCCCTGCAGGACATTTACACCACACGCCTCACCCGGAAAGCACTGATGATCATCAAAGACACAAGCCACCCTGCACACAAACTGCTCAGCCTCCTGCCCTCTGGAAAGAGGTACAGGCGCCTCCGTTCCCGTACCACCAGGCTGGCGAGCAGCACAATGCACCAAGCGATCAAGATGCTGAACACTCAACCCACTCTCCCTCCACTGTCAGCCTCTAGCCAGCAAGGCCACTGACAACCCCCCCCCCATCCCCCCACCACCATATCTGCGACTGAACATTCCACCTGCACTACTATACTCGTGACTGAACTTTCAACCTGCACTAACTCAAAACATGCACACACACACACACACACACACACACACACACACACACACACACACACACACACACACACACACACACACACACACACACACACACACACACACACACACACACACACACACACACAAGCACACTGCACTTTCTGCACTAAACCCAAACATACACACACTGACACACACACACACACACACACACACACACACACACACACACACACACACACACACACACACACACACACACACACACACACACACACAGACACACGAACACACACACAAGACGCACACCGCACCTTCTACCTGCACTAAACACATACACACACACACACACACACACACACACACACACACACACACACACACACACACACACACACACACACACACACACACACACACTGCTGCTGGTGTACTTGACAGACCTTTTTTTAATATTTATTTTCTTCAAAATGCTACTATTACCATGTCAGAACGCTATAAAGGACTTTTTTTAGGAAAAGCACAAAAGCACAACAGATACCTCTTAATGTATGTCCTCTACAAGTCTTCTGTTGTCCAGTCTTGCACTTTAAATGTCTGTATGAGCACTGTCTATGTCCATACTGTCTTAAGTCCATGTATAAGTACTGTCTATGTCTATACTGTCTATGTCCTTACCTAGATTAGTCTATGTCTAATGGGAAAGCAAGAAATGTAATTTCAAATTCTTTGTATGACCAGTGCATGTAAAGAAATTGACAATAAAACCTAAAACCTACTTGACACACGCACACACAGAGAGCAAACACACATACTGTGCTTACGTATCACAGCTAGAAGGCTGACAAGAAGACACACACACCCCCACACACCCCCACACACACAAACACACACACATACACTTACACACAGACACACACACACAACCACACACACACAACCACACACACACACAACCACACACACACACACACACACACACACACACACACACACACACACACACACACACACACACACACACACACACACACACACAACCACACACACAACCACACACACACACTCGTACCGCAGTATGAAGTAGGTGAGGATGCAGATGAAGCAGAAGAAGGCTGAGAGGCCGCAGCCGATGTAGCTGATGTAGGACAGGATGATCCAGTGATGCCCCAAGGTCTCCTCCAGCCCTGGGATCTACACACACACACACACACACACACACACACACACACACACGTGCAACCACACACACACACACACATGCACACACACGCACGCACGCACGCACGCACACGCCCGCACACACAGGTTCATACAATAAGCCAACACATCATAATCCAACAACTAAACACACACACACGCAAACACGCAAACACACACTCACAAACGCATGTGTATCCACTCACGCGTGTTTGGCCTTCACCACCAGACAGACACACACACACACACACACACACACACACACACACACACACACACACACACAAGCGCGTGCATGTGCACACACAATGACTGTAAATATAACACTACACACACACGTACACACATGCACACAGCCAATGACCCAATGACTGTAAATATACAGTGCCCTCCATTATTATTGGCACCCCTGGTTGAGATGTGTTTTTTAGCTTCCAATTATTATTATTATTCTCTAAATAATATGGGACCTTAATGGAAAAAAAGAGAAAAATCCAACCTTCAATACAAGTGCATTTATTCAGTGGGGAAAAAATTCCACATAAAGAAATAATTATTTGACATCAAATAATGTGTGTCACAATTATTAGCACCCCTGTTGTTAATATTTTGTACAACCCCCTTTTGCCAACAAAACAGCACCTAATCTTCTCCTATAATGTTTCACAAGATGGGAAAAGACAGAAAGAGGGATCTTCAGCCATTCCTCTTTGCAGAATCTCTCTAAATCATCCAGAGACCTGGGTCCTCTCCTCATTACTCTCCTCTTCAGCTCACCCCACAGGTTCTCAATGGGGTTGAGGTCTGGGGACTGAGATGGCCATGGGAGGAGCTTGATTTTGTGTCTGGTTAACCATTTCTGTGTAGATTTGGCCATATGTTTAGGGTCATTGTCTTGCTGAAAGACCCAGTGACGACCCATCTTCAGCTTTTTGGCAGAGGGCAACAGATTTTGATTTAAAATGTCCTGGTATTTCAAAGCATTCATGATGCCATGCACCCTAACAAGCTTCCCAGGGCCTTTGGAAGCGAAACAGCCCCACAGCATCACTGACCCACCCCCATACTTCACAGTGGGTATGAGGTGCTTTTCAGCATGCGCATCTTTCGTGGCACGCCAGACCCACTTAGAGTGTTTGTTGCCAAAAAGCTCAATCTTGGTCTCATCTGACCAAAGCACACGGCCCCAGTTGAAGCCCCAATACCGCTGGGCGAACTCCAGACGTTTGCGTTTATGATTGTGGGTGAGGAAAGGTTTTCTCCGTGCATGCCTCCCAAACAGCTTGTTGGCGTGTAGACAGCGCCTGATGGTTGATTTGGAGACTTTGTGACCCCAGGATGCTACCATTTGTTGTAATTCTGTAACAGTGAGCTTTGGAGATATTTTGATTTCTCTTACCATCCTCCTCACTGTGCGTGGTGGCAAAATAAACTTGGGTCCTCGTCCAGGCTTGTTTACCACTGTTCCAGTTGTTTTGAACTTCTTAATTATTCCTCTCACAGTGGATATGGGCAGCTGCAGTTGAGTGGCAATCTTCTTGTAGCCTCTGCCTGACCTGTGAAGGTCGACGCACATCTGGCTCACTTGTATGCTGTGTTCCTTTGTCTTTCCCATGTTTAAGAGTGGATAAGAGAAATGGCCTCGGTGTCACGTCATATTTATACCCCAGGGAAACAGGAAGTGATGAATTACTAATTAAATGTTCCTACATACTCTGGTAAACTTTGTAAACTACTGTAGAAATGACAGAAATGCTTCAATTATATTTATTTCCTGGGAATTGTTAAGGGTGCCAATAATTGTGGAACAGGTGATTTAATGAAAAATAATTATTTTTTAGTCAGGGATTTTTTTATTTTCCTACAATTCATTTGAGTTGAAGGCTACATTTTCCTAAAATTTTCAGTGTGACAGTATTCTTCTGCAATAAACACTGAAATTATTTTAAGGCTTTTAACACATCTCAACCAGGGGTGCCAATAATTATGGAGGGCACTGTATAACACACACACACACACAGTTGTACCAGGAGGACTGCAAACGGAGTCATGTGGTCGCATTCACACTCCACGCTGGATTGGTTGTTGTTGATGACGTGACATCCACCACTGCTCCACCTGTCCGTTCCGTTACCATCCGTACCGTTCTGCATACCTGCGCGCACACACACACACACACACACACACACACACATGTAAACACACACACACACACACACAGAAACACACACGCACACACACACACACACACATACAGAAGCACACACACACACACACGCGCGAGCGTGCACGCACATAGACACATGCATGCATGCGTGCGCGTGCACACACACACACACATACGCAAACATGCATGCAGGTAGTGCAACAGGTAACCATTGTCTTACAAATCTGCCCAGCAGTGTGTGTGTGTGTGTGTGTGTGTGTGTGTGTGTGTGTGTGTGTGTGTGTGTGTGTGTGCGCGCGCGCGTATGTGTGCGCGCGTGTGTGTGTGTGTGTGTGTGTGTGTGTGTGTTTACAGTAGCTGTTCATCCATCATTGACTTACCTGACTCATTGTAGAACGGTCTGTCTGTACCGTTCTGCATACCTGCGCGCACACACACACACACACACACACACACACACACACACACACACACACACACACATGTAAACACACATACACATGTAAACACACACACACACACACACAGAAACACACACACACACACATGTAAACACACACACACATGTAAACACACACACACACACACACACACACACACACATACACACACACACACACACATACACACACACACATGGAACACACACACACACACATGGAACACACACACACATAGGTCACACACACACACATACACACACACACACACACACACACACACACACACACACAAGTACATACACACATGCGCGTGCACGCACATAGACACATGCATGCATTCGTGCGCATGCACACACACACACACACACATACGCAAACATGCATGCAGGTAGTGCAACAGGTAACCTTTGTCTTACAAATCTGCCCAGCAGTGTGTGTGTGTGTGTGTGTGTGTGTGTGTGTGTGTGTGTGTGTGTGTGTGTGTGTGTGTGTGTGTGTGTGTGTGTGTGTGTGTGTGTGTGTGTGTGTGTGTTTACAGTACCGGGAGCTGTTCATCCATCATTGACTTACCTGACTCATTGTAGAACTGACAAGAGAACTTCTTGTTTTTCTGCACCAAAAGGAGCACGCGCACACACACACACACACACACACACACACACACACACACACACACACACACACACACACACACACACACACACACACACACACACACACACACACACACACACACACACACACACACACACACACACACACACACACACGTGCACAAGAGACAGAGATGAGTTTAATTCAAATGGTGGTCTCCCTTCCTTTTCAATCAATACAAATACTTTTCTCATGCAGAGCCTTTATTTTCGAGAGATATTACATTGTTTAAATGACCAGTTTTAAAAGGTAGTTGTTTTAGTGACAGATAGAATATTTTTTAATTCTTTTGATGGCCCTATCAGCGCTTCTTGTCTGTGTGTCTGAGCAACATTTTTAGCAACATTTCAACAAATCTGCAGAAGACGTAATCCCCCAACTGCTTCAAAACTGTTGAACGGAGTACAATTGAATTTTTGGGTCCAAGTACAGTATATACTGTACCAGAGATGGTGTATTAAAATAGAATGAAAAGAATCTTTGACTGCACGTCAGTGTTTCAGAGGGTTTCAGGTTCGAATCACACCCTTACCTCTGTACATTTCCATCACATGGCTGAAGTGCCCTTGAGCAAGGCACCTAATCCCACATGTCTCCAGGGTCTATAACAAATACCCTTTAAGTTGCTTTGGATGAAAGCATCAGATAAGTGTAGTGTAAACTAATGTAATGTAATTTGCTTTGGATAGAAGTGTCAGTGTAATGTGATGTAATTCAAACACACTGCAAATGGCATGGAACAATTTTCTGAAAGGATATTCAATATTTTCATCTATTCCACACCGGCCCTCTCTTTTTCCCAAACTTTATTTGTCTGTACTGTTTTCTCCAGTGTGAGTGTGAGTGTCTATACGTATGTGTGCTATGGTAAATACTGACGAGTGTCTATGTGCATGTTGAAGGTGAATGCTAGCTTACCTGAGTGACAGTGTCTATGTGCTTGTTGTAGGTGAGGTGAATGCTAGCTTACCTGAGTGACAGTGTCTATGTGCTTGTTGTAGGTGAGGTGAATGCTAGCTTACCTGAGTGACAGTGTCTATGTGCTTGTTGTAGGTGAGGTGAATGCTAGCTTACCTGAGTGACAGTGTCTATGTGCTTGTTGTAGGTGAGGTGAATGCTAGCTTACCTGAGTGACAGTGTCTATGTGCTTGTTGTAGGTGAGGTGAATGCTAGCTTACCTGAGTGACAGTGTCTATGTGCTTGTTGTAGGTGAGGTGAATGCTAGCTTACCTGAGTGACAGTGTCTATTGGTGTGTTCCAATACTCGTACTGTCCGCCCTTTCCGCACTGTGTTTGGGTACGCAGGGTGTTCCATTTCTAATCGCGACGGTAAAGTGTACTGTAAATTACCCGGATAACGCCCCCAAAACGGCAATTTTTTGAAGTGTGGAGTTACTGTACACTTTTCGTACTCACCGGCCGCCATGTTTGTGAGGTAGTTGAGTGTCAGATCTGACAAACGGTTGAGTCTCCATGATAACCAGTGTTGGGAGTAACGGGTTACACAAGTAACTAATTACTGTAATGCATTACATTTTTGAGTAACGCAGTAATGTAACTGATTACAGGGGGAAAAATCGGTAATATGTCCTCGTTACAATGTAAGTAACTTGCACATTACAACGCATATTTTTCACCTACATTTTGTGTGGGTATTTTGTTTTCTTTATACAATGTTCGCGGATCACCGCGAGATCAGCTATTGCATCTGAAAGTACGTCCGCGCAGAGATTTTAAAGGTCCACGCAGAACATTGCTTCCTCTTTCACGCTTCGTCTCTTGAAATGGCTGACACAGGATGACCGATCCAGAAGATCCAGCTTGCTCGTTTTCAAGATGGGTATATGCCCACTACTTTGACTTCATTGAAAATAAGGACGCCAAGAACATTTCAGTTAAATGCACACTGTAGGGGCCTACTTGAAACCCAAACCGCGTTCCACGTCGAAAAACAGTAGCCTACAATTTGACGATTTGAAGAGGTGCCACAGCACCACCAAATTAGTCAGGAAAGGAGGGGATGCATCCCATTCGCACGAGACAGGGACACGGCAGGGTATCCGACGGGGGGGATGAGTACGTTGCACCCCTGAGCTGCTATCCTCGCCTATAATTTCGTTCATTGATAAGGCATTTTCCCTGGTGTGCTGTAGGCTACATAATTAATATTCAAAATGGGCCTACTGTAGCAATGCATGCATCTGCTCTTTTATCAATAATAATTTTCAAACTTGTAGTGCAGTGAGGTGGCTTTATGTTTCAGCCAAGTGCAACGGAGCCTGTGCTGCATGCGTCCGTAATAGTTAAAAAAAATGACGCTGGTGTGCATGGTAAGGTGTGGTAAGAAGAGAAAGGACTAGTCATTGTATTGGTGAATCAATATTGTATGTGGGTAAGACACAATTCCTGAAAATGTTGGTTTTCAGTCCGCAGGCTTCCAAAACGACTTGTGGATGGCAGGTGAAAGTCATGTCACCTCATAGATTTGCACTGTAGATTGCCAAATCCTTATGTCCAGTCATTTTGGCTAAAGTAACTAAAAGTAATGCAAAAGTAGTGTAATGCCTTACTTTTTCAAAAAAGTAATGTTGTAATGTAAGGCATTACTTTTAAATGACAGTAACATGTAATAAGTAGTGCATTACAGGTTTTGAGTAACTTTCCCAACAGTGATGATAACAGCATAGTTTTGATTCCAAAGACAATCGCCATGTGTATTAGAGGCAGGGGTAAGTTTAAAAAGTGTCAGCATAACGAACAGTGCCTTCCATGATGAATTGCATATTGGCGGTTGGTAAACTCGGATGACACGCGACCAACCGTCATACCAGTTAAGTGTATCAGACAGAACGGGAATCGGAATGTACTCGCCTCGTGAATCGCGGAGGGTGGAAAGGGTACTTCACTGCACTCAAACAAGGTACACAGTACAGAGGGCGAATAATGGAACACACCATATGTGCATGTTGCAGTTGAATGCTAGCTTACCTGAGTGAGAGTGCCGGTGAATACCATCCTGAGGCATTCCCTGAACAGAGCCTGCGGCTCTCCCAGCACCTCCACACGCACCACAGCAGAGCTCAGCTCCACATCCTGCCTCACCTGCAAGGCCGAAAGGGTTAAATCCGTGAGATCATGGCCACCTCATTTTCTTCTGTGATCATGGCCACACAAACTGACATGATTGTTACGACCTCACAAACTCGCATGATGGATATCTCCTCAAAAACACATCCGATTATGATGATTTCACAAACTCAAAGTTCAGAGTTTTACGTCTCTTTATTTGCCATTTGTGCGCAAACTAGCAATCCAGGCACATTGGAACTCTCATTCCTGTCCAGGGACTACAGATGGAAATTAGCCTTGTGGCTATAATCTGGCTCATATGTAATTTGTGCACTGTCCCTTTCAAATAAACATTAAAGGGGTATGCCACTATTTTGGGGCTTAATGCCGTTAAAATCGTTGGCCAGGGTTTATAAAGGTGGTAAAGTGTCTTATTTTTCATGTTAAGCGTTGTCTTGCTTTAAGACAAGTTAAAAGAGGGAATATGTCGCTAAGCTAGTGAAAGTCAATAGATCCGTGTAGCACGGATCGTTTTGTGTGACAACACACGCATCATCAACATGGCGCCCATGCATGCAACTGACATGTAAACACTGTTAAACAGTATCATAAATGCTAAAATATTGTCTTGTAATCACTATCAACAACACCAGTTAATGTCATTCAATTGCAGATGCACATATGATAGCAATGCTGGTCTCTGACTGTTTAATTTAGCTTACTTCAGCTAAAATGATATGTCGTGGGTGTGGAGGCTCAAGTGGAGGTGAAAAAAAGAAAAGAGAACCAAAACAAAACACGCATGATTCCCGATTGTTCCGGGATCAGTGGCGTTCATGCACCAAAGTCCAGAATTCGGTTGTCACATGAGCAGTGTCGTCAGCTCTCGAGAGGTCCCGAGATCGTGAAGGCACCATGTGTATGCAGCCATTCTTATGACCTCAGACGAAGATTATGACATCATCTCTCCACTAACTCTCCTAAAGAATATAACCTCATCAATATGACCACAAAATCTCACCTGACAATTATGACCTCCCAAACTCACCCGGCGAAAACGATCATACAAACTCACTTGATGGTTATGACTTCACAAACTCACCCAGGACTATGACCTAAACATTCACCAAACCAATATGACCCCAGGAACTCGCCTGATGAATGACCTCACAAACTAGCCGAAAGATTACTATTCACTTTACTACTATAGTAATTGTTATGACCTCACCAAAAAGTATGACATCACAAATTATGACCTCAAATCTCACCTGATCAATATGACCACACACACTCACCTGATTTTCCTGACCTGGTTAAAGTGTTTCGGGGAGGGATATCGGATTAGTAGTATAGGGTGAACCTGAAAGGTGCACTGTGTAGGATGGTGGCCAGGGTAGGTATTACAACAATGCTGCTCATTGAAATTCTGCTGCCTATTTTCAGCAGCTGCAAATTTGATCTTTTCATGAATATTTACTAAATAATAAACTAATATTTACTAGTATAACTAGCATACAGTAAGTTTTGCCGCAAAATACCCATTTCTGGAAATTCAAAATGGCAGATATGGAGAAGATCCCCCTTTTCATGTTTAGAAAGTGCAATTTTCCCAGTCCTAATGAATACTCAGAATTTAACGACGGTGGTAAGTATTGGTTAGAAAGGTAAGATTTGTAAGTGGGAAGCATAAATTCTGGAAATAAACTACTAAAAATATTACACAGTGCACCTTTAAGGTAATGATGCACAGTTTTGTTTTCATCATCATGATTGGTTCCTAATATTCTGATGAATTAGTCTAAAAAAGTCGTCTGCTGCTGATCCCAGTTCTCTTGATAAAAGCGTTTGAGATAAACAGTCCACATGACATCTTATGTTATGCCCGGAAACATTACTCAAAAAGCTGCCCACCTTTAGGGTAAGACTTACAGAGTGAGGGGTTATAGTATCTTACCAAGAACTGCTGTGGGGATTTGTAGTGCACCACAGCTGCTTTCTGCTGATCCTGAGGATTCTGGCCAACGGCTTCCATAGGAATGCGTGCGTCCATGGTGTTGTAGCCTGGGATATTCTGCACACAGAACACATCATCTCCATAACACGCTAGACCAGGGCTGGACTGGCCATCTGGCGTACCGGGCAATGCCCGGTGGGCCCTCGCGCCTTTCGGGCCCTCAAGAGCCCGAAATAATAATGAAAAAATATATACATTATTGTTTTTGTCTGTGACTGTTAGGTTTAAGCAACCAACACTAATCTCTAACAACCGGATAACTTATGTACATTACTCCAACAGTGACGGTAAAAAAAATTACACGCCGGGGCTCATTGGGTGCTTCTCTTGAGGCACATTGGCCTAGTCCAATGAAATGTACTGCTCCTCAAAGGCCCGCCCCTCCCTGCAGGCCCTCCCTCGCTCGACCCAACTAGTCTGTCAGCAATGCATCATCTTCATCATCCGAAGTTTCGTTGACTTGGATGGTGGCTATTCGGTTAATAAAAACTCTGGTGGTGGAGCGGAGGATATAGGGCGCTATATGGAGAAAGAAAGGACTGGCTATGAAAAGAGCATGAAAAAGCGAAAACTAAAACTAAAAGAAGACGGGACAAAATGTGCTAAAATCACTGACTTGTTCAAAGCTAAAAGCACCACCAGCTCGAGCTCCGGACCGGTAGCTCTCGTGTGGCCGTGGGAGGTGTGGTGAATCACACAGCTCGACCTCAGGTTGGGACAGACGCCGGTGCATCAACGAATGCAAGGTGGTGAGAATGAGGCGGAGGAGGCGGCGGCGGGTGAACAGTGCGGGCGAAATGGTTCGAGCAGGGGAGGTACGAGTAGAGACGGATACGAGACGTGACCCAGGGAGAGACAGGTTAGCCCCCTCAACACACCCAGCTAGTGTAGCTATGTGCCGCTTCAGCGTTTGTAATTTCCCATCCCTTTCATCACCTCGGACCAAATTGTCATCATGACTTAATCAAATCAGTCATGGTTATTTGTACCCAATACCCATTTGATACATTCCCATGCACTTGTCTTGTAATGTTGCGCCAGCACATAGAAATCTTCCATTTGCCTTGAGCTGTCATGAGATGCTGTGTTGAAGTGAAGCTAGTCTTTCTGTCCTCTACCCAAGAACTACGGTACCCTGGCTGGCCAGGCAGATTAGCTCACCGCCTCAGCGTTTTTCCCATGTAGTCTATTGCCTGAAACTGAAGATGTCGTCCCTCCCCACTCGCTCATATTAGTCACAACTGGGATAGTCTACACACAGAACACATCATCTCAAGAACACGCTAGACTGGGATAGTCTACACACAAAACACATCATCTCAAGAACACGCTAGACTGGGATAGTCTACACACAGAACTCATCATCTCAAGAACACGCTAAACTGGGATATTCTACACACAAAACACATCATCTCCAGACATTGAGGAATATTCTAACTTGGACCACTAACATTCTATTAAAGTCAAGCAACCGCCGGACAATTTTGCAGCACAAGGAAGTAGAATGCAATTTCCCATTCATGTCTACAGGAGACTTGAAATAATGTATCTCCTTTAGAATTATATTATGTTCTTGCTTGTTTTTTTCGAGCTGTTAAATTGTTTAAATTAAGTCAGAATAGGTAGTTGGTTTGATTGACAGAATTCTTTTAGAATTCTTTTGATTGCACTATTAGCACGTGTTCTCAACGTTTCTAAGCAACATTAATTAAACATTTCTGCAAATCCCCGGCAGAAGTAATCTCTAACTTTGTTTTCATTTTGAAATGTTCTTCTTTGTTGTTTTATCTTATTTGGATGTTTACTAAATTTCACTGATCCCCGTCCCAACTTATTTGAGACGTGTTGGATTTATCAAATTAGAAATGAGTACATATGTCCCCCAAAACAATATTTTTTCTCGGTTTTAACACTTAATATGTTGTCTTTTCACTATTCTCCATCTAATGAATAGATTGAATGTTTTGAAAATGATAGCATTTTGATTTTATTCACTGTTTACCAAACGTCCCAACTTCACCGGAGTTGGGGTTTGTAATTGTATAAGACGAATGTAACATAAGCTGACAACCAAGGTGAACCTTTTTTTAAAATGTTAATTTATTTTTGTATTTTTATTTAATTTTCTTTTCTTTTGTGTATAAGTATGTTTTTATGTATATTATTATTATTATTATCTGTTTGTTTGTATGGTTGTGATTGCCTTTCAGTTCTCTATTAGCAGTAAAGTTAAAAAAACAAAAAAACAAACAAAAAAAAACTAGACGGCGTTCGCTATTCTTTCCATAGGAATGAACTGAAATCAAAGGCTTTGTGGTTTGCTTGTCTTGTATTATGCTGTTTATAGTGTAATTTATGCGTTTGTGCTAACGCTGAGCAATTTGTGAATCACAATACTAGCCCGGTCTTACCACACCTTTATACTAACTTAAATCATACAGCGCGTCTGGGACTATTACCAACCTGATAAACAATTACTGGTGGGGGTGAACTTTGAAATGTGTGTCTGATTTTATCCAATCGCTTTTGTTTGGTCGTGATGTGTAATCAACTCATATGTGTCATTGTTCACCTCTTATCCCTTCGCTGACTGGTCGGCTGTATGGCATTGCAAATACAAAGTACCGGTAATACCTGATCCAAATGTAACAAGGATGGAAGGCCAGACTAGGGCTCTGTCCCATTATCTAACCTCCTGTCCTTGCCTTGTGCTTGTGGCCTCGTGCATCACTGATGCCCCGCCTCTGCGGAGAAAACGCGGTTGTCTTGTGTCCCTGCTGTCAACCTAGCCACAACAACTTTTGGGGGTCTTTTCCCCATTCAACATCGCGATTGGAAATGAGAAACTTGACCTTTCAGTGATGCTTTTTGGCGAGATATTGAATAAAAACGCTATCTTCAGTGACATCTTGCCTCTCACCACGCCACCAGCACAAGGAAAGGATGGGAGATGAGATATCGAAATGCACAATACGTAGCGGTACTGACCTGTGGAGAAGAGAATGCTATGAAGTCGTCTTGAGCACAGCAGTTGGCTGAGGCGACCGTCACGGCGATTTCACCCATATCGTACTCCACCGCAGACTCCCCCACGACTGTCTTCTTCATCACGTGGTGGATGAGACCCTTCTCCACCCTACAAGTACGCACGTACACACACACACACACACACACACACACACACACACACACACACACACACACACACACACACACACACACACACACACACACACACACACACACACACACAGAGAACAACACACACACGCGTGCGTGCGCGCACCCACACACACACACACACACACACACACACACACACACACACACACACACACACACACACACATCATCACAAAGACATTGACACAACCATTTGGTGCATACAAAGTAAGAGAGAGGCTCTGAGAGAAAAGTGCTTTGTTTTTTTCTCACCTATTGTAGAATTCAACAAAATCCAAATCTCCAAAGAGATTCTGGCATTGCCTTTTAATGTTAAGGAGTTTTTTCAGGTCTGTCAGATTTCCATCTTGTTTCTCTATCTGGCTCAGAAGTTCGTTGGCATTACTGTATGCACACAGACTGGTGGAGCACGTCAAATCAGTACCTACAGAAAAGAGCACATCATTACATAGTTCCCAATGGACAGTGGTGGCCTAATGGTTATAAGTTTAACGTTCAGAGGGTAGATTTCTAATCTCACTGTAGGTAAAGCCTGGGGTGCATTTCTGGAAAGCGTAGTTGTTAGCAGTTAGCAACTTCGGTAGTTGCCAATGGGAAATTGCATTGCAACTAACAAAGTAACTAACATAGTTAGCAACTACGCTTTGCAAAAATCCACCCCTGGATTGTCCCTGAGGAAGGTAGAGGTGGCTAACCCCAAATTGCTACATTGGCTGTAGCCAATACACTCTACCTAGAATAAGGTTCTGTCAGGTCCAGTAAAGTGAAGAAATACCCCACTAGAAATTCTGGATGCAATTTTTTTTTTTGAAAAGTTAAAAATATGCAATAGTGAATGGGAGAAACAAAACACTATTATAGTAGTTCCCAACCGCCAAATCAAACCCAAATGTGTTGTGGTCATCAAGGTATTGATTAATGACTCAAGCAATATTCATTGTAATTAATCATGTAAATATATATTTTTTATACACATGTAGAAGTTTGGACGGGGGTGCACGGCTTGTCTTGGTCACAGGTAAAGGGGTGCTTTAAGCCTTAGTGCAGAACCTATGTTATAACCTTACTGTCTCCATGATTGTAATGGCTACTATGTGTCAATCTGTTACCTACGCACTCAATACTGTCATAGCAATGTTGTTATTATGTAGTTGAGTATTTTTAGCAAATAGTGAATAGGCCCGCCGGCGACCCCATCGGCAGTAAGAGGCTATGACGAAAAAGGTTAAGAACTAGCGTTGTCAACAATTATCGATTCAGCAATGCATCACAATGCAGGGCAGGACAATTCAATAATCGATACGGCAAAAGCCATAATTGATGCGGCATATTTTTTCAAGTTTCAGTTACTTCCGTGGGCATTTCCAGAGCAAATGAACTCTAAATTAAATTGAAGCACTTCAAAGCATTGGAAACTACAGGACTGATGCATAACAACAGCAAATAAAATGCTGTTTAGTATTTGACTGCTTATATTGCCTTGGGCATTATGAAAAAAAGTGCCTTGCTTTCAGTAGAAATGTAACGCATTGCAATGCATCGTAGAATCGGACTGAATCGATTCGAATCGAATCGTAAGGGCAGTGCCAATGCACACCACTGATGTAGGTAATCTTACCATTTGTCCCATGCATGAAGAGTAATTGGCAGTCTTGAGTAGCGTTCACACAAAGGCCCTCAGAGATGTCAAATTCCAGCATGTCATCTGAACAGCTAATGTAGCACTGC
The DNA here is from genome assembly GCF_034702125.1 of Engraulis encrasicolus. Taxonomy (NCBI): domain Eukaryota; kingdom Metazoa; phylum Chordata; class Actinopteri; order Clupeiformes; family Engraulidae; genus Engraulis; species Engraulis encrasicolus. The sequence goes on from NC_085874.1 coordinate 5,064,141, forward strand.
TTGCCCATCCACTCACACTCCACAGAGTTGAGCTTCATGTGGACGGTCAGGTTGCAGTCAGGGATGAACACTTCAAACCCAGCCGTCCAGTTATACGTGGTACTGACGGTCGAGTTGCAGTCAGAGGTGGATATGTTACTTACGGTCAGGTCGCCATCAGGGGTGTTCCGATCATTCCGATCTGAAAGACAGCATGGCCTTATTTGACAAAAATGAATGAAAATTTAATACACTTTTAAAGGCTTTTAAAGGACCCTCACATCCTCAACATTATGACACTGATGGGATATTGTAGGGCTACACTAGCCTGGGAAACCCCTTGCTGCTTTACACAATTGTTCCGATCTGAAAGACAGCATGGAGTCTACCCTCAGCGAGGCAGTCTCCAGTAGGCAGGTCTCCAGAGCATATCTCACTTGTGATTAGGTCTGGTGATAACCACCCTCTGGTCATACAAGTATGTACAATTAACTGTCAAACACACACCGTATCTCAGTGAGATCTGGCTACCGATCGCCGCCCGGATCAAGCATAAGGCCTTGACCCTTGCGTACAAAACCATCGCAGGAACGGCCCCAGTTTATCTGAATGACTTACTAAAGCCTTATGTTGCTGGAAGAGAACTGCTTTCCTCACAAACTCTCTGGCTCTGCCACCTGCGTGTTCTATGTACTCCCAGTCAAGATTGTTCTCTGTGGTTGTTCCCAGTGGTGGTACGGTCTCCCAGAGCAAGCAAGACTAAACACATCTCTTTCAGCCGAGAAAGTAAAGCAAGTAAAGACTCTCCTCTTTCATGACTATCTACTACACTGCTTGCCCTAGTCCCAGGTCAGACTCTTGACATGATGTGTATGTGTGTGCACTCTACTTAAAGTGTTTATGAAACGAAAACAAACGGTCATTCCCATTAAAGCCTTGTTTTTTCTGATAGCATCGATGAGACTTTGAACCCAATCATCCTGGAGGAACTTGTGAAAATGGCAACTCAAAGTGTGAATTCTGTGAAATTTGGTGTGACTAATGAGCTGGGCTGTGACATCATAGAGGGGAGTCCCTGGTTTGCTAGTATGGCGATCTGAGAAAACAACACACATTTGATGGACCCACATCTTATAAAGGAACCAAAATTCTGATACAAACATCAGCGTGTCGAAAAACCACACATCCAACCTCATGAGAAAAAAAACAGCAGCACAAATCTATTTCAGAGGCACTGATACATCTGCAGAAAGTGACATGTCTGACAGGCGAAGTGACAATTGTTGACATAGCCTGACAGTTCGTTTTGTTTATGGTTACGGTTGCTAAGGGCGCTTTGCCATGACCCACAGATGACATGGCGTGTGTATTTGTTGACAAATGGGGGGCATTTTGATTCAATTGCGCGATATAGTGTGATTGAAATGCATGTAGGCTACATGCAAAAATATCATCAACTAGAGAAAAAACTGAGGCATTAGGCTGTTGGAAAAACGCCCTATATAGCCTGAGTCCTCAGCATATTTTTAGCGTTTATCATTATTATTATTTTTTGTGCTCAAAGTCACAGGCGTCGCGTGTCCCTCAGCCGGACTCTGAGGACGAGGTGTGTCCAAACGTCAGCCACACGTGCACCACAATACTAAAAACAAACAATCAACGCTTCAAAGTAGGCCTACGCTATGTGCATCTCTGTTTATTCGCTAAGCAGTAGCAGGACTTTTTCTAGGATTTTTTGGCATGAGGGAGCATCATGGCAGGTCACAGGGGGTGAAGGGGGGTGTTCCCCCCCATGAATGAGAAATTTATTAGGGGCGCTCAAATATATATATATATATAAAAATAAAAGTATGAGGGTGCACCCACGGAGGTATGAGGATGGAGCGCCCCTATTTCCCCGTTCAGAAAAAGCCCTGAGTAGCCCAATCTGTGAGTTGGCTGTCCTCGACTGAGAGCACCACGCTGATGTGCGGATATCCTCCCAAAACCAATTTATTGACCAGTTGAATGGCAATCAATAAAAAGTGCATATTCCGAGAGCATTCGCATCGGTTTGGCATGTAATGTGCATTACCCTTTGCTGAAAACAACATACAAAGCAGACGGACAAGGTAAAACGAGTAGCCTAAAGCAAAGCAGTGCACTCACCTGTCTTCGTGCCCGAGCAGTTACAGGGGCAGTTTCAGTCTGCACGCCGGCGATGTCAATTGTTGGAACTGCTTGAGGCAATAGCATTCTCTTCAGTCCAACCATGCCCGTGACCTCCACATTTGTGGTGAAGCACAAGGGGTGGAAATGTGCCGAGCACAACAGTGACCACGAGCTTGCTTCAAAACCACGCATTGGATCCACAGAGCCTTGCTTGATTTAGCCTTCTCCTTGTCGGCCACAGTTCCATCATTCTTCACAGAAGGGAACTTGTGCAAAGATATTCCTTCTGTCAAGTAGCCATTTTTGCAGCTGGCACCGTTCGGCCCTCCAGCAACACACTGCTTGACACTGCGCTTTGTTTTGGTACTAGCCGCCATTGATCTGAACAAGGTGGAATGAGGTGAACTCACCCCTTCTATGTCACGCATATCATTTGCATAAAATTGCATGTCACCAAAAAAACACTTTTTGGGAACGTTTTAACATGACTTTTAGGACAAAATATCACCCAGACAATATCCCATTTTATTCACAAGGCTTAGAACTTTCAGAATCTGTCCTGGAAATGGTCAAATTCCTTTACTTTGTTTTCGTTTCATAAACACTTTAACTGAAAAAAACGAACCCTTCTTTGCATCTGCACTTGTTGTTTTGTATATTTCCTGTGCACTTTGTACAGTATCTGCTCGTGATGTTGGCTATGATTGTGTCCTCGATTGTAAGTTGCTTTGGCAAATGCCCAATCGCCAAATGCAATGTAATGTAATGTAATGTAATGAGATTAATATTGTCGCTGTGCAGTGCAGCAGAAATCTCATCTCCACCTTTCATAAACTAATTAATCAATTTTTAAATGAACTATTATTTTATTTAAATATATAAATGAATCAGTACAATTGGTCAGTTTCCATGAGCTTTACAAATTATTTGAAACAAATGTTTAATTATGATTTACTATGTGCTGTATATACTTACTGTAATATAGGCTACTTAATATACTTACTGTATATTTACTGTGTGTGTGTGTGTGTGTGTGTGTGTGTGTGTGTGTGTGTGTGTGTGTGTGTGTGTGTGTGTGTGTGTGTGTGTGTGAGTGTGTGTGTGTGTGTGTGTGTGTGTGTGTGTGTGTGTGTGTGTGTGTGTGTGTGTGTGTGTGTGTGTGTGTGTGTGTGTGTGTGTGTGTGTGTGTGTGTGTGTGTGTGTGCTAATGCTTACAGAAATCAGCACTAGTGATGGACAGGAACAACAGCACTGGAAGGAGAAACATATTGTCCCCTGCCGATCTGAAAAGGACAAAACACAATATCAAATAGCTCAATACACAAAAATAAATGTAAAATAGTTTAAAACAATTATATACAGCAACGATAAATACCAGCTATCAAATAGCTTGATACAACCATTGTCTACAATAGTACATCACAGCCTACGTCAGGGGTTGCCAAACGTTGGCCCCCCATATATCGGTTGATTCCAAGGCCCCTACCCGTACATCATTCTTGTCTGTGCCCTCCCCTTCACAGCCATAGTCTACCGTAGATCTGTGGGTCAGTGCCCCACTGGCATTTATAAAATAATAATGTCGATAACAGTAGTGATGTTCAACGATGCAATAGATTATTCTAATGCAGTTCTTAACTAATGGGAATATGTTTTTATTTATATATATTTTATTTTTCTTTTCTTTTTTTACATTCTGGTGTACATTAGTTATTCAATTTATTCACCTACACACACACACACACACACACACACACACACTTGTATTTTTTGTATCACATTTGTCTGTAACATGGTTTACAAAATAAACAAACAAATTTTCATTTTCATACAAATATTTTTAAAACTTAACAATGTATGCCATGAAACCATCTAGGTTATTTATTTTAAACAAAATACAGATACAAATTGTACAGATACAAATACAGATATTTTTTTTTACTCTACATTAAATATACCCCTAATTATAGTAGGACTCTCTATGTCATCATGTTTGACAAGATGCTATATTGGAAATTCATATTCATATTCATCTGTTGTGATGAGTACACTTTCAATACTCCTCTCCACTGTTGACAGACATCATATACTTAATTCTTATCTTGTAATTGTGACACTAAATCATTTTGTCTTGAAATTTGCCTTTCAGGGGGGCCGTAGCCAAGGGGACCCAGGCCATCTTGATTCAGCCCTGCACAGGCACACACACACACACACACGCACGAACGCACGCACGCATACACACACACGAACGCACGCACACACGTACGCACACGCACGCACGCATACACACACACGCATGCACGCACGCACACGCACACACACACACAGACACAGTCCCAACCTAGACCATTCCCTCACAGAAATGTAGTCCCGGCCTAAATCACTGACATACACACATACCTTGACCCCCAACCCAAACCACTAACTCACTCAAACGTAGCGCCAACCCAAACCACTAACACACGTACTATCTTACCATACATCCTAAACCACCACCAAACACACAATGGTACCATTCCAAACTACTAATGAACAAATATAGTCTCATTACAAAACTACTGACAAACACACATACAGTAGTTCCAACCTAAACACACATAGCTCTAACCCTGATCTGCTCCAATGTTCTTGCCACTATACATCTAACCACATATTTCTGAATGACTAGTGTCTGATCAAATAGTAACATTCGAGTGTGACCCATGTTATGTTTTGGACTCACCTGTGTTGTGTCTCTGATGGCTCCAGGTGTGTGTGTGTGTGTGTGTGTGTGTGTGTATCCTCTGGATCTGGGTTCTACGAGGGCTATGCGTGTGTACGTATGTGTATGGTCAGGAGTGGTGATGAGGAAATGGAGGACATCTGATGTGATGTTACTTGGCGCTGCTGAAATGGCCGCTTCTTCAGTTAATCATTGAGCCAGAAGTGCAGTAGGTTCTAACTGAGCCCTGACACCTGCAATTCAACAGCGATTTGCATTACCCCGAACCCTTGCCCCTTTGCATATGAGACCTCAGCTAGCACCACTGCAGGGCACTCACCATGCAAACAGGGGTGTGTGTGTGTGTTCGTGTGTGTGTGTGTGTGTGTGTGTGTGTGTGTGTGTAGGGGCTTTTATGCCTTTATTTGATAGGACAGTCTGAGATGGTGACATGAAGTGAGTGGGACAGAGAGACGGGGTGGGATCGGGAAATGACCCCGGCCGGACTCGAACCGGGGTCCCCATGGGCATGCAAGCCCAAATGTGGGGGGCTTAGCGCGCTGCGCCACAGCGCCCCCCGACTATTAACAATATATAAAATATACAGTGAGGAGAATAAGTATTTGATCCCTTACTGATTTTGTTGGTTTGCCCACTAATAAAGACATGATCAGTCTTTAATATTAATGATAATATGTATTCTAATATGGAGAGACAGAATATCAAAAAGAAAATCCAGTAATTAACTCTAAAGAATATATAATAATTGATTTATATTTAATTGAGGGAATAAGTATTTGATCCCCTGCCAACCATTAAGAGTTCTGATCCCGCAGATCAAATGACACTTCCAATCAACTTGTTATCTGAATTGAACACACCTGTTAATAGTAACCTGCACAAAAGACACATTGAATCTGCAGAATCAGTCCATAGAATCAGTCAATCAATCAAACTAAACTCGCCAACATGGGACAGACCAAAAAGCTGTCAAAGGATGTCAGGGACAAGATTTTAGAACTCAACAAGGCTGAAATGGGTTCCTGGATATTAAAGAGCAAACTGTTGGTGCATTTCTTCCCAATTTTAGGACATACAAAACGATCATCAATCATCAATCTTAGGCCTGTCTCTGGTTCCATACAAGATTTGACCTTGTGGGAATTTAATAACCAGAAAAAAGGAGATAAAGCACCTTAAAACTGTATGGGAGGAGCTAGGAAATTATCTCAAGGCAGCTGGGACCTCAATCACTAAGAAAACTATTGGAAACACTTGATACCACAGCGGATTGAAATCCTGCTGTGCATGTATGGTACCCAGGCTTCAGAAGGAACCTGTTCAGGCTCACCTGAGGTTTGCCAATGAACATCAAACTGGATTAGGATATGATTGGGAGGTGCTGGAATCAGATGACACCAAAATCAAATTGTTTGGCATTAACACAACTCGATGTGTTTGGAGGAAGAGAAATGCCGCCTATGATCCCAAGAACAACACCTTCTCCAACATCATAAATGAAAGTGGTAACATTATGTTTTGAGGTTGTTTGTCTGGCCAAGACACAGGACAACTTCACATTGTCAAGAAATGGATGGAAGGAGACATGTAAACGTACAATGCTGCATGCCAACCTCTTTCCCACCACCACTAGACTGAAGGTGGGTCATGGATTGGCCTCCCAAAATGATAATAATCCATAACATACAGCCCAAGCAACGAAGGAGTACCTCAAGCAGAAGCACATTAAGGTCATGAAGTGGCCTAGACCGTTTCCAAACATTAACCCTATAATAATCCTGTGAAGGGAACAGAAGCTCCCATTTGGCAAGCTACAGTCATACAACTTAAGTGATTTAGAGATGATCTGCAAAGAAAAGTGGACAAAAGTCCTTTCTAATATATCCACAAACATTGTCATTAACTGAAAGAAACATCTGACCGCTGTATGAGAAAACAAGGGCTTTGCCACCAAGTATTTTGTCTTCTTTGATTAGAGGGGTCAAATACTTATTTACCTCAATGGAATACAAATCAATTAAAATACATTCTTCAAAGTTATTTTCTGGATTTCCTTTTTGATATTCTGTCTCTCTATATTAGAATACATTTTATCATTAATATTATAGAATGATCATGTCTTTATTAGTGGGCAAACCAACAAAATCAGCAAGGGATCAAATACTTATTCTCCTCACTGTATAATTTAACAATTAATAAATAAATAAAATAAAAAAACATACAAATAAACATGTAAAATAAATAACAAATTAATAGCTATGAGATCACCAATGTGCAGGAGTTTTTACAGTTTTTTTCTGTAATCAGCAACTGGGTTGTCGGTACGATAGTAAAAGTGTGCGTGCGTGTGTGTGTGTGTGTGTGTGTGTGTGTGTGTGTACGTATGTGTGTCTGTTTAATGACTGCTATGGTCAGAATTGGAGGAGGTGTGTGTGTGTTTAATGGTCAGAATTGGAGGAGGTACCGTACTGTAAAGGCAGATTTGAATTTATGACATCATGTTTCCACTGACCTTCCTGTGCCAAAGAGCTCTGAATAGACCCAGTTGTTTTATTTAGTTAGTAACAACTGCATGACACACACACACACACACACACACACACACACACACACACACACACACACACACACACACACACACACACACACACACACACACACACACACAGTTTTTTGTAGTAGTAACATCTTCTTTAATTTTATTCAAATAAACACAAGGATTACAGTCTGGCATTACATTTTCTTTTCTTTTTTATTGTTTTTTTTATTGAACAACAAATAACTAACGAAAAACAAACACAACAAGAAAAAAACTGAAAAAAAAAACAGAATATATCAGATACACATCAACATCTCCCCTAAACCTCCCATCCCACCCATAGCTCCCCAAACCTCCCCCCTGCATTCTGTGTGGGAAAGTAATTTTCTCCATCAAGTATATCGTTCACAATGTCTGTCCATTCTGCCACGGTGGGCACGTCTGGCTGCAACCAGTGCCTTGTAATAGTCTTCCTTCCAGCAGATATCAAAACTGGCATTCCATTTTCATTCTCTAATGAGGTGGGTCTGATGGTGGACCTGGCATTCAGTACTGCGGGTGTTCTATTTTATTGCAAAATAAGTTGCTTTGAGGGAGGGAGAATGCAATATACAAAGTATTAGCATTAAAAAAATGTATTCTGGAACTTCTGCCTTTCTTGTCCTTATGTAAAGAGGGATTGGAGCCCAAGCCTCCATTTGGAAGGTAACTGCATTTGCATGTACAGCGCATGTACAGAGATCTGTGTGTTTGTGTGTGTGTGTGTGTGTGTGTGTGTGTGTGTGTGTGTGTGTGTGTGTGTGTGTGTGTGTGTGTGTGTGCATGAGTGCGTGCGTGCGTGCGAGTGAGCGAGCGTGTGTGTGTGTGTGTGTGCGTGCGTGCGAGCGAGCGAGCGAGCGTGTGTGCGTGTGTGTGTGTGTGTGTGTGTGTGTGTGTACATATTGTGTGCTTGTGTGTGTGCATGCATGTGAGACACTGTGCGTGTACATGCTTCTGGTAGCATTGTGATGTTTGTGTGTGTGTGTGCGTGTGCGTGAGTGTGTCTATGTAGTATGTGTATGTGTGTTGGTGCTGCTGGGTGTGTCTTCGCTCTGGGAGCGTTGTGATGCGAGGAACCAGATCGAGATGAAGACACCTGCAGAGGACGGAACAATATCACATTACCATGACGACGGAGGCGTAGCAATATTACATGACCATGGCGGAGGTGGAGCAAGATTTCAAGACCACAACGGATGTCAGACAATTCTCCCACCAGACATTTATCTGCCCATCAAAATTGCAAAGACAGATATTTCTCTAGGAGAGAAAGCATCGAACATTAGTAAACCTCCCTTCCAAACACTCATACAGTATTGGTAGCGCTGAGCTATTGGACTGGTCTTTTAGCTCAGAGCTTAGTCACAGTTTAGTATCGTGCTCAGGGGCGTCGCCAGACCTATTTTACAGGGGCACATGCCTGGGTATTGATTTGTTGTAACTTGAACAGCAACCTTGCTAGAATTTAGCTCACGTTTACCATAGGCCTATGGAGTAATCTACAGAATGAGCACAAAATAGCGCACATGCACTACTTGCAATAACATTATTAATTTACAAGCTATAACTGCAAAAAAAATTGTTTGCTCTCTCGCTTCGCACGCTTGCATTATCTTTCGGTGCTATAATGTGCCCCTGTATAACATTGGGTCAGCTGACGCCCCTGATCGTGCTTTGACTGCCATACCCGAACTGATGCGTTGACTAGGAGGTGCCACCTCAATTACATAAGGTGGACATTTCTCTGATTCGAATCCAAATCGATCTCAAACTGTGTCCACCCTGACCAAATTTTACCTCTGAGCTAGCAGTTAACATTGAGCGCTATGAGACCAGTTAGCCGCCAGCTGGTCTCATAGGACTCACCGTTAATTGCTAGCTTGGAGATAAAATTTGCACTGCCATACCCAGAGAACGGCAGGAAGTACAGGAGAAAGGTAAACATTTCACTCAACCATTTCACTCAAGGAGAGGTGTAAAATCAGCTTATTTCAAAAAATGGGACAGTATCACTTTAACATGGCAGTGAAGAATGCAATATGTGTGGTCCCCATGCCTGATCCCTAACCTGCCAATAAATAAATGTTTAAACTTTTAGTTTTACCCAGAAAGAAATGTCAGCATTAGGAGAATCGTCCACCCTTGAAAACAATTCATAGAAATAATAACCCTTAATAGAAAAAAAGTGTCTGGACAGATAATTGTCTGAATAGTAACCATGACATCACCATTATTACATGACCATTCTATCACATCACAACATCAAAACAGAGCGACTGGAAGAGATTTTATTATACTCTTAGGGCCTCCGTACATCGGTTCGCTTCCGACACAATTCTGACCCCCGCACCCAATTTTACCACAGCAGAGCATGGATAACCAATGGGTGGCTCCGACAAAATAGAATTCGTCCCTAATCGCCAGCCGACATCGGCACCGCTGTGCCGGGTTGTATTGAAAACAATGGAATCGAACTTTGGCAGAGCAGTGCTCCGAACTTTGTCGGAGCCAATGTGCAGAGGCCCTTAGAGTCTCTGACAAAATACCCCACGACCATAACATCACAGAACCACATAACCATGACATCACAATACCACATGACCATGGTATCACATTACCACATGATCATGACATCACAATACCACATGACCATGGTATCACAATAGCACATGGCCATGACATTAGCTGTGTATATATGGCGCTTTTTTCACCGATCGGAGTAGATCTGATCCAATTAGTCTGATCGGAATGAAGTGTATACATTACATTGACCTCAAACGTTCGAATACCTGCCACGCGCGGCTACCAGGGACAGTGGTTAGCAACAGGCCGGGCTATATGGTTTAAACTGCGATAAACATGAAAGTATCGCTTGCTTTATTTATAATTTTAGTCTTTCTGAAAGTGCAGCGGGAAGCGACACTGCTGTACTTAATCTTGCGCTTATGGGCAAGTGCGTAACAGCGGCACTCCGACGCGCTGTTGTCACCAGTTCACTTAAAACACCTCACAAACAAGAAAGAAGTCTGTGGATGAGAGTACGAAGCCAGGGTTGGTGGGAGAGAGTTGTTCTGCAGGAATTCAGCGACCAATATGGCGTTAAAATGTTAGGATAACCAGAGCTTCATTTGTTAAAATATGTGACACGATTGCGTCACAAACAACCAAGTGGAATAGAGTGTATACATGGACCATCTGATCGGACTACACCACCTCTTCTAGTCCGATTAGAATTCTGATCCGATCAAAGAAATCTAGTCCGATTGGGCCGTATACAAGGGAATTCCTGATCGGAGTAGAAAAATATCCCTATTCTAATCGGATCAGAAGTGCCCATGTATACATACCTATTGTAATACTACATGACCATGGCGTGGCACATCAAAGAATTTTTGAATCACATTACATGACATCAAAATACCACATTGCTATGATATCACAATATCCATAAACCATAATCCATACATATAATACAGTCATTGGGATCAACAAGACAAGACAAACACACACACACGCACACACACGCACTCACACACACTACCTTGTAGGGAGTTGAGTATGCAGAAGAGGTATGTGGCGGTGAGGGAGAGGGAGCTGAGCAGGCCAATGGCCCAGGTCAGGCCCAGCATGCAGGAGATGGCCATGATGCAGCAGGCGTCTTTCCACTCCTGACCAGAGGGGGCACCACGCATAATGCATCATACATAAATTATAATATACGTATACTGTCTCAATCACCATTTCTCAAAGTCAAGAGTACTGCTTGGGTTGTACAAGAAACAGTGGATTTTCACAGATTCCACATCATCGCAAATCAACAAAACACTGTTCCAAACTCAAGCATCCTTCAGAACTCTAGCAAATCACATACCCTCGATTCGTAGAAGTTTTTAAGATTGCACTTGCTGCAAAAATATGCAGAATTCTTCACTCTACACTCACGCTAGGTTTTTTTATTACAGCAGTGGGAATGTCTGTTTAACCCCTTTGTGCAGAGCCTATGTTACAACCTTACCGTCACCAAAATTGTAATGGGCCTTGTTCCTTGTTGCCCTTGGTAGCTTTACTGTTATAAATGCACATGAACATTCTCATAGTTTTGCTATGAGGTTTTCACCACAAGAAAAAATGCTGCCAAAAGATCGTATTTACAGTTTAACAGTGACAAAAATACGTCGGTAGCAGCTGAGACGAAACTGCTATAATTTCACTTCCACGCTTCCAAGCCTATGCCATACTTGATGGTTTGAAATGCTTGTGAGGCTTTCAGGCTCGTCTTGTGAGTGTACGACTTCAAGACTGTGGCACTACCAAGGGATGCACTCTTGATTTTGAGAGGCAGTGAAAGTCTTATATACTACATTAGGAACATCATGAATTCCTTAGTTAAAATCAAGTGCCACATATTCCAATTGACCTGGTTATACCTAGCCAATTCAACCATGCTGATCAACCTGGACATGTAAAAACAGGTCATTTGGAATATGTGACACTGGATTGTAACTGATAAATCCAGGTTGCCCATCCCTGGGCTACATATTATACCGTATGTATTATACCATGATGCAGCAGGTGTCCTTCCACTTCCCACCAGAGGGGGCGCCATCTGCCCGCATGCGCCATAACTTATGTACCGTCACCAGCAGCACGGCACCGTTGCAGAGGAAGAGCAGTGCCACTGGCACACACACACTCACCCACTTAACAGTATCGTTACGCACGTAACACCTGCCAGACACACACACACACACACACACACACACACACACACACACACACACACACACACACACACACACACAGGTAAACACAATAAATAACACACAAACATTATCTTTTGTACAATAATGTGTTTGCCTCATCCATAGCAGATTCATAGCTCCTAAAGCAAGTCATTCCATATCACATGGATTTGCATTGTTTTAACTTGCATGCTGTACACAAAAATATCAGATTAAATGTCCAGATATAATATGTGTACACAAAACAATAGTCTACTAAGTATGCAGTATCATAGTTGATATGTGGCTCAGTGACATTTTTAAGTAATGAACATGAGGTGGTACAAGCCCAGCTTAGTAAGTAGGTAAAAGTAGGCTATCTTTACTTTGCCTGAATCCTACTCAAGTAAAACTTGGGCTGCTTAGGATGGTCGTGTGCGGGTAAAAATGGCATTTAGCAGAAAAACCCGCCCAAATTTAGCCATAGATATCAATAGAATTGGGCGGGATTTTGAGCTTCTAGGCTGGTTTTGAGCATTTTTTTGGGCTGGAAATCATCAGCCTCATCTGGCAACCCTGCTTGCAGGTGCATCACAGTGGGACAGACATCACTGGAAAGGAGAAGCTGGAGCACACTGCAGCTTAGTTTTCAAGACTTTATTTTGTGCACACACGCGACCAACGTTTCTGTGTTGCTACACCTTCAAATGATAGCAAGAGAGAGACACACATTTCAAGACTTGACATTCACAGGTGATCCTACTTGGTTTGGCTAAATTGGTCTGATCTCATTGAGCTGATAGGGGGGGACTGTGGATTCTACAAGTGCTCGTGGTCATCTGGATGCACGTATGCTTGTCCCACTTTTTTGTCATTTCCCTGAATTCACGAGGCAGGCTGTGAACTTTGAGGGAAGTTTCCCCGGACGATTACAAGTTGAAAACAGCGAGTTTTATCCTTCAATACGCTGGCTTCTCGTTCACTGCCATTCATTTTGAGGCTGCCTGTGACCCTCCGAGTGCTCCGCCTCCCTATTTTGCATATGAACCGACTGCCTCAATTGCAGGTAATTGACCCCACCCCCCAACACCAGGACAAGATTGCAGACAATAAGGCAGCTTGCCAACTTCCCAAAACAAAATAAAAAAGTGAAAAAAAACAATACACAAAGAACATTGTCAATAAAACCACAGCTACAATTATTAGAAGACCACAGCCGCGATGCTGGAACAATTTGTTACAGAGAGCAAATAGCAAATAAATGTGTTCCTCATTTATGCCCTGAGGCTCTAGGCGAGTACATCTATGCAAAAAAAAGACCTAACCCCAAAAAAATTGATACAAAAGGTTTTTCAACTGATTTCGTTACCTCTAAGTGTCCTTAATAACATACTAAAAATCTAGGAAAATCTGACTTCAGGAAAGGTGTCATTTTCAAGATCAAAGTTTTTAAAAATAAAGGTTACTACATGATAATTACATTGGCATGAACTAACATGTTTTCAGGATCTGTTTGTTTGGAATGCTGTTTGGGTGGATAAAGACACTACTGCTATGATAATATCCATGTGCTGTTTGTCAGGGCACATCATCAGTGATGAATCATGGTGTCACTACACTGTAAAAAAAAAATAGTTGAGACTATTTAAAAAAACAGGGCAACCTTCTGCATTTAGAATTTTAGGTTTAGCCAACAATGTTTCCATGATAATCTCAATTATGAATACACCGTCATATTTATTGAGAATTCTTAATTCAATCAATTTTCATTTCCTCATTCTACCAACACAAATTCGTCTTTCTACTGAACAGTCGGCACGTTCTGCCAACGATGTTCCCATGATAATCTCAATTATGAATACACCGTCATATTTATTGAGAATTCTTAATTCAGTCAATTTTCATTTCCTCATTCTACCAACACAAATTCGTCTTTCTACTGAACAGTCGGCACGTTCTGCCAACGATGTTCCCATGATAATCTCAACTATGATAACATTGTAAAGTTTATTAAGAATTCTTAATTAAGTCCATTTTCAATTCCTCATTATACCAGCACAGATTAGTCCTTTTGCTGAATAGACATTCACAACATTTCAATAATGTACAACAAACTTCACACTTTGATTTTGTTTTTATTTCAACAAGTACTTTTGAACAGAATCAAAAGTATTCATACAATTTAAGAGCATAACCATTTTCTGTCTTTTTAAGCAGGAAATAGAAGGCTAAATGGGGTTTAGTGTCTTTAAACAAAATTTGGCCCTTCAGAACTTAAATTTGGTTTCACAGACCAAGCTGCAATATTAAGTGCAGTTGTAATTGGGGTGTCATGCCATTCATATCTACTTGCTCTCTACTAGTTCTGAAACACAAGCTACAAGTTTGAGACACTGATTGACCCATACACAGCCTAAATACACATTTGCCAATTCAGAACATGGCCCTGCACCTAAGTAACATAAGGTTTAACATGTCTGGTAAATAAAACAATGTAAAAGAAAGGATAATGATGGGAAATTGCTATACCGCCATACAAAGGGAAAGTGCAGTAATTACATTAACATTCAAACTGAGAAAAAGGCCTAAGACTGGATGTTGTAGTTACTTCAAATTTGACATGGCAAAATCTCTGAAAACGGGACACATTTGGACCGCTAGTCTTTTTTGCAACATAAAAGGTGGTGTAATGAACACCCTTCTCAGTTTGAACTCAATTACTGCACTTTGCCTTTGAAGGCCAGTATACCTCTAGCCTGCCTCTCACCGACGGTGCGCAAGTGTAGCTCCGGAGCACCCCGGTGGAGTGGAGCTACACACACATCCGTCTCATAGCGCTGCCCTTAACACACTCTTCTCGAGTAGAGAATAAACGGAGCACTTGTTGCTTAAAGATCAACGGCTGCTCACATTGACTCTAGAGATTAACCGAAAACATTTTTGGAGGAATTTGTTGGTGGCGAGTTGAAATATGTTGGTGGTGAATTGCAATAAATGCACCATTTATTTTCGACTCCAGAAGAGCATGTTAATGGCAACGCTACCAGATGCTGGTTTGTGTACACACCCGCACCATCGGTGAGAACCAGGCTAGTATAGCCCAAGTAAGGAGGTAAAACTCAGCGATACTCCACACTGTGAGAAGATGGGTCATCAAGGGGAACTTGACGTAACCAGTATGCATCTCAAAATACAACCTTGTATTCACTCTTCAAGTGCAAGTTTGTTAAAATGTCTTCCACATTTTCCCCTCAGAAATACAAGGTAGTCATACTCCAACACCGTGGGAGCATAGGCCATCAAAGGAACTTGATGTAACCACCACACATTTCAAAATACAGCCTCGTCTTCAGTCTTACAGTATAAGCTAAGTTCAAATGTCATCCACATTTTTTCCCTCAGAAATATAGCCATACTCCAACATTGTGAGAACATAGGCAGTCATGGGAACTTGACATTACAGCCTCGCCGGCAGTCTTACAGTGCCAGTTTGTTTTTCAGAGATTGTACACGCCGTGTACATTTGAGACAAATCTCCATGAAGACATTTTGCAAAGTATCGAAGGTATACTTCAGAGCCTTTGGGTAGGAGATATTCAGGGCATAAAGGAAGCCAAAAAGGTATGCCAGAGCAGTTGGGGTATCTGGGATATCTTGCAAAACAACTCTCCTCGAGGATGACGGCAATGTTTTGCACTCGCGTAGATGTACCTGGACCACAGTCTTCACGAACATATAGAATGCCCACAGCCACACCCTGGAGAGCCACACCATCTGCATCGGCCTCCTGCAGACAACAAAAGCACAAAAAAGTATTTTTACTCTCACATTGACTTTGTAAATCTGCTGTGCCCCCTCCTGTACCACCTACTCATGGTGAAACTCATAGGGCTGGGTCCCATTACATGACACTATTATACAAATAAAGGGAACATCAAACCGAAAGCAATGTAACTCCCTGACAACCTACCAGCAAGGAAGCAATCACTGTGAATTCATTTTGTCTACAGTTTGTAAATTTCAACCAATGAGTAGCAATTGGAGGTAATAACCAAAGTATGCCCCAGAAATAGTTTTTTTCAGCAGGTGGCATCCACAGACCATTCCACCCTCACCTCACCCCCTTCTTCTGCAATGTAGGTTTAAATGAGGCAGAGTATAATCCACTGAAGTTGCTCAGCTAGTGGTTGTCAAAGGTGGCACATCAATGTGTGGCAAGAAGATTTGCTATGTCCCCCGGCAGTGTCCAGGGCATGGAGGGGATGCCAGGAGAAATGCCAGTACCACCACCACATACACAAACTCACTCACTTATTCAGTCTTTGCCACTCAACCCCCTGAATTTCTATTCATTTACCCCCCACCCGATCAATGGTAGTTACCTCATCACTGAAGTTTGAATTGTTGCCCTTAGGGAGGTGCCACAGGTGAATCAACAAAGACATCCACCCCTCCTCTATTCATTACCCCATCTTAGACTAAATCTCCAGTTCTATTCTCTATTGTATTCTATTACTCTGTACTACGTGCATGTCAGCACACTTTCAGTCTGAGTGTGCATGAGTATAATGTACATAGTATGAAACATAAAGGCACTGTATGCCATTATATGATTTGTTGGAAAAAGTTCCTGTCTGATGCTAATGACTACTTACAAGGCACTCTTTGAAAAGTTCCTTGGGGTCCTCACAGAGAAATACTGGAAGTCCTCGAAGAGCAGCATCTTTGCGGTGCCTGAGGATGTCAGAGGTCTATGTCAAAAAAGCAAGAAAAAACATCAGTTTGGTCAGAGTTAGAGTTCAAACACTTCTTTATAGCAAAAATCGTTTCACTTATTAATTTTCTTTCTACTCCAATATTAAAAGATTTTCCCCAGCAACTATACTGTTCCAACGAAATACTCAGCTAGAAAGGAACAGTAAGCAAAATGGATTCAAAATGCATTTTGCTTAACTGGACAGGTTGGGATCACAGAAGTATGATTGACTGACAGTTGCATTTCATTGTTTAGGTGTTCCCTTCATTTTATGTAGCAGTGCAATAAATTATACACAAACACATTTATAGAGTTAGAATTTATGACTTATTTGGCAATAACACAAGACTCACCATGATCCGTCAACAATGTGTCCTCAGCGTCACCCAGAGCCTTCCCCCAACAAGGTCAGCTGTCAAAGGACAGTAATGATTCAATTAATTGATGCCAGCAACCATGATTTTAACATAGACACTGCTCTCTACTTTCAAGAACCTATAATGGCAAGCAACAAGAATAATACTTAGCCAAGCAATGCCCAACTGTGACAATCATGCCTTGAGAATATTATGTACATATAGTTCCACTAAAGGACCATAACAGCGTACGAGGTATGGATGCTCAATTATGTGACGTTTTGGGTTAAGATAAAATCAGGACACATGGCTTTAAGCAGTAAGCTATGATCTGATAACTTAAACACCAGAACACTTAAAGGTGCACTGTGTAAGATTGTGGCCAGAGTAGGCATTGCAACTATGCTGCTCATTGAAACCTTTCTGCCTATTGCCAAATTTAATATTTCTTGAATATTAATAAACTATTCAAAATGGCGAACCATGGAGAGCACCCCCCCCCCTTTTCATGCATGTAAAATGCAAATTTCCCACCTTATAATGAACACTTGCAATGTAATAGTAGTGTTGACTATTTGTTAAAAAAGCTAAAATTTGTGAATGGGTGGCCTGAATTCTGCAAATGAACAACTAAAATCATTGCAGTGCACCTCTAATGTTGATTTTCTAGGTGTTGTTTTTTTTTTTTTGAAAAGTCCCTTTTAAAACATATTTCTTGAAAAAAGCACAACATTCACATTTGAATATGAAATTCAACTGCTAAATTAGCTAAAGCGCACCTTTGTGATGATATCTTACAAGGCGTGACTTTAAGGCACAACTCCCTTTTGGGGTCTCCTATGGTGAAGCTCCTGGTGTCACTCAGGGAAGATTGTCCTGGTCTAAGGAGAAACCACAGTGCTTGAAGAACATGGGAGATGTGGTGCTCTTATCTGAAACATAATCAGAAAGGATATTTTGAAATAAGTTTAGCATCCATAAGAAAAAGCCTTTTGCTAGGAGCCACATAGCATACCAACATAACATTGCATGAAGATTACTTTTAATTGCTAGCTCATTTGATGTGCACAAGTTAGAAGTGAATGCATGAACAAAAACAAAAGACAAACGTGTGCAATAGCATACACAGCCTCACAGACGCACGCTACTATTCAGCCTACTAACAGCTGAACAGTAACAAAAAAACACAGACTATGATAACAGAAACTTTGAGTCCTTAATGTTACCATTACCAGTAAATGACATGGCTACTCCAGGTGGATTGGCAGTGTGGCATTGGACTAATGCGGTCAGCTTGTAACCATTACATGCCACAAATTGAAATCAGAAATACCGCGCTGGTTAAATAAGAGGGCCATATACTGTACCACAGATGCATTGACAGTTTTTAAATGAGATAAACAAACAGCCGGTCCGTAACATTCCTGCAGGAATTCGCTCGACAGTTAGCTAACATGAATGCCATATGAGCTAGCCCATTAGCAAACACTGGTTCAAAACTAGCACATGGTGAAACGAAATCTTGTCATTCATAAAAACACACAGAGACATGTTAAATTACTTCTTTAACAGGACACAATGTTGTACACTTGCTTACAGCCTGTTAAAAACGTACCTTTTCGAAATTTGGCCATCCTGCAAACAAAGTTGAGAAAACTTCAACCGGAGTGGAACTGGAACACATGTTGCCTGCCACTGCCAGCCCTTCCCATGTTGACAGGCAACCCTGTGTCGTGGCCAAGAAGCGCATGCGCTGAATAAACAGTTGTGGCAATTAAGTATTTTCAATTTGCAATATTCACTATTTTATATTCACATATCACTGAGATGCAACCTATCGGTTTGATGTGGATTTTTCTGTTGGTTAATAATAATTCATATTTCCTGTCCATTCAATTGTGAACATGTAATTACTTGAACAATGCGTAATTCTATTTTTTACGGTGTAATGGTATTTTGGGTCTTTCAGCAGCTGAACTGAATAGACAGGAGCCACTACATGTGTAAGTAGAGGGCAAGGTGAAACGGTTGGTACTGGAGACAGACAATGTCCTGAAAGGACATAGGGCTTTAGCATAGCTTTTGGGTAAGCCAGAGTAGGGCCTGTTGTAGCTTCATAGGCAAGGGTCAGGGCCTTGTATTCAATTAGGGCATGAAAAAGAGGACATGACTGGGAAACTGAGGCTATGTGGTCAGAGAATGATAGATGGTCATCAACAATGACACCTAGATTTCTTGTGGCCTTATTTGAGGCAACAGTAGCAGAATCCATATTGAGCTCGATATCATGGCAACCTAAATCTTTGGCTGGGATCACCAGCAGTGCATTTGGATGAGGCTCAACTGAAGGTTGCATTCCTTCATACTTGTGGATAGTTCAGAGAGGCAAGCGGAAATGTGTGTGACCGTGGAGTCATCTGGCACAAAGTAACTGTGCTTCATCGGTGTAACAGTAGTATGAGAAGCTGTGAGAACAGATAACATGGCCCAGTGATGTGGTGTACATGGCAAATAGGAGTCCCAGCACCAGCCCTTAGGACACCTCTGTGGAGAGGCTATGATTTGAGGACAGCTGACCTTGCCCTTGATACATGCTAAGAATGATACCACCAGACTCAAAGAATGTCTGGAAGAACTTGAGACACATAAAACTCAATTATTTATCTAAGAGAGATGTTAAATAATCATGTTTTGAAAAAAAATGCTAGCTGGTGTGTCTGCACAAAGATTTTTAGATTTACTACAAAACAAAAAGAGATGTCCATAATCTCTTCTATCTTCTGACTTACTAGAAACAAAATAAAAGAGTAATTTTGAGCTTGGATTTTTCAGATTTTGAGTTTTTGCATTTTGAAATTTAACGCATATTTAATCCTTTGAGGAGTAAGGAATTTCTAGAGGTTCTTCTAGAATTTTACTGGAACACTCTACAGCTCCCATAGACGTCTGTGTTAAAAATCTCACAAAGACATTATGACATCATAATGAGAACTCAAAATTTGGGCAAAATTCTAATCACATATTTGTGATGGTACTCCTCAAAGGGTTAATTAGATATAGTCCAATTACCATATTAAAACATAACATTTCAGAAAACTTGCAATACATTTTTTTCTCACAAATATGTGAGTAATCACTGGATTAAGTTTCATGGTGATATCGGCAAGCTACATTTTTTGGCCTATTCACCTGGAGTGTCTCTTGACCCTTATAATAAGCCTATGGCAGCCATGTTGAAAAAACTCATTTCCCAAAGTCAGATTTTACTAGATTTTTAGTATGTCATTTAGCAGGTCCAATAGTAATAGAATCCATAAAAAAACCTTTTGTATCATTTTTTTGGGGGTTAAACCCTAAATGTACTCGCCTACTCCACTGAATTTAGAGTATGAATCCAAAATGCCTTTCCATAAAGCCTCTCTGTCTAATTGTCTGCAATCTTGTCCTGGTGTTGGGGGGTGGGGTCAATTACCTGCAATGAGATGAGACCAATTTAGCCAAACCAAGTGGGATCACCTGTGAATGTCAAGTCCTGAAATGTGTGTCTCTCTCTTGCTATCATTTGACTCTGAAGAAGGTGTAGCAACACCGAAACGTTGGTCGGGTGTGTGCACAAAAGAAAGTCTTGAAAATTAAGCTGCAGTGTGCTCCAGCTTCTCCTTTCCAGCTATGCCAGTGACTTACTGGCAGTGTTGCCAGATGAGGCTGATGATTTCCAGCCCAAAAAATGCTCAAAACCCGCCTGGAAGCACTAAATCCCGCCCAATTCTATTGATGTCGATGGGAAAGATTGGGCGAGTTTTCCTGTAAAATGCCATTTTTACCCGCAGACGGCCATCCCAAGCAGCCCAATTGGGTGGGAAACAGCCCAATCTGGCAACACTGCTTACTGGAGCCTCAATGCCAGTGATTTCAAAAGCACTGGGACACTGATCTGTGATAGGTCTGTTAGAGCATTAGGTCCAACCCCCTATGGGCGGGGTTGAAAAGGTGGGAAAAAGGCTTGTAGTCTCAACAGAAATCCACCTCTCTTACCGCAGAGATACAACAGCGGCGATCTGAGCGAGTCGAGCGACGGAAGTAATTGACTTTGTATTGAGTCGAGAGACAAAAGCGATTCTGGAGACTAGAGCGATTTGCGCGCCGAGCGCGACAATTTGAAGTTGAAATCTTTTCAACTTTTTATGACGCGGTTCGGCGACAAGCCGCGACAGCCAATGACTGTATAGAGGTCAGTGACCACAGCCAATGGGAATGCTTGAATGCTTTGCCTTCCGCCTGTACGGACATACTCTAGTCTCCTCAGTCTCTCGTATCGCTTGCTGCTACACTCTGTCGCTTGAGTCGCGTCGCCGCTGGTGTATCTCTGCGGTTACACTTCCTATGTCGATGATGCAAAATGACCATTTTTACATCATTGACATAGGAAGTGTTAAGAGATGAATGTGGATTTCTCCAATCTCAGGGGGAATTGAGATATTTTTGAAAGACCATTCAAAAGTATGACTGGGTGTCTATCAATGGAAAGCCTAATGCAAAATGGGTGGAGTGTCCCTTTAAGGTCGATATGTGTCCTGTTTTAGAGATGTTGATACACCCAATTTACAGTAACTACAATATCCAACTTAATACCAATGCATTGAAGGCCTTTTTCTAAATTGTTAGCATAGTTACTGCACTTTGCCTTTGTAGGGCAGCATGTGCAGTAGTGTGTGTTGACGCCATACATGTATACTGTGCTGTTGGACTCAGAGGGGATAGCGACCAGTCCATAGGCATCTCTGTCAATTAGGAAGATCAGCAGCACCACGACAGCAGGGA
>NC_085874.1:5091227-5271227 GCF_034702125.1 Engraulis encrasicolus
GGTAAAGGCAAGGTTGAATGGTTTATGACTCAGGAAAACAACTAGCTTCAGTGACCCTGTGATCAGAAAAGTTTACTGCATGCCGTGCTCTGCAATGTAGAGTGATGCATGGACCTCTTTTGCATAGCACTGCAACTACGCTGGACTCTGCCTGAGGTTTCTTCCTGACTATAGGGGGTCTTTTTTCTCAGACCTCACTGAGCTTTTTTTTCCCCCTTACAAACTATGAATCAAGCGAAAGGGAGTTTTTCCTCACCCCTGATGCCACCAGGGGCCGCACCTGAGCGCCCAATCTCTGTGTGACTATCTATGACTTGTGATAGGCCCAGCCACTATGGACCTTACACATCTAAGAATCCTGGTCCTAACCTACGTTGACCTTATGACTCTACATTCTCTGTCTATCTCTTCTTCCTCTACCGTCCTGCTTTTTCTGCCTCTCCTCTATACCTCTCCTTTTAAATCTATCTCTAACAATGTTTCTTTTTCCCATTTGTTAAGCACTTTGAGTTACAGTGCTATACAAATACAATTATTATTATTATTATTATTATTATTACATTCTACAACGCATAAAACGACCTCAAGGGCCGTTAACTGCCCTCATGATGGAGGTTCCCCACACCTGCTATAAGGGAAGCGAACTCTGCGAAGCGAAGCGAAAAAAATCAAGTTGAATAGATAGATAGATGATGCCTTTGTTGTCCAAAGGGGAAGTTTGTTTTCACCAACATCAACAAAAACTTGTCACAGCCAAGCATGTAGACAGACGTGAAGGCATCCACCCACGCCATAGAACATTCAGTAACAGATACACAGAAGACCCAAGCACAACACTGATGACAGTCATACACTATGTACACATTCCAAACAGACACTGCCAAACAGCACAAATACAACATTGATGGCATTCAGGACTCTATGCACACATTCCAGGAGGGTCAAATGCAGGGTTAGTTGGTTAGATTGGTTAGTGTAGAAATGGCAGAAAGTTTTTGTTGAAGCATGCACGTTGCCATCTGAGTGTTCTGTACCTGAGTAATTCTATAATTAGGGGGACATTTCAAGTTTCAATGTCCTGTATTTCGTGAGCTGAGAATTATAAGGTTCTATCTCCATTTTTTGTAAAATTGAGTTTTTTACATAATCTGACCCATTACAAGCTTATTAATGCCTGTGTGGTGTTATTTTTGTGAAAAAAGTATTATTTTACATTGTTATTAATGAAATAAAAACGTTCTATCTCACAAAACAGCTGGGATGTAAAAACTTTGATGCTCAATATCTCAGAACTACCCTAAACGGAGATAGAACCTTATAATTCTAAGCTCACGATTTGTCAATTTCACTAACTTCCAATTTCAACCAATGATCCTTTGTACATCAGCACACATGTAGGCCTATCTTTTTTCCACAAGTAAAAAAGTTTTTTTTGGATAAAATATTTAGAATTTTTGTATAGAATATTTATTCATTAATATGAATTTGGTTATTTATTGATTAAAAAAATTACAACCCTCAACTTTTTTTGAATAAACGTCTCCTCGACCTCATCATAAGCCCCCCCCCCCCCCCCCCAAAAAAAAAATTAAAGACTACCGGTAAATAAACTATAAACAAGCAACCTCACCTCTAAGCTGTCACCTTCTCGATAGCCTGGGGGGCTGTGAAGCCCCTGTTGAGAAAATCAAGTCTACACACAGAATGTCATCATTGTAAATCAACACAAAGGGAAAAGGAGGTATGTCTACTGTACCTTCAGTTGTGGAGTTATAAAATGCACATTCTGGTTCCCTTAAGTCCTAGAGGTAACAGGACATGAGAAGAGCATTATGTCCTAGTGTAGAAAAGACATTTTAAACATGCCACAATGTGCACCTACATGAACATATACAGTATGTTATGATATAATGTAATATAATAATGTAATAATGATAATAATAAGAATAATAATAACCATAAATCTGACTAATATGATAATATTCTATGATATATAATATAATATTATAATATAATATAAAATAAATATTACAATATATAATATAATATAATATAATATAATATAATATAATATAATATAATATAATATAATATAATAACTCTAAATCTGACTATTATTGTTTATTAACACACCTTCAGCACTAAGGCCTGGGATGGGATATACAGTACTTGCTGCAGGATACGCGTGTGTTTGCACATTTTGTACGTTAAAATATTGTCAAAACAGTGAGGGGTGACTTCCATGTAGAGGTCTAACTTCCATGTTGAGCTGGTGGTAGAGTTAAACAATGGTGGTAGTAGCGCTTTTACAAGTATGTGCATTCATTCACACACAGTTGCATGCATGATTTAAATCACAGAGGAAATATATTCCGGGTCTTACAGTGTCAAAGTAAACCCTCCCCTACACATGGGAATTGGGCATACTCTCTACATCAGTCATTCTCAAACTGTGGGCCGGGCCCCACTGGTGGGCCATGAATGTATTCCAAGTGGGCCTTGAAATCATTTTCTAAAAATCAAAAATGATATGAGACTGCATGTTGCTGTTGGCTCTTTATTTGAGTTGCATTGTTAATTGGGTCAAAGGTGAGCCCCAAACATATGTGAAAATTTCAAGTGGGCCCCAATTTGGAAAAGGTTGGGAACCCCTGTTCTATATGTCTGAGCCACTGATTTCACCACGTTTTCTTGACTGGACCATGCCCCAAGTCCCTTACGTGGTTACGTCTCTGTTAATTGCCCACACATTACCACCTTGGAAGTCGCATGGTGTGCGCATGGAAGGGGGGAAATAAGTGACTGACTAACAGACTGCAAATGTACTGTGCAGTTGGTAAGTTGGTCAATGATTTTTTTTTTCCTGGCTCAGACGTCTGGTGGTACAACCACAGCTAATGCCCATAAATTAATTAGTAATTGGTAATTAATGTACTGCATTGAATGGGCTCCGCCCTGACGTGTGCTAGTACTAAAGCGCCATTGACCCACGAATGATCAGGGAACTCACATTTTGCTTGTTTAGAGTCACGGAGATGTTTATGGGTTGCTGTAGTCCATGGATGCTCTTATTGGACACACTGATTCCATACACACGGCCGTCTAACACACCCAAGTCCTGCAGAACACCAACAAGCCATCATGTTCAATCATAATCATAGTGTTAATACCAGTCTAGGTTTGGACAAGGTTAACACAGGCAAGTTCTGCAGAAAAACAACATGAGATCACACACAGTATGAATACTGGTCAAAGTAAATATGTGTGTGTGTGGTGTGTGTAACGAAATGGTTAGATAAGTTGCGGTGCATTTGTCCGGACCGACCTGAGGGTGTGAGAGCAAATGGATGGACCTGGCAAATGGTACAGACACACACTCACTCACTCACACACACACACACATACACACACACACACACACACACACACACACACACACACACACACACACACACACACACACACACACACACACACACACGGACAGTAGCGTCTTTGTGCAGATGGGCACGCCGGCAGGCCTGTTTACTCATTTCTGAAAAGACTCAACTACAGTACATCATAACAACATTGCTACAGTATGACATTACTTAGAACCTTCAGTAACAGATTAAGAGTTGGCCACTACAATTTTGGTGATAGTATGGTTATAACATAGGCTCTGCGCAAAGGGTTAAAGGAGTACCTGGAACTGAGGGGCTGAGTGGATGACACAGAAGATGATGGTGTTCTCTTCTCCATCCTGCAGCAGCTCAGCTGGGAGGTCGACCTGCACCGAGCTGTTTTCCACCGCCCCTGCAGCAGCCTGCAGCAACCAAACCCCAGCAGTCACAATCAAACACCAGCAGTCACAATCAAACCCCAGCAGTCACAATCAAACCCCAGCAGTCACAATCAAACCCCAGCAGTCACCAGACGTCACCATCAAACCCCAGCAGTCACAATCAAACCCCAGCAGTCACCAGACGTCACCATCAAACCCCAGACGTCATAATCAAACCCCAGCAGTCACAATCAAACCCCAGCAGTCACAATCAAACCCCAGCAGTCACAATCAAAGCCCAGGTGTCACAATCAAACCCCAGCGGTCACAATCAAGCTCCGGCCATCACAATCAAACCCCAGCGGTCACAATCGGGACAATGACATTCTAGGTTGTTTCGTACGTGTCTACGTCACAATAGCTATGCGCGTCCTTGTTGCCGACGATGTTTGATTCGTCGCCATGACAACCGTCCATACCGTCCCTAATTTTAACCCTAAACCTAACCTTAACCCTAAACCTAACCCTAACCTTAACCCTTAACCTAACCTTAACCCTAAACCTAACCATAACCCTAACCTTAACCCTAAACCTAACCCTAAATCGCTTGTTTGAAACTAGTGAGTCCCAGTGCAGTGCCCACTGCAGTTCGGCAACGAGGACGCGCATCACTAGTGACGTAGGCACGCCCGGACGAAGTACCCTAGTTTTTATGAGTTCCCATCACAATCAAACCCCGGCAGCCTGCAGCAATCAAACTCCGTCCATCACAATCAAACCCCAGCAGTCACAATCAGACTCCGGCCATCACAATCAAACCGCAGTCATCACAATCAAACCCTACCTCTACCCCAGCCACCACAGCCAAAGCCTACTCCAGCTAGTAAAATAAAACTCCAGCCACCACTCCAATCACAAAGTCCAGCAATCACAGTGAAACCCTACCCCAAGTTAACCTGACTCTCACCAGCTGGGATGTTTTTCGTCATCTTCACGACACTGTATGAGGCTTCAGGAGGGAGGTCTACTAACATTTTACCGTTGGACTCTACTATGGCATTCGTTACCCTCACCCCCCTAAACCTCGCTCCCATCCGGGTCGTGGCACCAGTGTAATCCCTACCTCAGCCATCACAGTCATACGCTAAACCAAGCCTAATATAGCCATCACAGTCAAGCTGAACCCCAATCCCAGCCCTCACAGTCAAGTCCTAAACCAGCATGGTAAACTGTTGCCATAACAGATCATGACAAGTAACAGGGTACTCCATTGGGTTTTGAAAACTATGGTGAGTACTATGGTGGATACTTCTTCCAGTGAAGAATGCACCATAAAGTTGCATGGAAATTAGCATGACACACCAAAGTTGACCACATTATTATAAGGATGATAACTGTACCCGAAATACATATCAGAAATCAGGCATCAGTGTTGGAGGCAAAAGGGCTTATGTCCAAACTACATCTACGCTTGTCCTAGCGTATGTCACATTTACATGTACACCTATAGGCCTAGCGTATGTCCCATTTAGAACTACGCTAGGCCAAGTGTATCTCCCATTTACACCAACGTTAGCCTACGCTAATGTGAAGTGTATAAAGTCAAGAGAACTGAAACAGAACTGCTTAAATGTACAGTAAGGCCGAATCCCCTTTCTAATTTCTATCCCTACGCCTGCGCCTTCCCCTTGCCCCTCGTCCCTTCAAACGGAGCAGTAAGGTGTAGGGCTTGAAACGCAAACCCTTTGAACTGAGACACTCCTTCAACAATCACAGATTGACACCCATAGCATTAAAAAAAACAGCCTCTCTATGGTTAACCAGCGATATTGCTTGTAATTACTCGCGCAACAATTTAAAAAAGGACAACGGTGTTGCACGACCTTTGCAAAACCTTCATGACTTTCATGCATTGTGTTGACGTTAAAGGATAGTTCCGGCGTAAAATGAAAGTTTCACCATCGATTGGCCATGCCACATAATGTGTCTAATGATAAGACATTCTGGGAAATGCCGCAGCATTACGGAGTTAGCTAATTTTGAGCTTTTTGGTAGGATCTGAAAACAGCTGCTAGCTGGTAAAATGGTAAAATGGGAGGGAAAGTAACTCATCGCCCCCTGCTGGCAACGTTCCAAGCCCCTGCATCAAATGAATGGGTTTTTTCTTTGAAAAATTACATCTCGACCCTGACGACGAAGTAGAAGTAGTGGCAGTCATATAATATGCATGTTGGCCCATTTTATCGAATCAGGTGGTAAAATGTTCGGTTTTTCACTGATCTGAACTGATTTTAATATTCTTAAAAAAGCTAATACAGAACTACACTGACTCGCATGTGTGACGTGTTTACTCCATGTAATTAGCCAAATTAGCATAGCCAAACATGAGCCAGAGAGGTGGTTACTCGTCACCACAGAAGCCATCATATCTACTAGAGAAATTAAAACCAAACCAAAATAATCGCATGTATATATGTGTAATAAGAGGACAGTATGGAACTCACAGGATTACAAGAATGTGAAGATATGCAAAGAACTTGCGTTCATTCTCGTTCATTTGTTTCTCTGTGTTGTCAAAGAGGCGCGAAGGACAGCATGCTGGGAGCTGTAGTCCGTTTCCGACCAGATTGGAACATTTTCTATTTTTCTTAAAAGGGCAAAAAATGACTCAAGATTTTCACAGGTAGTAGTTCATCCTATTGTGTACGCTGCAAATGTGTCTGGTGGGAGTGATGGGTCGTTCTGAAATTGTAGGGCAGTATAGTAGTTCACTTTTCAATGACTATTGCTACATGCTACAAACTACTGTACTTGCCAAGCTAACAGCAGTTTTATTTTACGTTTCTTGGCATCCTACCTCTTTGTTGATACCTACCTTAGTGTCATTGGCCTCAAGATGCAGACCCCTGAATGTCTTTTTCGGCTTGTAGAGATGCATAGCGATTTCATCTTTTGACAGTGACATTGATTGCTTTATTTGTGTGATTTCCAAAAGCTTCTCCATTTTCTTCACATGCCTACAGCGAAGACAATCAACAAGGCTCATTTACTAGCTATTCTGAATGGACGGCCAAGCTGTGCAAGGGAAACTGATCTCTGCATTCCCATGTAACTTGATGGATTATATGCCAATAAATTAATGTTTTACAACTTTGCTACAAACTTCATCAAAGTGTTGCAGTGTCTTCTTTTGTCTTTCATTAGCTTTATGATGTCTTCCATACAAGCTTTTGCATCTTCGATGTTTGCTCCTTTTTGTTTTTGACAGCGAGACGATTCATTGTCTGGAGTAAAAGATTCAGTGGATTAGAAAATGACATGGCGTGTATTGTATGGCTTTGTTTAATGATTTATATAATTCAAATTAAGGCAAGAGACGTGTATCTATATGAAAGAAAAACCAAGTACGCGCTTATTATTAACTAGCCAATGACTACTATAGATAAACTCAAGGGTGGGCATTTTCATTCACGCATTTTCAACCATCCAAATCAACATATTCAAAGTTATTTCAGCAGTGTTCCTTTTCAGGATGATGGGTGCTTATTTTCACGTCATTGACATTTGAGAGTAAAACAGCATTATTCAAGATATTATTTACGTATGTGCATGGACGCACAGTAATGAGACCACTGCAGTTGTTTGAATGACACAATTTAAACCTTACTGTGGAAATCTTGTCCTTTTGCTTGTCGACATCTTCCCTTTCCCTTGTTATTGGTACTCCAGTGGCCTTGTCCACTTCCATGATCTGTTTCATTGTCATATTTTTGATTAGTTTGAAGATGGAGACAGCTATTAGCGGTTAGTTGGGCTCAAATCACACACACACACACACACACACACACACACACACACACACACACACACACACACACACACACACACACACACACACACACACAAACACACAGAGACACACACACACCTTAAGTACACTCTTTGTCGAAACAAGCTCACACATGTACACACACCAGAAGCGTTTTCCTCAACGCAAAACGTTGGGGTTTTCCCCAATGTAAGTAGGCCTAACAACCAGGGGTGCATTTCTCGAAAGCGTAGGCCTAGTTGTTTGCGAGTTACCAACTTGAGTAGTTGCCAATGGGAAATTGCACTGAAAACGACAAAGTAGCTAATGAAGTTAGCGACTATGGTTATGAGAAATGCACCCGAGGGCTGGCCAAAGTAAAAGTAGAAGTAAAAAAAAACAAAAGCTGCCAAATAGCGAAGTACCTGATTCTGGTCTGGGATTTGGTCTAGAGGAACCCTTAGTGGATCCTTTTTCACCTGAGAAAGGAAATAATAATCATCAAAGAGATATAGAGTAGAAACTCTATAAAGAGCAAATTCATTTAGCATCTTATATATGGAGGGGCCTCCATAACTCCTTCTGTTCTAATGGTAAATGGGAGACAAGTGTGATAAATGTGCCTTTGAGGTAAACAGGCTTTTGACTCAGCATACTATAGCGAAGCCATATGCCAATAAATTGCAATAAATAGCTGATTCATTTTGCATCTTAAATATGAAGGTACAGTAGGCTACCTCCATGACTCAGCAAAGTGAAATACACTCTGATTTCCGATACTCCCATTATCATAGCCTGTAAGATGTGTGTTGTGAGGTTTTCATGAGACATGTGTTTATTTAATTTATATCATTCAAACCAAGGCAAGGGAAGTGCATCTGTTTATTATATTATATTATATTATATTATATTATATTATATTATATTATATTATATTATATTATATTAGGCTATATTATATTATATTATTAGCTAGCCTGTAAAAACTATACATTCAAGGTGGGTAATTTTCATTCACGCATTTTCAAACATCCAAATCAACATATTCAAAGTTATCTCAGAAAAGTTTCTTTTCAAGACGACATTGGTACATTACTGATATTTTCATGTCATTGACATTTGAGAGTAAAACAGCATTATTCAAGGGATTATTTATGTGCATGAACATACAGCAAGGAGACCAATGCAGTTGTTTGAATGATTATTTAGTCTACGAAAGATGTGTTGGAAAGTTTTCATACGACATGTTGTGTTTTTTTAATTTATATAATTCAAACCAAGGCAAGGGAAGTGTATCTGTTCATTATATTATATTATATTATATTATATTATATTATATTATATTATATTATATTATAATTAACCAGCCTAACAACTCAGATAAATTCAAGAGCGGACATTTTCATTCACGCTTTTTCAAACATCCAAATCAACATTCAAAAAAGACTGGAGGAAAAAAAATCCTTGGTCCTTCAGTTGATTAATGTGGTAAAAAAATAACCATTATTTAACAGGCAAATGCATTAAAAAAAAACACCAACGCGTATCGGCGCTGCAGCCTTCATGAAGGCATCAGTTGGTTTTGAGGGATACCAGTAGCGCTCTACCAACTCTTCTGTTGATCTAAATCAACATATTCAAAGTTATTTCAGCAAAGTGTCTTTTCAGGATGACATTGGTGTATTAGTGACATTTGCATGTCATTATTTATGTGCATGGATGCACAGCAAGGAGACCACTGCAGCTGTTTGAATGACACAATTTAAACCTTATTGTCGAGTCCCATTCTCTCTCTGTCGCCTTGTCCACTTACATCATCTGTTTCATTGTCACATTTTTGATAAGGGTTAATATTAGCATAATAGTTTGAAGCTGGAGACTGTTAGATGGGTAACAAGTACACACACACATACCAGAGGTACACTCTTTGCTGAAACAAGCTCACACATGTACACATGCACGCACACACACACACACACACACACACACACACACACACACACACACACACACACACACACACACACACACACACACACACACACACACACACACACACACACACACACACACACACACACACACCAGAAGCGTGAGTTTTCCCCAACGCACTTCTACCATGCCCAGTTTTGATTGGGTACAACACTTAAGAAAAGAAATAATCATCATCAAAGAGTTATAGAGTAGAAACTCCATAAATAAATTCATGGTATCATAGGCCATTAGGCTGCTTAATTATAGCCTCACATAACACTCTGGACTGGTGTTCTTCTGTGATTATTTTTTAAGGGATTGGCACTTAAGATCTTATTGATTTGTTAATTTATACATAGTTGTGTGTGTGTGTGTGAGTGTGTGTGTGTGTGTGTGTGTGTGTGTGTGTGTGTGTGTGTGTGTGTGAGAGAGAGAGAGAGAGAGAGAGAGAGAGAGAGAGAGAGAGAGAGAGAGAGAGAGAGAGAGAGAGAGAGAAAGTGAGAGAGAGAGAGAGGTGTGTGTGTGTGTGTGTGTGGGGGGGGGGGGGGTGGAGGGGGGTGTGTTGTTGTGCACCCTATTTAAAATATCAACAACGCGGGTTGTGATGAGGGGGATCTAATTTATTGTTTATTGATTGATTTACTTTATTAATGTATTATTTATTTATTTATTATTTACTCATATTATTACTTTATCATTACTGTAATGTATTTTACATTACATTTTATAATATACTTTATGAATTTATATGGGGGGGTCCAAGCACTTTTGGCTACTACTTTTGGCTTGTTGTTCCACCCATAATTTCGCCCCTTCAATGACAATGACAATAAACTCCTTGAATCTTGAATCTAAATATGGAGGGGCCTCCAAAACTCCTTTTGTTTTAAAGGTAAAAGGGGGACATGTGAAAGCAGCTTCGATGTAACCAGGCTTTTGACTTGGCAGAGTTGAATTTCACTCTGAAATCTGTCACCTCATTACTGTATGTAACTTAAAGGGCTAATCCAGAGTTGAATGCATATTGGGCTGTTTTTTTGCATGTTTGGGAATGAATACCATCAGTATAGAGCAAAATCACATCAATCAGATGTCTTATAAGAAAGTGAGGAGTGGCAGACATTTACATAACATTTTACTGTACGTTACATTGCATTGATCGGACTCTTTTATAAGAAGCGACTTACAAATGAGTGTACAATGCATACAACATGTGGGGAAATGCAGGTTTAAAAGCAGGGTTAGTGTTAGCCGGTACTCATTTCATTCGTACAGAGCAGGGGTGTCAAACATAAGGCCCAGGGGCCAGATACGGCCCAACATGGGGTTTAATCTGGACCCAGAGTTGTAGAAAGAAACTGAGAATGTCAAGAAAAGGTAATCTCTAGCCCATTGCAAAGATGCTGCAGTTGTCTGAAATTTCAGGTTTTCAATACTTGAGAACAAATTTGCCTTTTTGGCATGCCATTTCCACTACATGCTTCTGATATACTAGGTCCATCCGCTGTCATCCACTTTGAGATGCAATTCAATACCGATTGCTACTTGTGCTATATGCGATTTTGCAATGTTTCCTTTACGTTTCTGGTTCGGATAGTACTTTGAACTCTCCGGATAGCCTACTTTGAGTCATCTAAAAAAGCGTGATCTGATTTAATGTCAGACAATGATGGAAAAGGCTTGTGTGTCTTTAGTGTATATGGAAACGTCTGGTTTCAACTGTTTACCACAGTGTGCATGCTAATCAAGTGCAAATTGCATTTCATGAAACACCTCACACACACACACACACACACACACACACACACACACACACACGCACCACAGAGACAGGAAGAGAGAGAGAGAGAGAGAGAGAGAGAGAGAGAGAGAGAGAGAGAGAGAGAGAGAGAGAGAGAGAGAATGAGAGGGAGGGCGAGAGAGTGTGAGGTGTGAGAAAGACGGAGCTCCCCTTCACCTCATGGCTGGTGGATTTGGTTGAGTTGTGGTTCAGTGCTGTATGCACACACACACACACACGCGCGCACACGCGCGCACACACACACACACACACACACACACACACACACACACACACACACACACACACACACACACACACACACACACACAGACAGAGAGAAAGCCGGAGGAAAGCACATGGCATGCACAATACACACACGGGCACGGGCACACGCACACTCTCTCTCTCTCTCACACACACACACACACACACACACACACACACACACACACACACACACACACACACACACACACACACCACACACACACACACACACACACACACACACACACACACACACACACACACACACACACACACACACACACACACACACACAGAGCTACATGACTGCACTATACTCACCAACCAGGACACAAATTAGGGCAACAACCAACATCCATTTTGTCATTCTGCGTAGAAAGAAGAAAGGTATGTTTCCCAAAGAATTACAACAGTTGTGCCTTTGAGCAGCTCGTGCTGTTGAAAAATGACTTAAAATGTCAAATAGGTCTATGAGATATGACCACCTGTTCTTTTGCTGAGCTCCACTGTGCGGGCTCTGCATTTGTGGTAGGCTATAGGCAATGAGAAATGCAAATAGTGCTAAACAAATGACATGTACTGTTTTGATATAGTTGATCCATGACTGCCTGGAAGTTGAAACACGCCAGCTTTAACACCTCCGCAACAGCGCTGTGTGAACAGTCACGAGGACTGACTGGAAGTCATCACATTTCCAATAGTGCTAGATCTAAGATAATGTCTTTACAAATCCTCAAAAGCAGAAGTTGGAAACCTTATATTCTATGCTGCAATGAAAATATAATACAGTTTACGATGTGGAAATCAGCCCTGTATAGAAAATCACATACGTTTCTTGTTGTACACTAAACATCTGGGTCAACATTGCAACTTATAATTATATATTATAGGCTACAGATTTATGATTGTAATCTCAAAGTAGTGTAAGTCAAAATACTGTATGTAGTATTTTAAATAAGCAGTAAATAATGACGTGGTGACATGTATAACACAAAGATATACGTACCTGTACTAAATATTTATGAGTATATCAAAGAGCCCCATAACATTCACTGCATAGCAAACTTGGTAACCTCAATTAGACATTAACAAAGCATAGCATGGTAAACATATCATAAGGCAAATGTATTAGCCCAAGAGGACTAAACCAGCTAATGTGCTTTAATTGACAAATAAATTAATCTTAGTTGGCAGCACTAACCTTTCCATCTGAGTGCTGAGGGGAGGACACACATGCATGGGTGATGGATGAAAACTGAAAACTGAGTTGTTTCCTAGGAACCACTCACTGAACTACTGAGTGACGTTTCTGGGGTGAATTTCTCAAAACCAAAGTTGCTAACTACATGAGCTACTTTGCTGTTTTCAATGCATTTTCCCATTGGCAACTACCGAAGTTGCTAACAGGCTAACAACTTCTCTTTTGAGAAACTCACCCCTGGTCCCACTTCCACCCAGGGCTGGACTGGAAGTGAAAAATCACCCGGGCAGTTGGCTTAAACAGGCCCCTCGCACATGCAAGCCATTTTCGCTCTATATCGTGCTCGACTTAACACAATGTTTATATTGAAGATGGAACAATGGGCTGCTCCCTCTAAACTGGGGTGTCATCCAAACACACAAAACAAACCAAACACAAACAGTAATGGTCGGCCCACCGGGAAAATGCCCTGTATGCCAGATGAGCAGTCCAGCCCTGCTTCCGCTTCTAACCAGGAAGTGTGCACATACTGTTGTGTATTAACCCTTAATAAGCAAGCTTGTCATGTCGTGTTGTATTCCATTCCACAATATCCTCTTACTTAAATCTTTTCGGTCCCTGCTGTTCCACACCATATTAGATCTTACACATATTTGGCATGTATAATTACTCAAACTATGTCTGTTGCTACACCCATGTTGCTAATACAGAGATAAGCCATCTGACACTTTCATTATGTTTGTCATAATCTATGTCATCTGGGGCTAATACTACAAAGCTGGTTCAGGAGTAAACCAGGTTTAGTTAAGAGGTAAATCGTCTAATAGAAGACTCTTCTATTGGATGATTTACCTCTTAACTTAATTTGGTTTACTCCTGAACCAGCTTTGTAGTATAGACCCCTTATCTACTGCCGTGGTCCAGAGTGGTGTCTATTGCATGTAGGGGTTGGCGATGCATATGGCCATATTAAATCGAAAACGAGTACAACATCGTCTCGAATCTGCCAAAGTGGAAAAATCGTATAGATTGTCTTGCAGTGAGGATGTTTACTATCAGTATAGTAGAGTCATAATTGGAGGTTCCGTGACCAACCTCTGGCAACAATGTTTTGATGATTGATTTGACCTCTATGGACCCTTTAGAAAAGATTTAGCCCCCATGTCCCTCGCAAAAATCCCGGGCTTTTTTGCTAGAGAGCCAAATTCAAAATGGCGTCCAGCGGCATCTCTAAAAAATAACTTTTGATCTGGATGACCTAGAATCATGTATGAAGGCACTTTTTCATACAAGCCAACCATGAGGATTCCAAATCTGACATCATTTTGGTTATAAAACTTCGTTTTGACAGCGAAATTCAAGATGGCCGCCATCCAGAACAGTTATTTTCTACCTTTTTAGGCCGTCACCGCCAAAAATGATAATATTTGGACTGGGAACCTCCCAATTTGTGTGACTCCATTTCTCATGTAAAGATATTGAGAGAATAGCTGATCTACAAGCCCAGAATTCCTCACATTGTGGGGCGTAGTGGGCTTGTAGATGGGCTATTTTAACAATGTGTCTTTTTTGTAGGCTATTATTTGACAATTTGGCAGATATTTTAGCATTGTTTGATGATTACTTTGGATGCAGTGATGGTCTTTCACTTTGAGAGTCCTTACATTATGACCCCACCCCCCAAAACAGGGGGTCTTGACCCACAGGTTGAGAACCACTTATCTAGTTTTAGGTTTTTTTTAAAAGGCCTTCACGTTTCACATTTTCCAAGCATTCTTGCACAGAGAAGCCCGTTGAGGAACTCGAGGCAAGAGCTGCTGAAATGGAAGAAGTGCGCTCACAGCAGTGATCAACTTGGTTGAAGACAGTCAGTTTGTGAAGCTCCCCCAGCTGCAAGAACACTGTGTTGTTGAGGAATGTGTGGTCTTATTCAACACCAATGGCACATACAGGAAGACGCAGAAGAGTAAGCTCATCTCGAAGATCTCCCTCCACCCTGTTTTGATTTAAGAATCCTATCTTGCTCTAATTCAGTCGTTCTCAAACTTTTCCCATCATTTGCCCCTCAGAGGGTCTGGATGCCTCCGTGGCCCCTCCCCCTTTTTGTGGGGTAAAAATCACTTTTGGCTGGCGCTATCATAGTTATGTCTGACCTGAGGTAAATTAGTAAATAAATGGTTGCTCTAAGCAAGTACTTGTACTAGTACTTGTACTAGTACTTGCGCAAACTGATTTTGCGATTGCTGCGCAGAATTAAAGGAAAGGTGAGATAAAACAGTCGAATGCAGTGCAGATGTGTGTTCATTTCCTATTCTATTCAAATCAATGACAATGAATAATATAATGTTGGTGAGGGGGGCTTTAAACATATTGGCTTATTGGCCATATAGGAAATCTTTGGGGGGGGGGGGGGTTGGCAGATGTCACACGCCCCCCCTGTGATGCCTCCGCGCTCTCTATTTTATAGGCTGTGATGCCAACTTACCTGTAGGGTTCTATGAAAAAGGAAAATCATCAGTACATGATAAGGTGATAAAGAGCTCTGTGGCAAGGCAGCAACTCTCGGTTGCTCTCTGTTCACCTTGAAGAGGGAGTACAACAGCTGCTTGTGTTCACGATACAGATGATCTATGCAGACAAGAAAAGTAGCACCATGGCTGAAGCCTGTGCTTCCAAGTCGAAGACCATGAAGAGAAAGTCTTTTATCTGTCTCCCTCCATATGCAGACAGCTTATGCCAACTCTGTCCCAACTACTTGCCGTATCTAGTGTGCCACCCCACACTAAAGAACCACCCATCGCCACTCAAACATGGTTGAGAGTATAGCGTATAGCTTCCCCGGGTCCTGTATTCCCCGGTCTTTGTATGGGACTGAGGAACTACCGACCCTTTTTCTCAAAAGGGTCCCATGTTCCCCGCATTGTATGGCCCAGGATGCTTCACATGCATATCTCTTGCATGAACGGTTGCCATGCGTATTTCATGTCAAGTTTGCGAACAGTGGCAGCCTAACCCTAACCGTAACTCTAACAACAACCCTCGCTAGTCATGCGGCAGCAGTCTACTTGGAAGCAGCAGGAATAGAACCCCTTTTTGAAAAAAGGGTTCTAAGTTCCCCGGTGGCGGGGGGACATAGGACTCTGGGAACATAGCTCCTGGGCAACATAGGGCTGACCCTGGGAGCTCATACACTGATGATTTTCCTTTCTCATAGAACCTTGAGTTGGCATCATGGCATTGTGCAGCTACACTGTTTTATAGGCTGTCTGCCATCTCTTCTGTCAAAAGGTCACAGAAGAGGACCGTCTCTTTGTCTCTGTTAATGCTTAGCATGCCAGGAAGCTACCGTAGACATCGGTATATCAGCTGCATCAATAACAACAGGGCCACTACAACCTGACTGTCATTGACCATCATTAACAGTGAAGAGCTTCAGACTGCTCAATGGTGTAGTCTTTTTCTTGTTTTTGACACTACACAATAACCTTTTGAAAGACTTGGCAGATGGGAACTTGTCAATTTCATGTGCATGTATGTGCATTAGCTTACCATGTATGCGCAGGTCTCGTTCGTCTTCTTTTGTTAAGTATAGTGTATCGTATGGATCATTGGCACCGATGATACTGGGAGCATGAGAAGGCAAGGATGATGGATGACAGCTTTTGGGCATAGCCCAACCTACTTGTATAGGGTGCCGTCCTGTGTCTGCCAATCTTCTGCTGATGGAGTTCCCGTCCTCCAGATCAGGGGTTCCCAAACTATTTTTCTCTGCGCACCCCCTTGTATATTTCAATGTGGTTCGCCTACTCACCCCCTAAGCGAATACTTAGGTGTGCTGATGGCCACGCAAGTATGGATTCACTGCTCATTCACTGCATATTAAGCACAGTCGTTTTTGGGGAATTCTCTTTTCCAATAGCCTTGGAATTAAACTACACTTCAGATGGACCCTTCCAGCATACAATGCACCATACAATTAAAAACTACTTAATGTTCATTAATACTGGATAAAAAACTACCATATCCGCCATTGCTCTATTCAGCTTGCGCACCCCCTTAAGGCAGGCTGCGCACCCCTAGGGGTGCACACACCCCAGTTTGGGAAACCCTGCTCCAGATCATGCCTATGTCAATTAGAGCAAGATAGGATTCTTAAATCAAAACAGGGTGGAGGGAGATCTTCGAGATGAGCTTACTCTTCTGCGTCTTCCTGTATGTGCCATTGGTGTTGAATAAGACCACACATTCCTCAACAACACAGTGTTCTTGCAGCTGGGGGAGCTTCACAAACTGACTGTCTTCAACCAAGTTGATCACTGCTGTGAGCGCACTTCTTCCATTTCAGCAGCTCTTGCCTCGAGTTCCTCAACGGGCCTCTCTGTGCAAGAATGCTTGGAAAATGTGAAACGTGAAGGTCTTTTTTAAAAACTAGATAAGTGGTTCTCAACCTGTGGGTCAAGACCCCCTGTTTGGGGGGGGTGGGGTCATGATGTAAGGACTCAAAGTGAAAGACCATCAATGCATCCAAAGTAATCAAACAATGCTAAAATATCGGCCAAATTGTCAAATAATAGCCTACTAAAAAAAGACACATTGTTAAAATAGCCCATCTACAAGCCCACTACGCCTTCCAATGTGAGGAATTCTGGGCTTGTAGATCAGCTATTCTCTCAATTATCTTTACATGAGAAATGGAGTCACACAAATTGGGAGGTTCCCAGTCCAAATATGATCATTTTGGGCGGTGACGGCCTAAAAAGGTAGAAAATAACGGTTCTAGATGGCGGCCATCTTGAATTTCGCTGTCAAAACGAAGTTTTATAACCAAAATGATGTCAGATTTGGAATCCTCATGGTTGACTCATATGAAAAAGTGCCTTCATACATGATTCTAGGTCATTCAGATCAAAAGTTATTTTTTAGAGATGCCGCCGGACGCCATTTTGAATTTGGCTCTCTAGCAAAAAAGCCCGGGATTTTTGCGAGGGACATGGGGGCTAAATCTTTTTTAAAGGGTCCATAGAGGTCAAATCAATCATCAAAACATTGTTGCCAGAGGTTGGTCACGGAACCTCCAATTATGACTCTACTAGTACCAGAGTGATGTCTACTTAGTGTTGTTGTCTTCACTTTTATTCTTCACATTATTATACTCCAATTGTGCACTTTATGAATGGTATCAGTGTGTTAACATTTAATCAATTGCTAATTACAAATTGCAAGTATATAAAATGCCTGTTTTTATGGGGGTTTTTGGAATCGAGATTTTATGTTAAAAAAATCGTGGTATGATATTTTTTGCCATATAGCCCACCCCTAATTGCATGCTTGTTTCTTTTCCACAGCTTGCTTGCTTCCTGCCTACCTTGTGTGTCAGCCTCTGCGGATTACGTGCAGGCTTGCACCCTTGTCTGTGTTTGTGGTTTATGCATGTTTGCATGTGCTTTCCTTGTTTGTCTGTAGTTCAAAGCCTTGTACATAGTTAGTACATATTTGTGTTTTAAATTACGCTATCTTGGCCAAGACTTCCTGGAAAACTTTTTTAAAAATACATTAACAGGATAAATAAAGGTCAACTAAAAATAGGTTAATAAAATTAATTTGAGTCTGATCAAAGTGCACAGCACACCCGTCTTTGCTGAAGACCATTT
Organism: Engraulis encrasicolus; assembly: GCF_034702125.1. Lineage (NCBI taxonomy): Eukaryota > Metazoa > Chordata > Actinopteri > Clupeiformes > Engraulidae > Engraulis > Engraulis encrasicolus. Next base: position 5,109,675 of record NC_085874.1, read on the forward strand.
GTGCTGACATTAGAGGCATGACTAGCATGTTTGCAAGTTTTTGTGCAGTTCTTTTCATATAATATGATGTGAATTCCTCAAAAACAGCAGCAACAACTTTAGAAATTACATTCTCAATACAAAATCGGGACGTGTTTGTAAACTGCTTGTATTTGTGGCGGAATGAGATCTGCCCTCTGGAGTAATTGCCCTGCATCTCCTTTCAGCACAGAATAAAACACGCACACACACGCGCACGCATGCACACACACACACACACACTGTCACAGAAGCACGCACACACACATTTTACTTCTTTATTTGTATTGACAGATATACATTTATCATGGCACAATCCAAATTTGGAGTCCTATACAGCACTAGAATCTTCTGCTCATAATGTTCTAAGGATAAAGGTGGCACCTGCGTTTCCATATGAAAAGGCTCCCAATGATGCAACATATTGAGCAAAATTTTACAAACTCGGGACGTGTTTCTAAACTGTTTGTGTTTTTGGCGGAATGAGATCTGCATTCTGGGGTAATTGCTCTACATCTCCTTTCAGCACAGAATAAAACACGAACGTGCACGCATGCACACACACACACACGCACACGCACTCGCACACACACACACAAACACACACACACACACACACAGTCACACGCACATGCATACACACACACACAAATATGTATATCCACAAACACACACATCCAAAACACATACTGTTTAACTGGACCAGCTGTCACTTAAAAAAAAAAGAAATTAAGATTTATTTTTCCCCCCGTCCGTGTACAACTCACACACCTTGTCACAAGTATGCAGAGGCTCACCATATAGTAATTCAAAAAGTAATGCAGATAGAATAATGTGCTCATCTTTCTCATTTATTTTTTCTATTAACTGTTACATTACTCAATCTAATACAGGAACTACATTTTTTTATTGTGTGACCAATTCATTATTTTAAGAAATTAGACTAGATTAGATGAAAATATGAAGAGTTCAGATGCAAAACCCCCTAACTCCATTTCTGAAGACCTGCAATTCTATATTTTTAGAGAACCCCGTTGTTGGTTTGGTTTACATGTATGTACTTGATAATACATATAAATAGTTATATTATATAAATAAAATTACAAAATAAGCAATTTTAGTAGCTTTGTATTAAATAAAAATGAATTAAGATTATTTTCTGAAAAGGCACTTAGGGGGTTTTGCATCTGAACTCTTCATATATTGTCAATACACTTGTATTATTGAATAGGGCAGGCAAGGAGAGCTGGATGTGGGGCACCAGACCTGTTCCACAGGTGCTACTCTTTGGGTGGGCGCTGAAAGTGGAGGGGGGTGATGTGGGGGGGCTTCATCGACCTGGAGCAAGACCAAAAATGAGAAGAGGTGTCAGAAAAACATACAAGAAAATGTAAAAAATATCTATATTTGTTTATTTATTTATTGAAATATACGTATACATACTGTATATACTATTTATTAGGGGTGGGTATTGGCAAAGGGTTCACGATTCGATGCGCATCACGATACACATGCCACGATGCGATTCTATCACGATGCATTGCGATTCATGTACTACTGTGATGCATTGCGATATTTACTTCAGTAAATGTGTAAAATACAGCTTATTTGTCAGTTGCTGTGTAGCTTTCATAAGTCAGTTCATTCTATTTAAGCATGTTATCATCTGGGAGAGAGCTTACATCACAACAGAAATATTACCTACTCTCTACTGAACAAAATTAACCCGTGGCAAATAGAATTTTATTGTTATCAAATAATCAATTGTCATGAATCCATGCAGTATATTGAGAAAATAAGTATCACGATACCTTGTCATGAATCGATGCATTGTATCGTGAAAGTAAGTATTGCGATGCATCGATATGACGATTATTTTGCACACCCCTACTATTTATACACTTATACTATTTGAGATAACCCAAAATGTGGTGATATAAGGAGCAGAGGCGCCAGAATCAGATTACAATACAACACAACCGTTGCCATTGACCGTGTGTTGTTATAGGCACACTGTTATTCAGAAATAATAGACGTGCAAACATTGGGGAGCCCCATCAGGCAAGTGAACGACGCATTCTACAGAATGACGTCAAGCCATGTAATAATGATAATAATATATATTAATGTTATTTACCGTATATACAGTGCCCTCCATAATTATTGGCACCCCTGGTTGAGATGTGTTTTTTAGCTTCCAATTATTTTATTTTTTTTCTAAATAATATGGGACCTTAATGGAAAAAAGAGAAAAATCCAACCTTCAATACAAGTGCATTTATTCAGTGGGGAAAAAATCCCACATAAAGAAATAATTATTTGACATCAAATAATGTGTGTCACAATTATTAGCACCCCTGGTGTTAATATTTTGTACAACCCCCTTTTGCCAACAAAACAGCTCCTAATCTTCTCCTACAATGTTTCACAACATGGGAAAAGACAGAAAGAGGGATCTTCAGCCATTCCTCTTTGCAGAATCTCTCTAAATCAGGGGTGTCAAACATACGGCCCGCGGGCCGCATCCGGCCCGCCAGAGGGTTCCATCCGGCCCGGATGTAAAAAAAAAAAAAAAATTTTTTTTTTTTTTTTTTTTTTACTTTTTTTTTTATTTTTATTTTTTTAAATGAAATAACCGAAATGCGCTATTACGGCCCTCGGGGCAAAATCGAGACCTGCATGACATTAACCCAATGGTCCCTCTGTTACACTGTATATAAGTTATGTAGTAAAGTGCAGATCACACTTCTATTATAAATAGTGAATTTTTACTGTAACAGGCATTTGATAAAGTTCATATATTATAGACCTCATATACAGAGATAAAATGTTAATACTTCTTATTCGTATTGTATTGGTATTGGTTGTAATTAAATAATAAATATAATTGGATTTGTATTGGTTCCTATTAAGCTCAAACTGGAAACAGGGTGTTAGAATGCGTGAAAATGCAGGAAATTAGTAATTTACATATAAGAAATACAAAATTTTCTGGGGGAAAACCCCCAGACCCCCTGCCAAAATGAACTGTCCCATATTTAATTAATTGACGGTTGGCAATGAATGAATGAAGTCAAGGAAATTTTGCATAGGATTATCAGTATTGCATTGCTTTCTACATATTCAACACACTTAAAACGTGATAGTACTGAACACTAATACTCTACTTTACCTTTTTTTTTTTTGCGATGTTACTAATGCGGCCTGCTTGAGGTCCACATGGGTTGTATGCGGCCCCCGGACCAAAATGAGTTTGACACCCTGCTCTAAATCATCCAGAGACCTGGGTCCTCTCCTCTGTACTCTCCTCTTCAGCTCACCCCACAGGTTCTCAATGGGGTTGAGGTCAGGGGACTGAGATGGGCCATGGGAGGAGCTTGATTTTGTGTCTGGTGAACCATTTCTGTGTAGATTTGGCCATATGTTTAGGGTTCATTGTCTTGCTGAAAGACCCAGTGACGACCCAGCTTCAGCTTTCGGGCAGAGGGCAACAGATTTTGATTTAAAATGTCCTGGTATTTCAAAGCATTCATGATGCCATGCACCCTAACAAGGTTCCCAGGGCCTTTGGAAGCGAAACAGCCCCACAGCATCACTGACCCACCCCCATACTTCACAATGGGTATGAGGTGCTTTTCAGCATGCGCATCTTTCGTGGTACGCCAGACCCACTTAGAGTGTTTGTTGCCAAAAAGCTCAATCTTGGTCTCATCTGACCAAAGCACACGGTCCCAGTTGAAGCCCCAATACCGCTTGGCGAACTCCAGACGCTTGCGTTTATGATTGTGAGTGAGGAAAGGTTTTCTCCGTGCATGCCTCCCAAACAGCTTGTTGGCATGTAGACAGCGCCTGATGGTTGATTTGGAGACTTTGTGACCCCAGGATGCTACCATTTGTTGTAATTCTGTAACAGTGAGCTTTGGAGATCATTTGATTTCTCTTACCATCCTCCTCACTGTGCGTGGTGGCAAAATAAACTTGGGTCCTCGTCCAGGCTTGTTTACCACTGTTCCAGTTGTTTTGAACTTCTTAATTATTCCTCTCACAGTGGATATGGGCAGCTGCAGTTGAGTGGCAATCTTCTTGTAGCCTCTGCCTGACCTGTGAAGGTCGACGCACATCTGCCTCACTTGTATGCTGTGTTCCTTTGTCTTTCCCATGTTTAAGAGTGGATAAGAGAAATGGCCTCGGTGTCACGTCATATTTATACCCCAGGGAAACAGGAAGTGATGAATTACTAATTAAATGTTCCTACATACTCTGGTAAACTTTGTAAACTACTGTAGAAATGACAGAAATGCTTCAATTATATTTATTTCCTGGGAATTGTTAAGGGTGCCAATAATTGTGGAACTGGTGATTTAATGAAAAATAATTATTTTTTAGTCAGGGATTTTTTTATTTTCTTACAATTCATTTGAGTTGAAGGCTACATTTTCCTACAATTTTCAGTGTGACGGTATTCTTCTGCAATAAACACTGAATTTATTTTAAGGCTTTTAACACATCTCAACCAGGGGTGCCAATAATTATGGAGGGCACTGTATATAAGATTCATGTATTAATATTAAGTGTGGTACATACGTGTAAGGAGAGACGGGCACGCCCACCACCAGTATGTGGTTCTTCTTGAAGAAAAGCCGCCACACGCCCTGGTGAAACCCGCGCATGTCAAGGTCCCACACATGCAGACACTGAGGAGGTACACACACACACACACACACACACACACACACACACACACACACACACACACACACACACACACACGTCACTGACTGAAATCAAGGTTTAATTGTATAGCAAGGTTGGCCTTAGGGTAGCCTCTCTCCAGACCTGTTGTAGTTAAGTCACAGCTTCGACAATACAGTTTTCACATGACTCGTCGATGAGAGCCGCCACTGTTACTGAAACAACAATTGCGTCGGCAAGTTCCTGGCTGAAGAACTTCCCTCTCCTACAGGACTAGACGTGTGTGTAGCACATAGAGCCTCCTAGCAGAGCAAAGTGGAACTACACAAGTCTGACAAGAGCAACAGCAGTGCTGCAGCAAGTAATCATCATGGCGGGAGTTCGGGCACAGATACTCTAGGAAGACCAGATACGCCACTGGTTGATTTCACGGTGTATTTCCGGTTGCCGAAACGAGGCAGGTTTGTATTAGTTCTATGGCAGATTTAGAACTGAAGGGGCAGTTCCACCCTTGTCCACGTGGTGGCCCGGAGACCAGAATGAATGGAGTCCTATGGCGCACAACCCCTCATGGTGCCTTTATCTCAGTATATGATTTTTTCTTGTGTAATTCGGATGTTGCTTTCGAAAGACTATATATAGAAAATACCCACGGCTGAGTTTTAGATCTTTTGAGCCACGCATATGCTTAAAAAGTGATTTTTAAGTGTCTATGACGTCACATCCTTAGCAAAATGCTAGCGAGTAGTGAGCAACAAAAACGCCTCCTGTAACAAATCAAACGGACATATGTGTTTTTTTATTATACTGTTGAGTGAAACCCTTATTGAAATCTCCAGAACGACATTCAAATCTGAGCTTTGTTGATGAGACCTGGGTGAAAATTAAGATTTTTAGCATCTTGCTCCATTGGGTCCCATTCATTCTGGTCTCCGAACCATAGAACTAATACAAACTAATACAAACAACTGGTACAATAGGGCTTAATAGCGAGTGGCTAGGCTGTTCTTATAAGGGCTGTGGTTCGGGCATAGTTCACGCACGCTCGTAGCGCCGCCATCACGTGACCCAAAATGACGCCACGCGCCCCTTCGCAAGCTCAAAATTAATGGTGTGGCGCGTAGTCCTGCACCCAACATTTTTTCTAACTTGGCGCCCGTCCACCAGCAGCGACCAGGTAGGCAGACAGGGCAAGAGACGACTAGACTACAGTTGCCTATAGAATAGTAGCCAAGATACAGCTACTGGACTACAGAAGGGACCCTGCATCGTTTTGAGGGTAATATAATGTCTTAGAGAGCTATTTTATCTTCTCACTTAAATTTGGTTCAGTGAAACAATTGTTTACTTTGTTCAGTAAAGCACGTTGTGTTTGACGATCTATTTTTAAATTATGCAGCCAGAACAATGCTCTCACCTGGCCTTGAAATGATGGCAATGTAGGCTGCAACAAAAATCTGTTTTATTGTGATAAGTGATAAGTCAGACGTTCAGTTGGTCTATAGCAGTACATCTGTTTTTAGAACTAGATCGCTAGAACAGGAATTGCGCCGCCACAGAGTGCAGTTTCTCTCATGAACAGCAGAGGGCACACTTCCGAAAATACAAGCAGAACTGTTTAATGGAGCGCATATGGCGCTTGTGAGCATGAACGGTCTGGCACTTTTGATGATGTCATAATGGTTCTCGAGCCAAATGGTGTGACGTATGCACCTTATCTCTGAATAGGCCTTTAGGCCTACTGTGTCTTTGTCACTTCCGTAATGGTGAATTCGTTAATCCACCTCACTACAGCAGCATCTGCACATCTGTGAAAAACCACTGGGGGCATTTAATGGGGTGCTTACCTCCACACGTACTGTGTAATGTCTATAACAGTTTTATAAAATCTTATATACAAAATGATCCAATATATATAAAGTTACAAACTAGCCCAGTGTGTGTATACACTGCATAGTATATGTATGGTGGGCATAGGAAATAGCATATCAATGTGGCCTGTTAGCTTGCCTCGGTCCTGGGATGCTTTAAGCGGAGATCATGCAGGATGAGATCCGCTTCCACCCCCTAAGTGTAGGGGAAATGTGGCTGGATGACCTAGTGAAATGGAGGAGTAGGGGGAGGTAGTGGGACAATTCGGACAGCCTTCGTGCATGCATGACAGGTGAAGGAGGGAAGGAGGATTTAAATTTGCACAAAGGCGGGAGCTAGTAATGACAGCTGTCAATCACTCTCGGACTTCCTCCAGAACTAAATTTATATAAACAACATTAGTCATGAGCCCCACCTGTGCCAGCTTTCTTCATGTGGCGGTGTGAATGGGCTATTAAGTAAGTGTATATACTGTATATATATATTTATATGTATATATGTACTGTATGTATGGGTTACCAGACGAAGCACTGGTATTCAGCTCCAGTTCCTTTTATGTGAAGTAGTCATGAGCCCCACCTGTGCCAGCTTTCTCCACGTGTCGGTGTCGGACACCTTCTCCATCTTGATATACACGGCATAAGTCTTGCCCCGAGTGTCAGGGATGAAGGAGTCCTCGCAGGGGTGCTTGGTGTGGTTCACCACCTGCGCATCCCTGTGAGCCAAACAATTGTAGAATATTACATTGCATTATATTACATTACATTATATTATATTATATTACATTACATTACATTACATTACACTTAGCCGACCCTTTTATACAAAGCGACCTACAGTTATTTACATGGTATTGGTTACAGTCCCTGGAGCATTGTGGGGTTAGGTGCTTTGTGTGTAGGGGGAGATAGGGGTACATATATAGTGCATCCGGACTGCAAAGACTGTGAAAGTCTGTGAAAGCTAAACCTTGGCCAACTTGTCGATTCATGACTGAAAGAGACTACACAAGGATAAGAAGGGTACGACCACAACGGTGCATTAGGGTCCGAATTGTAAAAAGAAAAAACCCTTTGAGGGTTTTTCACACCTGGTCCCTTTCAGCCTCCTAAGCGAACTCGGAGAAGTGACGGCATTTTTGCCGCATATGTGAACGCTCCAAAGCGTATCCAGACCCCTCGGAAGTGAACCGTACTGAGACCTTGGTTGACGTGGTCTCAGTTCGGTTCGCTTATGAGTTCTGACAAGTTACACTTGTGACTAGGTGTAATTACTTAAGGAGGGCTCTAGATCAGTGTTTCTCAACCTTTTTTAGGCGAGGTACCCTTTCAATTCATGAAAAATGTCAAGGCAGCCCAAACCAACAAGCCGTAACGTGGCATCGCATCCGATACCACACAAGCTTAGAAAAGTAACACATTTGGAGACGTCACACGACCTACGTTCGAAGTTGCAGCTGACTGGGGCGACCTATATTTACTTTACTGTGCGTAAATGGTAGATGAAAGATTCCACTGACTAGCATTAACTTATCAATTTAGACAAATATGTATTATATTACATAATTTATTTATCAGCCATGTTTCCGTGGCACCCCTGAGAGTCCTTTTGTTGTCGGTTCGCTTTTTGGTTCACTTAAAGAGGACTGAGTTTGGTTCACTTAAAGGGGACCAGGTGTGAAAACCCTATTAAAAACAGACCCCACCTTCTCTAAGTCCCCTGAATATAACTTAATTTTATTGCAAATGTATTTTCTAAGTTTCCTTTACAAAATATGTCATATTTCATGTGAAGCTGCATAACATTAAAACTATATCAGGGGCCGGATAAAACGGCCTCAAGGGCTGCAAACGGCTCTCGAGACATAGGTTCCCCACCCCTGCTCTAGAGCAGTGTTTTCCAACCTTTTTTGTCCTGCGTACCCCCTAAGCCATTTTGTCATATGATGAGTACCCCCTCGCCCTCACACATGCTCTGTTCCTCTATCCCAATGTGACTACACTCAATATATTTGCTATTATTACATTTTTCTGCGTACCCCCTGAGGTGTGCTCGCGTACCCCTAGTGGTACACGTACCCCTGGTTGGGAAACACTGCTCTAGAGGACCGGGTGTGATCAAAAAGATGACTGACACACCATAAAAGCCTAGCGGAACCAGAAAGAGCAGCTGGTTCTTTTCGTAATTCACTCACAATACGAACAAAAACAGAGCTGAGTCCTTTTGCTGTCGGTTCACTTTTTGGTCCACTTAAACATGACTAAGTTTGGTTCACTTAGAGGGAACTAGGTGTGGAAAAAACCCTTTCAAAGTGCTTACCTTAACAGCCTCTTTATCTCCAGTTCGTAGGCATCCTTTTTCAGACTGAGGGACATTAGACATGCATGTATTGCTTTAGTTCTCCAATTTAAATCAACAAGTCAAAAATAGTGTACAGCTGTGTATATACAGTACTATAAAGAATAAAAAAACTATACAAACCTAGTCACATTCTTCAGCTGGACGTTTGGCACAGTGTTAAGCTTGTGGTTCTTAAAATGTGATTCCTACACAAGGGAAAAAAAAGGTATGATCAAAAACACTTTGATAGTTTAAGTAGATGATCATGGGATTGAACACGAAGGATCGAACCGCGCACCATAGAGCAAAAATAGGTGTTTACAAGTGCAGACCTCCATCAAGGTGGATTAGTTTATCACAATATCAGATTGAGCCATTATTCATGCCAGTCTATTGTAAAAACTCCAGAACGGCTTGTTTTCGTGACAAAATTATTAAACCCTTACAGAAACATAGCCTATTTGCTGGAGGGAATAACTCAAAAGCATACTACAAATAGCTAATAAATGTACTGGATATTTGAAATTATGCAGGGTGTTCCAAAAAAAAATATATATATACGTACACACTTTATATCACTATAAAGTAGGTGTTTTCTAAAACTTAATTCTAACCACTTAATTCTCAAACTGTTGACTAAAGTCTATGCTATGATACCTGAAACAGTCACTGAAAATGATGCCATTGGAGCCATTGAAAGTGAATTATCAAACACAAATTCTCCTCTACTACGGTCTCATGGGTTGGGTGGGGGTTGGAAGGGTTTTTGTTTTGTTTTATTAGTCTGGTCTTGTTTATTAAGAGTTTTAGGTTGTTTGTTACACCTATGGGAAGACTCAAGGTTTTGTTTGTTATGTCCATGGAAAGGCTTTTTGTTTTGCTAAAAAAAAGGCTGTGTTGTTTGTTATGCCTATGTGTCTGCCTATGTTGTTTTTATTTGTTGGGTTTCCCTGCTGTTAGGCAGCTTCCGATAGCATTTCCCTTTCGATATCCAATGTAAAAAAGTAAAGTAATCACTGAATACTTGTCATTATCATCTGTAAAGATATTGAACAAAAACTTATCATCATCATTATCATCATTATGGCCAACACAAGGAAAAAGGAAGTAGTGTGTGATTGGCGTTGTCATTGGTGTCCAGACCAATTTGAGAAAAGCAGGTGAAAAAAACAACAAATTGATGTCTGTAAATAAAAGGAGCACTTCTGCCAATTTCAATATGCTGTTGTATTGCTCACGCTACCCTTGCCTTGTCAGTACCCGGTGATGCTGCATTTTTGCCTCAGCTTTCCAAGATCTGAGCCATTCTAATGGGGGCAGATTTTGTTTACATTTAAAGAATTCTTAACATAGGCCTACTCCAAATATTTTCCCAAAAGGTATCGCTGTTTGCTAGTTGTCTGGTGAAATTGCATAACCTTTTGGATGTTTTTGGGAATGAATCAAGATGGGGTTTTTTTTGTAAACAAACAAACTGCCCCCATTACAATGACCAGGATCTCGGAAAAGGCTGAAAAACAAAAAATCTCAGGTACTGACAAGTCCAGGGTAGTGTGAGCATAACAACTGTATTTTGAAATTGGCTGAAGTTATCAGGTAATTCTGTTTCAAAATTGAAAATTACATTTTATAAACACTTTCTTTATGATGATTTAAAGTGTGTATGCTTCTTTTGGCATGCACTGTAGAATGGTACAGAGAAGGCTACATACAGTATTTCAGAGGGAACGCACAGTAATATGTATGGGGGTGCTGTGGAGAGGCACCCTATTGAGGTCGGCCCATTGGTTAGCCAGCCCATTAGAAGCTCAATAAGTCATAGAGGAACTTAACAAGAATCCCATTGGTTCGACATCCCATTGTTTGGGTTTGGGCATAGTTTTAACGTGTGTGTGGTCGGACTAATGGTATGTTGGACTAACTTTCGGACCAATGACACAGACCACACTATTACACCTGTGCATGAACTGGCTTACTGGCTGTGAGGACGCAGGTTCCAATCGAGAAATCTCAACTGTACCCCATCTCTCGTCGTACCACTTGTTTCTTGTCTGTTTTCCACTGTCCAGCCCAATCCTTTTTTATTACTTATTTTTTAAAAGAGGGGGTTGTACTCACATGGAAGGATCCAAACATGTTGAGGCCATTGATGCCAAAGTGGTATGTCCGAGACACATCTGGTATGACACACGCTCTCCCCTTCCTCTGCTCAGGCTCACGCATCCACATATCCCAGTCCCATAACTGCAACATATAGGACGTACATATGTACCATTTAACCAGAGATTATATAGTATACATACATCATAGAGATTATACAGATCTTATACAGATCTCTACTCTCTCTGATTTAACCCTTTGAGGAGTAAGGATTTCCCTCGCAATTCTTCTAGAACTTTACTTTAACATTCTACAGCTCCCATAGAACTGTGAAAAATGCCAAAGAGTGGTTGTGACATCGTAGTGAAAACTCAAAATTGATTTTGACAAAATTCACCTTTGGCTAAGGCCTGCCCTAAAATGCTGTATGACCAATCACAGGACGAGGTCGGACAGAACTCAGTTTTGACAGCACTCCATTGAACTCAATGTAGACCTCTCATGATTTCAAGTCAGTTTAGGCAAGACATCACTGTCATATTTTTATTAAAATATGATTGGAAATTGAGTCGTGGGTATTTGAAACAAAGATACAAGTTTCCCTGCAACGTCATTGGAGGAGATCCCTTTCCCCCTTCCCTAGAACTAGTCTAAAGCTACATTCACACACACTGCTTGCTTCTCGCTCACTCACCTACTTGGAGAACGGAGACATTGGTAATGGACTCGGTCCGAAACGTCTGTAGCTCCAGCTTAGTCCTGTGACTTCTTTACAATATACATTTTTAACTTGAAAGCCTTGTGTGAGCCTCATCTTTTTTGACATTCCTAGTATAGCCAAAGTATAAAATGTAAAAATGTTTTTTAATTATCTAGGACATACGACAATTTACGATAATTATTTGTTGCGCTACAACTGCTGCTAACATTAGCGATCATAGTCATCTCAAGTCCAACTTGAGAACTTGTGTACACGCTGTCAGACCTGTCGTAGTGATTTCATCTTTCTTGCGCTTAAGATGTGATTTTGATAAATATCAACCCTTCGTAGAAAACAACGTACGCATCACGTACACGTACATGCTTTTTGTCTTACACTAGTTTTATAAATGAGGGCAACTGAGTCTGGGTCTGGATCTGGATTGCTGGGTCTTCCGACAACATTGTAACCCAAAGCATTCATCTAAATTAATTCATAGGTTCTTCTAGGACACTAAATCCATGATACTGGAATGACCCGCTCATAGTCCTGTCCTCAATCCCACTGAGTCTGTGGCAAATCTCTATGGACTGCATCCATGCAATTTGGACCAGCTAGAAGAATTTACAGAGAAGAAATGGGCCAAAATCCCAAGTGGGACATGTGCCAACCTAGTTGTCTAATCAGAGCCTGTTGTCCCTCGAATTTTGTTTCACACATGAAAATAAAAGCATGAGATCTCAGAAGCGTTCATTGTGAGATCTCAGGCCATTTTGTTAATGATTTATTAGGGGCTTTCAAGCCTCAAGGTTTTTATGAGACAGGATAGTGGAGGAGAGACAGGAAGCGAGTTGAGAGAGAGAGACTGGAAGGGGGGGAGGGGCTGGCAAAGGTCCCGGGCCGGCTGCATAGCAGACGAGTGCCCTATCGTTGGCGCCACGGTAGGGCCAGATCTCAGGATGTTTAAGGTAAGTGAGGTAAGTTACCATTTCAGGCGTGGGCCATTTGGGCTCGAGCTCGTCCTTATAGAGGCTCCGCTTCAGCACCCAGCCAAGGCCAGGCATCGTATCCAGCCGGTAAAGCAGTGACGGGTCCTCTGCAGAGTGCTCATAGCCCTGCATAGCACACAGAGATATGCTGTTTGAACTGGTGCGTATGTGTGAGATTCTACTCTACTTAACAGTGTGTTAATATAACTTAAAAATAAAAAAACCCTCACAATTCTTTGCACCTGCACTTATTGTTCTGTATATTTCCTGTGCACTTTGTTTCTACTAGTGATGTTGGCTATGATTATGTCCTCGATTGTAAGTCGCTTTGGTTAATAAAAGCGTCTGCCAAATGCAATGTAATGTAATGCTGTTTCAACTGACACACATTCCCCAGCCTGATCGTAAAATACTAAGTAAGTAAGTAAGTATGCCTTTAATAATCCCGCATGCGCGCATACACACGCACACGCACGCACGTGCGCGCGCGCACACACACACACACACAAATCCCCAGAACACAACCCATGAGACAGCCGCAGAGGAATCCTAGTTCTCCCTTATGCAATGCACTGATGTTCAATAGTCTGTAATCCGAAACCTTCCACATGCATACAACTGAAGTGAAGTGACTGTGTGAAGTGAAATTCTGAAAATGCAAATTGTGCACAAGACAACATATCCGCTAAAGGCCAGCTAAACTATGTTGTGTGTGTGTGTGTGTGTGTGTGTGTGTGTGTGTGTGTGTGTGTGTGTGTGTGTGTGTGTGTGTGTGTGTGTGTGTGTGTGTGTGTGTGTGTGTGTGAGAGAGTGTGTGTGAGAGTGTGTGTGAGAGAGAGAGAGAGAGAGAGAAAGAGAGAGAGAGAGAGAGAGAGAGAGAGAGAGAGAGAGAGAGATAGAGAGAGAGAGAGAGAGCGAGAGCGCATTTAACCTGGTCATTCCAAGCTGAGATACAGTAGATACTCTCATCCTCTCTCAACAACTGGATGGTCTGGCTGAAAAAGCTGGAAAAAGAAATATGGGAAGGCGTTGGATAGCAAAAATATAAGACAAATATAAGGCGATGGATAGCAAAAATAGAAGACAACAACAAATACATGCAAAATATGGACTTCTTATATGGCACATACTACTTTCATTTTCCTCATATGTTCACATTCCATCTGCAACCCTTATATTCCAAAGCACTGTTTAATCCCTTAGTGCAGAGAATCTGTTATGATGTTATTGTCACCAAAATGGTAATGACCAAAAATGGCAATGACCAAAATGGTAATGATGAATCTGTTGCATTGATGAATCTCTCTGCATTGTCATAGCAATGTTCTCATGATATAGTTGAGTGTTTTCAGCAAAGAGTGAATAGACCCGTTGGCGGGTCCATCTGCAGTAATATAAAAATTCTGGATCTGGATCACCACCAAAATGTAATCACTTCTTCCTTTTGTCATTTCCAAAAACGGCACAAAGTGTCATCCAAATCCGTTCATAACTTTTTGGGTTATCCTGCTGACAAACAGACAGACAAACCAACACGACCGAAAACATAACCTCCTTGGCGAGGGTAAAAGTAACACTTATACACTGCCTTGGCTGTATAATAAAACATTTCTATGCACCACTGCTTTTATTACATAAATGGCAATAACACTTGGGGCATTTCCATTCCCAATCAATTACGCAATTAAAATGGGTATTAAGGCGCCCTGACAATGCACCAGTGGCAAAGCACATTTTGGGAATGTTTCAATAATGCCCTCTCTAGGACATCTCATGCCAGTGTTTCAAGACTTCCACATCTATGTGTGTCACCATTTCCACAGAGCTGACTATCACCTGACACCTTTATTAGACTGAACTGGACACACACACACACATTACACTTTTATCCAAAGCGACTTACAGTTATTACATTAAAGAGAATTGGTTACAGTTCCTGGAGCAATGTGGGGTTAGTGCCTTGATCAAAAGCACTTCAACCATGGATGGAGGTGTAGGGAGAGGTACGGGTGGGGTTTGAACTTGCAACCTTCTGATCTTAAGTCCACCTCCACACACACACACACACACACACACACACACACACACACACACACACACACACACACACACACGGTTTTCTAATAAGGCAACATATTAGACAATAAAGCTTTTTGAGTACTGTATTTGAATTACTGGCCCATATTGAGGACTAAATTCCATAACAACTAATTTCAGTACCTCCGGCAAGCTCTTACCTGAAGAAATCTACGGAGACCTCCAAATCCTCTTCCAGAATAATGAGAAACTCTGCATCCTTAACACATATTGGATACATTTTTTTAGAACGTTTCTTCAATTAGATACAGCATATACATTGAAGTTCACTTTAGATCAAAACTGTGTGTAGCTGACAGGACTCAGCGGTCGCTACGCAGGCTGTTATAGAACAGTAAGAACTCACAGAGTAAAACAGCACATATAATTTAAATTAGAGATGCACCGGATCCTGATTTTTAGGATCCTGCCGGATACTGGATCCACTGCTTAAGATCCTGCCGGATCCGGAACCGGATACCGGATCCTACGAAAGGGTCGAAACACATAGCCAACTCACACACATGGGCCCTTTTTATTACATTGGCGCAAACTATTTTTAAGATTCATTGGCTTACTGCCACACTGCCTTCAACGACCGCTTCCAAAGGGCTTTCACTCCATGCAGCGATTGGGGTTGTGAAAGACTGACTGAAAAGCCTAGGCTACGTAAAAAGTAGAGATGCCCCAGATCCTGATTTTTACGTAACTGCCGGATACCGGATCCACGGCTTCAGATCCTGCCGGATCCGGATAGTCTGAAAAACCCTATTATCCTGCCGGATCCGGAACCGGATCTTGGATCCTGTACATCTCTAATTTAAATAATTAAAACAATAAGAAACCATGTGTGTGCTGATTCACAATATTCAGACTAACTGCCCATAATATGCAGACCAGGGATGCATTTCCCAAAAGCATAGTAGTGTGGCTAATTTTGTGTTAAATGTTTTGCACAGCGGTGTTTGAGAAGAGGTGACTCACCGGGTGGAGATTGAAAGAAGCAGTCAGACTGGCCTTGTAGTGCTGTGGAACATCCCAGAAAGAGATAATTTGTCAAGTCCTTCTATACTTATATTTGAAACAGGACAGATGGACCTTCTGTTTATACTGTAGAAGAAACTATTACGTACATATTAGACAGGCAAAAGTTCAAGTAAGGGGAAACAGTGAATTCAGTTGAGCCACACCAACATGAGCAGAATCGGCATCAGTCTATCCCTTCCCACTTTAAAAATATAGCAATATAGGTGGGGAAATCACTTATTGTCTTTTTTGAATTGTTAGTTTATTCATGGGAACTGTCATTTCCAACAACTGTCATTTCCAACAAGTGCACAAAGTTTCATCCAAGTCCGTTCATAACCTTTTGGGTTATCCTGCTGACAAACAGAGAGACAAACCAACACGACCGACAACATAACCTCCTTGGCAGGGGTAAAAAGTAACACTTTATTTTAAGGTTCACATAGTAACCACTAATATGTGCCTAACTGTCTGTATACGTGACTTATAAGACATGTGTTGAGACAAATCAATCATTTGTTTGGCGTGTTTTCACAAATTTCTTATTCACTGCTGATGAGGCCTTCACATAGATTGTATATTATTGATAACACATGTCTTATAAGTCATTTATACAGACAGTAATTAGCATGCATTAGTGGATAACCTGTGAATCCTATTCTAAAGTGTTACTACTAAAACTAATAGAAACTAACAAAGCCCCTTAACACACACCGTTCCACCACTGGAATGTTGTAATTGACACACAAAAAAACGTAACTACCATAGTACTACACCACTATGACAGTACTTAAGGCCTTTAGTAATACATTTTGAGTTGTTCATTGCCATTCTGGTAACAGCTAATTTATAAAAGGGTCTATGTCCTAAGAGGGTTAAACTAAGCTAAAATTGATTTTAAAATAATAAAAAATAAATTGAATAATAAAAACCAGACTAAGAATTTAGAACACAAATGTTATCAAAACTAAACTTAAATACAAATACTAAAACAAACAGAAAAGCACTAAGCTAAAACTAGTCCAGTAGAAGGTGGGGACAGCTGATGAAGACGGAAGTGTTCCGCTGAAACATGTCTGGTGAAAGGGCAAACTTTTTAAAATATGGAAATCACAAAAGAAGCCAGTGAATTGTAGCATTTGTAAATAGTTTGGCAGCAGTGCAGACCTTACCTGACATATGCGCCCGTTCAGTCTGCTGACGGAGGTGTGCTGAAAAGCCGGGAGGCCAAAGAGTTTCACCACATCCATTACCTCCTACAGACAGACACCCATATTAAAATGGTAAATGGACTGTGTTTATATAGCGCTTTTCCACTCCTTCGAGCACTCAAAACGCTTTACATTGTATGTCTCACATTCACCCATTCACACTCACATTTACACACCGGTGGCAGTGGCTGCCACGCAGGGTACCACCCTGCCACCAGGAGCAACTTGGGGTTAAGTTTCTTGCTCAAGGACACATCCAACAATGTGCGTCCTGGTTCTCGATTCTGATTGGCTGATAGCCGTGGTCAATCAAGCGTAAACCTACATCTTCCACCTGAAGATTCTATGCACGTCTAAATTAGACGCAGCGCATCTACGTCGCTAATGAGAATATGTTGCAGTTGGGGTAGGGAGTCTGCAAGAAGAGCACACCTTTGCAACATCTGTGGTGTGGGGTATCAGTGTGATTTGAAAGACATTTCATTCCTTCAGTGTTTATCGCCCCTTGATGAGTTTTTGTAGCGAAGTGTGTGTCTGGCAACGCAACGAACTCATTATTAAAGCGTTTTTCAAGAAATTTGGTCAGCGATTAAGTGTAACAGTGTTAGATAAGCAATAAGCCACTTGAGTCTGTGGGTTACGCTCTATTGATAACGGGCAAGAGGACGTTTACGGCACTCTGCTTCACTCCCCTTGGCCGTTATCAATCGAGCGTAAACCACGGCCTCTTTTGGCTTATTGCTTAAATCGATGGGGCCAGGCAGAGGCTACTGTGTAGTCCTTTTCTCCATGAAACGCACATGAGGAAAATCGCTATCAAGGAGACTGGAAATGAATAGCCTATCTATATATGAATATCCAGTCTCTTTGCCTGCAGGCATTTAATGTTGCTACTGATGATCATCCATGATGTTCCCTGAAAGCAGGCTGTCAGATTTGGGGGTGGAGCCTCCAAGGGCATGCAAAAAACTCATTTCTGTGTTTTGAACTGTTCCAACGGCAACAACAATTTGGAAAGTTTTCAAGATCTCCACTTTGGAGGGTGTTTGTGTTTTCTATGTTTTAAACTCCTAAGAACGTCGCTGTGTGCAAGATAGGCACATCTGTGCAAATGTTCCACGTTTACCTAGCGTTACCGTTGTCGTGGGCTCTAGCCTTAGTAACAAATATGTTCCTACCTGGCTAACAATGTTTCCTGGTGAACCAGAAGCTATGTGTTGACGCCCAGGGGGCTGGGCTACACAATCCTTCTGGTACACCTGTGATTCGCTCTCCTCCTCCGTTTTCGAAATAACCGGGGCAGCACGACGAATCAGGATCGTAGGGAGGGATTTCAGTGGGTATGACGTTTATGGAACGCAACACCCTCCCCCAGGGTAGTTCGGCTGTGCCCGCCCCCTCCCTGAATCACAACAGTAATGGCGGCGTGCGAGGAGTTATCATGCGTCGGGATGGAAGCAGCAATTTCAGCGGTGTTATCCAAAATACCTCAAGTTGATTTTCTAAAGGACGTTGTTCTGTTTTGGTTCCCGACCTGGCGGCTCTTACGTGACGACACGTCCTACGTCACAAAGCTTCAACGTGAGTGGTCGAAGTGTCATGTCATTCATATGAGGTTGCTCCAACCGCGTGCAAGCATCTTTTGACTAAACCCCGCCTGCGGAGAGGCATGAAAGGGCAGTGTGCCAGTAGCCTGTTACTTACAGGCTACTGGTTCACCAGGAAACTAACAATGGCCCACCAGTCAAGGACTTGTTGAATTAACCTTGGAAAATTATGGGAAATATTTTAAATCCCATCTGTTAAACACCAAGCAAATTTGTTGATTCAGCACGATTAGCTTTTGCTCAAATTAACTTAAAGGTACTCTGAGCAGGAAATGGTCAAAAAATGTACTGCAACTATGCTGCTCATTGAAACTGGGCTGCCTATTGTCAAATTTGATTTTTACATGAAAGTTTACTAAGCAATAAACTAATATTTTCTAGTATGGCCCAAGTACAGTTATTTTTGCAGCTAAAAATGTCAATTTCTTGAAATTCAAAATGGCGGACCATGTTGAAGATCCCCCTTTTCATGCATGAAAAGTGAAATTTTCCCAGTCATGATGAATACTTAGAATTTGATGGTGGTGGTAAGGATTCATGAAAAAGGTAACATTAGAGAATGGGTAGCTAGCATGAGTTCTGGAAAATAACTACAAATCTTGCACAGTGTACCTTTAAGTTAGTTGGGTTGATCTAAGGTTTGTCTGAACACACAAATTCAACATTAAATTTAGTTTGATTCCTGAACTGCCATTGGTGTGAGGAGTAAGTAACTGTCCTGGGGCCGGGCGATAAAGTTGAGGTTAGTTGAAAAAAATGAAATGAGGAGCGTAGTTGATTTTGGTGGTGTCACATCTACTGATCGTTTTTCACAGATGCTTTTTTTTAAATGACACTTGGATTAAGGTGGCCAGTTTTGTCAGTGTTCCTGGTACGGGTGTCGCTAGAGGGGGGAGGTGTTACAGATTCAAAAGGCCCAAGCACTGACAGCACTGTCAGGGGCCCGTAAGGGGGCCCAAAATTTCTGGCGGCGCCCCTGGCTCCTGGTGAGTTTTTATTTGTACTTGCACTGTTTGTAATTGAAGAGAGAGAGTTGTTTGACCACAGCATTTGTGAAGCTATGATTATTTGACTGGGAAAAGAGGTGGCGTTACTCGACAGACCCATCCCCCACCTTAGCCTAATCCTTCCGAATTCTATGGAATGGACACGCATCTCTGGGACACGGAGTCCTTGTCAGTTTCACAGATTTTGCCAAAATTCCGTGCCCCTGGACACGGATGCGATGGACACACGGAAGTACTTTAGATTAAATTGTATTATTTTATTAATAGCAAAAAATAAAGGTGTGATGTCTTGTCAGTTGTTGGGTGTAAATGTTCCCCCTGGTGTTAACATTGGGTACTGCATCTAAAGGATCAGATTTCCTGTTGCTACGCGATACACTTCCTTTCTAACCAACCTGAGGAAAGCCGTTGCCATGTTCTTCACCTGATAGTTCAATCATTAAAATCCTACGAATGGAACTAACAGTAAGTTACCTAAATCTATGTAGACGTTGTATAACCCCTTAAGACGCGGCTTTATACATTTGTTGTTACCAGTATGGTAATGACCAAGTCGTGGTGCATTACTAAAGGCCCTGTGTTGTGTCATAGTATTGTAGTGCTATGGTAGTTACATTTCAATGACTATTACAATGTGCCACTGGAGGTACGGCGCGCATTAAGGGGCTACAGTCATTGTTATGTGAACCGTAGTGACAAAAACGCTAAATTCTTCTTCTACTGAGATCGCTATTACAAGTGTGAAATATGCTAATTACGATCGTTAGCATGCCTCTTAGCTAAATTCTCTAGTCATTCAATCTTTGTATTGCTTCGTTTGTGTTCAGTTGTGCCTTGTATTTTTCATGTAAACTTTCCTAGTCACTATATTTTGATACACGTTACTGTTAACTTGCCTGTGTTTTGTCCTTGATAAGAAATATGTTAAATGGTAAAATTCGCCTGTCTGCTTTAACTTTTAAAGTACAGTGCTGCCTACTTCCTGACCTAAAGCTAAAACCTATCCTAGAAAATACTTACCTTGGTTAGTACCTGTGAAGGGAAAACATATTGTATCCACCTGAGCATTTTTATTCATTTTATTTCCTAATGTATCCTCTGTATTTCATTCTGTTTCAGTTTTACAAATTTGTATGATTCAAGATGTCTTCACTAAAGCATTCAAACTGGAGTCACGCCTTGAGTCTTACTTTGTTCGCTATCTGTCAAAACAACACCCCAGACGTGTTGCCAGGACAGAATAGTAAAATGTTAACCACTCAGCTGGGATAAGCGGTCGAATGACGGTGAACAGCACGCAGAAGCATCCAAGATGGGCCAGGCCGGTACAGAGGAGCGCCAGTCTCAGTTCAGGACAACATCCCGAACTTCGGCGTCACACAAATCCTCCAGATCGTCAACCTGGACATCTGCCAGCATCGCTGCAACGAGAGCCAGAGCTAAGGCTGAAGCAGCAAAAGCCAAGCTATCCTTTGCAGAGAAAGAGGCAGCAATAATGAGAGGAATTGCTGAAATAGATGCTCGTCTTCATGTGTTACAGCAAGAGAAAGCAGCAGCTGCAGCATCAACTGAGGCAGCCATCTACAGAGTGTGTGGCAGCAGCAAGCATACCTCAGCAATGCATCCAGGTCCAGTGGCGTGGTCATCCTTTAGGCACACTGGACACTCACCTGGGAAAGACCAGAGCGGGGAGCAAGGAAGAGAGCAAAGCGGGGAGATTGGTGTTGAAGCACTGCCAAGTCTACAGAGATAGGTAGCGACAGCGAAAGGGCACACCAGCGATGCAGCGCGTGTTCTTGGAGCAGCAGCTCCAGTTCCTGCAACAGCCCTGGCTCCTCCTCCTGTGCCACAGTGTCACCAGCAAGCTCCTGCGCCACGGTGTCACCAGCCAGCTCCTCCTCCTTCGTCACGGTGTCATCTGCCAGCTCCCGCGCCAGAGTGTCATCAGCCAGCCCCTCCTCCTACGCCACGGTGTCACCAGCCAGCGCCACGGTGTCATCAGCTAGCCCCTCCTCCTTTGTCACGGTGTCACCTGCCAGCTCCTCCTACGCCACGGTGTCATCAGCCAGCCCCTCCTCCTGCATCTCGGTGTCACCAGCCAGCTTCTGCGCCACGGTGTCATCAGCCAGCTCCTCCTCCTTCGCCACGGTGTCACCTGCCAGCTCCTCCTACGCCACGGTGTCATCAGCCAGCTCCTCCTCCTACGCCATGGTGTCACCAGCCAGCCCCTCCTCCTGCATCTCTGTGTCACCAGCCAGCTTCTGCGCCACGGTGTCATCAGCCAGCCCCTCCTCCTGCATGACGGTGTCACCAGCCAGCTTCTGCGCCACGGTGTCATCAGCCAGCCCCTCCTCCTGCATGACGGTGTCACCTGCCAGCTCCTGTGCTACGGTGTCATCAGCCAGCCCCTCCTCCTGCATGACGGTGTCACCTGCCAGCTCCTGTGCTACGGTGTCATCAGCCAGCCCCTCCTCCTGCATGACGGTGTCACCTGCCAGCTCCTGTGCTACGGTGTCATCAGCCAGCTCCTCCTCCTGCATGACGGTGTCACCTGCCAGCTCCTGTGCTACGGTGTCATCAGCCAGCCCCTCCTCCTGCATGACGGTGTCACCTGCCAGCTCCTGTGCTACGGCTTCATCAGCCAGCCCCTCCTCCTGCGTCACGGTGTCACCTGCCAGCTCCTGTGCTACGGTGTCATCAGCCAGCCCCTCCTCCTGCATGACGGTGTCACCTGCCAGCTCCTGTGCTACGGTGTCATCAGCCAGCCCCTCCTCCTGCGTCACGGTGTCACTGGCCAGCCCCTCCTCCTGCGTCACTGTGTCACCAGCCAGCTTCTTCTCCTGCGCCACGGCGTCACTAGCCAGCTCCGGCTCCACAGTGTCACCAGCCAGCTTCTCCCGCTCCAGTGCCACGGTGTCACCAGTCAGCTCCTGCACCACGGTGTCATCTACCAGCTCCTCCTCCCTCGCCAAGATATCATTGCCACCAGCTCCCGCTCCACGCCGTTACCCACTGCTCCACAGCGCCATCGGCCAGCTCCTGCTCCACGCAGTCAACTTCCTGCTCCTGTTACACGCCACCAGCCAGTTCCTGCTCCACGGTGTCACCAGCCAGCTCCTGCTCCTACGCCACGGTGTCACCTGCCTGCTCCTGCTCCACGCCGTTACCTACTGCTCCACGGGGTCACCGGCCAGCTCCTGCTCCATGCAGTCAGCTACCTGCTCCAGCTCCACAGTGTCACCTCCAGTTCCGGCCTCCAGCCAGCTCCTGCGCCACAGTGTCGCCTGCCAGCTCCTGCTCCTTCGACATGGTGTGACCTGCCAGCTCCTGCCCCTGCTCCACGCTGTCCCCAACCAGTTCCAGCTCCACGGGGTCACCAGCCATCTTCTGCTCCCTGCTTCACGCAGTCTCCAGCCAGTTCCAGCTCCACGGGGTCACCAGCCATCTACTGCTCCTGCGCTGTGGTGTCTTCAGCCTGCTGCTGCTCTACGGGGTCACCAGCCAGCTCCTGCTCCTGCTCCTTGGTCTCACCGGCCGACTCCCACTCCTGTGCCGCGGTGTCTTCAGCCAACTCCGCCTGCTCTTGCGGCGCACTGTCACCAGCCGGCTCCTACTGCTGCTTCTCGGGGTACCTGGCCGCACTTCCACTGCGTGGGAGGTGGACTTCAGAGAAGCCCAGCCGTCAGTAAGGTGGCATGGTTTGATACGGGACAGTTAAGCAACTTAGTAAAATGTCTTAGCCAAAAGGTAGTCAAGGAGTACCTTTAAACCATTTCCCATTACCCTTGTGGTTTACTAATGCCACGTCAGAAAGAGTAAATAGTGGTATACAAGTACTGTATACCAAGCGGGGAGTGTGCTGTCTTGTCAGTTGTTGGGTGTAAATGTTCCCCCTGGTGTTAACATTGGGTACTGCATCTAAAGGATCAGATTTCCTGTTGCTACGCGATACACTTCCTTTCTAACCAACCTGAGGAAAGCCGTTGCCATGTTCTTCACCTGATAGTTCAATCATTAAAATCCTACGAATGGAACTAACAGTAAGTTACCTAAATCTATGTAGACGTTGTTTAAAGTCATTGTTATGTGAACCGTAGTGACAAAAACGCTGAATTCATCTTCTACTGAGATCGCTATTGAAGGTGTGAAATATGCTAATTACGATCGTTAGCATGCCTCTTAGCTAAATTCTCTAGTCATTCAATCTTTGTATTGCTTCGTTTGTGTTCAGTTGTGCCTTGTATTTTTCATGTAAACTTTCCTAGTCACTATATTTTGATACACGTTACTGTTAACTTGCCTGTGTTTTGTCCTTGATAAGAAATATGTTAAATGGTAAAATTCGCCTGTCTGCTTTAACTTTTAAAGTACAGTGCTGCCTACTTCCTGACCTAAAGCTAAAACCTATCCTAGAAAATACTTACCTTGGTTAGTACCTGTGAAGGGAAAACATATTGTATCCACCTGAGCATTTTATTCATTTTATTTCCTAATGTATCCTCTGTATTTCATTCTGTTTCAGTTTTACAAATTTGTATGATTCAAGATGTCTTCACTAAAGCATTCAAACTGGAGTCACGCCTTGAGTCTTACTTTGTTCGCTATCTGTCAAAACAACACCCCAGACGTGTTGCCAGGACAGAATAAAGGTGAGTAGTGTTACAACAAACATTTTCCCAGCTCATTGCTCTCCAGTCATGCTCTCAGTGCTTCCTAAAAGTTATTACAGAAAATACGAGTAAGCCTGGTTATTACCGTTACTACTCACATCTTAATTTCCATCAGGATCAACAATGTATCCCTGGAGTACAGGTACTTTTACACTACTACATACATACTGCAAACTAAATGCATTTAGGTACCTGATGGAGACCATCTATGAAGACGGAGATCATCTCAGGGTTGACTCCAGGAGTCGAAAGCAGCTTACTTAGCATCCTGCAAAAACAGTACGGTATCCTGTGTAAGCCGACTTCATATCATGACCAAATGTTAGTGAAACACGTTTCAAACTTCAACCGAGTTTTCCCTTCCCATCAGCAAAGGTTTCTAAATTCGGCAGTGCCAGACCCCCTGAATGAAATCATGACGGTGTGGTTAGATGATGCTAAATACTGACAGCAAATAGGCCCTGTCTGAAATGTTCGCTTTATTCCCTGCAATAAATAAGGGCATTTTCACACCTAGTCCTCTTTAAGTGAAACAAACTCAGCCCTCTGTAAATGGAGCAAAATGTGAAGTGCCAGCAAAAGGATTCAGTTCTGGTTTTGTTCATATTATGAGTGTATTACAAAAAGGATAATCTTTGGTCCTGTTAGGCTTTTATGGTGTGTCAGTCCTCTTTTTAATCACACCCGGTCCTCTAGAGCCCTCCTTTAGTGATTACGCCCAGTTACAGTGTAACTTGTCAGAGAACTCATAATCGAACCGTACTGAGACCCCGTCAATAGAGGTCTCAGTACGGTTCACTTTCAAGGGGTCTGGGTACACTTTGAAGCATATACATATACATACCGGTACACATATGCACAGAAAATACTGAGTCACAGGTCTGAGTTCACATGGCTGAAAGGGACCAGATGTGAAAACCCCTTAAGTCACCCACCTACCTATACAAATAATTTGGCCGATTTCCAGCGATGACTGCCACTGGGACATTGTGAACATGATTAACAGGCAGCTGAAAAGACAAAACAAAATTTCACAATATATGAATTATCATGAATTATCACAAATTAATCATGTGAAATTCACAGGAAAAGTATTGATCATGAAAGTCAATGAATACTGTCACTAACCAATTTATGGAATTGTTATTTCATACAGTATGAAAGCATTTATTCAAGGTTTTAAGCACTCAGTCCCTTCTCTTTGAGACCCTCTTGCAGTACCTCCATGACTCCCCCAGTTTGGTATGCATGCATTACATTAGTTTGACCCAATAATTAAAACGAGAACAGAGTACTTTATGTTCTGAAATATTCCACAAAACGATAGGTCCTGGTGTGTCGGTAGTTGTAACTCTAAATCTAACTTACCGGGTTAGGGATAAACTCGAGGGGTGCTGGATCGTTGCAGCTGCAAAGGTTACCATAACCCTCAAGCTGATTGCAGAACTTTTTTCGCTTGCGGTTCACCTCTGTGTCTGGCCAAGGGCATTCGGCCTCTGAAAGGAAGACAGCATGGAGGTGAGCTAAGAAGAGATTCAGGCAAAAGTAAATGGATAGCATGACGTTTCCCCGAAGCGCCATTGTCCCTACCACTCAATAATCCAATAAGTTCCCAATGAGAAGCCATAAGCTATACCTCCCAACCAGGGGTGGATTAATGAACAGGCCTACCGGGCCCATGCCCAGGGGTCCAGAGGCCCCAAGGGGCCAGGTAAACTTGGACCCACGGCCATGACCCAAATCGACCTTCAAAACCACATTTGCAATACTAATCTTTCTAATTATTTGAGTTCATGAGTTGCTACCATTGATTGTGGTTGCTAAAAAATGCCAGGTCCGGGGGCCCAAGGTGGCCAAAGGGCCAAGGCCCCAAAAGGCCAGGCCAACTTGGCCCCATGGCCTCGACCCACAGTGGGCCAGAGACCCCAAGGGGCCAGGCCAACATGGCCCCTCAGCCACGACCCAAACCGGTCTTCAAAACCACCTTTGCAATAATAATCTTTCCAAGATGCTTCATGTGCCAGCCAATATAGTGTACAATGAACTGGTATAGTCCCACAGGCCAAGTCAGGTCCAAGTGTGGGGGGACTCAAGGGGGCCAAAGGGCCAAGACCCCAAGAGGCCAGACCAACTTGGCCCCATGGCCACGACCCAATCCAGTCTTCAAAACCACCTTTGCAATAATTATCTTTCCAATTATTTGAGTTCATGAGTTGCTACCATTGATTGTGGTTGCTACAATGACTTGTGTGTAGGCCTACCTACTGTTTAGTGGATTTAGCCTTTAAAGTTGCGTTTTTGGGCTTTCAGTCATAATGACTGATGAATAGTAATATCAGCGTAGCATCACATGCGTGGACGTATGACAATAATTTTGTCATATCAACATCTCAAATCTGAGGGAGTGAGTCAGATGGGATTTGTCATTCCTTGCCCTGAAATTGATTAGAATGTAGGAAAATGCATCTAATAAATAAAAAAAATTCTGGGGGAATGCGCCCACACCCCCCTACACAAATTGTCTACCCACCAACAGCACCCCCTGCCAAAAATGTGTTGCTGTGCCTCTGCCTTCACACCATACACGCATACAGTATAGTTCTATAGCATGTGTATCGTAGTGTCCAATTACCTGCTATCTTTGAGCACTGTGTGTAGTTTTCTTAGCATGTCTGATTAGCAGGGTCAAGGTGTGTTTTTGGGGGCGGGTATGGGGGGCCAAGACAGTGGCTGGCCCAAGGCCATAATTTCTTAATCCGCCCCTGCTCCCAACAAATATCTATGAAGAATGGAACTAATTTAAATTACAGTGGCCCATGTGGAATGTCGGTGAATATTCATATCTAGGTCATGGCAGTCGAACAAGCTAAGGACTGTCTCTTTGGAACTTGGAGACATTTGACTTTCACCCTAAAAGCTTCTTTAGATCTGGTCTGATGATTACCAATCAGATCCAGATTGAGTGCATCACGATTTGACCTCATACATCTGTTCTGGATTTAAAACACAAGAATAAACATTAAAGAAATATTTGTATATTTATACTTTATTTTAAAGACAAGTTTTACTACATTGTGAGCTTAAACTGCAGGCTGACACAGACAAGCCAGCAATGAAACAACCAACAGTTGTCAGTTATGGGTATTTTCACACCTAGATCCCTGTAGTGAACCAAACTCAGTCCAGTGGACCAAAAAGTGACAGACAGCAAAAGGAATCAGTTCTGTTTTTGTTAGTATTGTGATTGTACTGTATTACAAAAAGAACTGGCTACTCTTTCTAGTCCTGTTAGGCTTTCATGGTGTGCCAGTCCTGTTTTTGATCATACATGGTCTTCTAGAGCTCTGCTTAGGTGACTCACCTAGTCACAAGTGTAACTTAACTTGTCAGAACTCATAAGCGAACCGTACTGAGACCACGTCAATAAAGGTCTCAGTACGGTTCACTTCTGAGGGTTCTGGGTATACTTTGGAAAGTTGTGGACTTTTCACATGTGATGACGCTGGTGGTGAAAGTGGTGAATTCAATTCGGGCGAAAGCCCTTCAACACCGCTTATTCAAGGTGTTACTGGATGAGCTCGACTCTGCGTACGGAGACCTACTTCTCCATGCTGATGTGCGATGGCTGAATCGTGGCAAAGTGCTCCAGCGATTTGTTGACTTGCTGCCGGAGATCGAGATGTTTCTCTCAACTAGAAATGATCTTTGCAATGAACTCTCCGACGATGCATGGCTACTGGATCTGGGATGACTTGACAGCTAAACTGAACTCACTAAACAGCGAATTACAGGGGAAAGGTAAGCAACTGCTCCACATGCTGAGCTCGGTGAAGGCATTCAAGGCCAAACTCACCATCTGGACCGCTCAGCTACAGAAGTGGATGCTGACACACTTCCCCAACCTGGAGAAAATGTCCAAATCCATCAAACGCAATTTTGAATTTCACCCCGAGCAGTACTGTGTGCACCTGGACAAACTCGCGGCGGAAAGGCGAAATTCCCTGTCATCACTGCATGTGCACTTAAAGTGAAGGCCTACTTTGAGTCTACCTATATGTGTGAAATGGCATTTTCACAAATGAAAATAGTAAAGTGAAAGCACAGGGGTCGACAGACAGACACCTCACTGACTACCTGAGACTGGCTGTCTGTGCCTATGAGCCCAACTATATGGCACTCACTGAAGGTGTTCAGTCACAGCCGTCGCATTAACTCCCATAGCACGCCCTACTTACTGACAAACCCAAACATAGCCAACCTGTGCATGCATGGACCTCACAATTGTGCACCACATTTACATTCCCTCTTTGCATTTTTATTTTTGCACGTTTTTTTTTCTTTTCTTTTTCCACCTGAATGACTTAACTGCCAGAAAAACATCTTCAGCAGGCTAGTGCCCATGGCAGCACATGAGGCATTCTCACTATATAGGTGTGTGTGAGTGAGTGTGAGAGAGAGAGAGAGAGAGAGAGAGAGAGACAGAGAGAGAGAGAGAGTGTGTGTGTGTGTGTGTGTGTGTGTGTGTGTGTGTGTGTGTGTGTGTGTGTGTGTGTGCACGCACATATGCTTGTGCTATACCTTCTTGATGTTTACATTGAAGATTTGTCAGTATTTGCACTTTTTTCATTTTCCAGCTGAATGACTTAACTGCCAGAAAAACATCTTCAGCAAGCTAGTGCCCATGACAGCACATGAGGCATTCTCACTATACAGGTGTGTGTGTGTGTGTGTGTGTGTGTGTGTGTGTGTGTGTGTGTGTGTGTGTGTGTGTGTGTGTGTGTGTGAGTGAAAGAGCGAGCCAGTGAGAGAGAGTGAGAGAGTGGCAATGGCTCATAAACAAAATGTGTGTGTGTGTGTGTGTGTGTGTGTGTGTGTGTGTGTGTGTGTGTGTGTGTGTGTGTGTGTCTGTGTGTGTTTGTGCGTGTTTGTGCGCACCTGTGCCTGTGCCTGTGCTATACCTGCTTAATGTTTACATTGCAGATTTGTCAATATTTGCACTTTATTCATTTTTCACCTGAAGGACTTGACTGCCAAAAAATAAATAAATATCAAAATAGGAAAAAAAATATTACAAAAAAAAGAGAACAAAATGTGAGGAAAAAAGTAAAAATGTGATTGCTATTTGCATATTTTTATTAATAACAATATCATTCAGGTTAAATTAGGCTAAATAAAAAGCCTCAACTTGAAACAGTCTTGTCTGGATTTTTATTTCTGTTAACGCATCAAGAGGTAGATCTTGCTTGCCACTATGGCAGAGGTTGGGGATCTCGGGCATAAAAAGGTTGGTGACCACTGCTTTGGAGCGTTCACATATGCACAGAAAATGCTGAGTCACATGTCTGAGGTCACTTAAATGGCCGAAAGGGACCAGGTGTGAAAACCCTATCTGTCAGCCATGTTGTGGTTTTTGTTTCTGTTACGGTATACCCAAATACGGTTGTGGTCAACTTTGACTAGCGTACCTTCTGATGCTACAAGCTGCACCTTTGCCCTCAGGATCACAGCCGCTGTCTTGGCATTCCAGTTCACGTCCGAAACTTTAGAGTGCGTCTCTCCATACACCTGACCTGAACACACAAGATACACAAAAACAACATTACAGAAGCGCTTAAGATTGTATTCAAGTCAGTGCATTTTTGGCATAGACCAGCCCTTCAGCTCCACCACCATACTACAATTATGATCTGCTCAGTCCACTGTATATTAAGAATGGACCGATGGGCCACACCATCTAAATCAGGGATGGGCAACTTTTTTGATGAGGAGGGCCACGTTTTTTCATCGCCACAATCGGAGGGCCACATGACCACGGATCTGACTCCCATCTGAGTTGGAGGTGTAGGCTAGTTGGTTGCTCACTGACTGCCCATATTGTTTGGAAGGAATAGAATACTCTATACTCAATACTCCATTGGCCAACAGTATAATTACAAGATTCATTCAGTAGTTGTTTTAAAAAATATGGTAATTATTTTCTTAATTAGGCCTACTGTTTTATCTACGGGCCGCATTGAGTGAGGAGGCGGGCCGCATGTGCCCTCTAAAGACGCAAACAAAAAACAAAAGCATCTGCGGCTACACTTTATATTAATGTCTGCTTGTAAAGACTTAGTAATCAATTAACTAATGATGAACAAAACATTAATAAATGTTTTTATTATCAGCGACATTTTGTTCATACGTTATAAAATATCTACAAATAATATGTTGACGATTTCACAAATCTTTTAACAGAGCATTAATAGTCATTTACACACATTTACAAGTCATTTACAGTCATGTTTTAATACTTTCTTCATCATTTTTTCATTATTTACTATGTGTTATTCATGCTTTATAAGCAGACAATAATATAAAGTGTTACCGCATCTGCCCCTGAAAGTGCCCTGTATGCCAGATTGCCAGTTCAGCCCTGAGTAAGTGAATGACAACTGGACTGTATGTGCACGACATGCGACTAATGTATTATAATTGTTTGTATTAATGTAAAATATTTAGTTTTTTTTCCCCCTGACCTGCAAACACCATGGGCAACCAATGTATAACAGCCATTTTTGCTCACAACAGTCCATGGATAAAAAATATGTGGAATAGCCATTTTGGCTAACTGACACAGTTTTTCACATGGTTTGTTTACTGATGTGTACTGTGTGGAAATAATAGGCTTAATAATACTAATCATAATAAAAAATAGAAAACACACATGTACAAATGTAATTATAACACCATTTGTATGATATTACATGGTTTCAACTTTGTAATATCACCATACTGTACTAGTGTTGTAATTACATCTCTACTTTATACAATTCTGCGTGGATGCACTTCACCTCCTTTCTTGACAACTAGGGCCCACAAATCTCTCCAGTCGAGGCCCATGGCAACCTGACTGCCCATGTTTTTCAGAAGAGTCTTTGCAGCCTTCTTGAGATGGAACGCGCCCTCGTCCTACAAATAAAAAAAGGGTAAGGGGCCCGTTGCACACTGGTTCCGTCAGCTGACTTCTCTCATTGACTTTGCTTAGCACAGTGGTTCCCAACCTTTGGGCTCAGGCAGAGGCGCATCTTGCCATCAGGCAAGGCAGGCAGCCGCTTGGGGCCCCCAAGCCCCTAGATAGCAGATAACAGCCCACACTTTACCACAGTAGTGGCGATTTTGGTTCAAATGCTCATTATTTAGCATTTTCGCTTGGGGCCCCATCTGACCCTAGAATCGCCTCTGGGTGTACATCAAGGCCGGGGTGTCAAACATAAGGCCCCAGATGATTCAATTTGTTTCCAGACTTGCAGAGAAAAAAGAGGGGGCAACCGACATTCCGACAGTGTTTAATTGTCATTCAGAGCCATTTCGAGTCATTTGAACATTGTTACAAGTACGTAAACTTTAAGGCGCATGAACAACGTTCTAACTCAATTGACATTTGCAACAATGTTGCTACATGAGCGGAAGTGGAGAGAATGACAGCGCAATTACAGGATTAGTTGCCTAGAAATCTAGACGCCCCTAGCGACCGCAAATTGAATTTGCTCCCGGGGGCAGTCTAGCGGACCCTGGTCGTTTTGCGAGGCTGAAAGTTATCCGATGACAGGGCCAATCAAATCGCGAGGGGGGCCGGGCTACCTAGTAAACAGGAAACTTAGAAGCATGGTGTCCGTCCGTGCTACGTACAGCACGAAAGTTTAAAAAGCCTGGATGATAATACATTTCGTGGCTGACATGGATTGATGTAATAATACACCATGAACTTATCGGACACAAATAGATCTCAACACATTACCATTTGATCATTCGATGTTTTAAACTAGCTCGGTAAGCTAAGTTGAGCATTTTACAGAACCAGATAGTCACACGCTATTATCAGACCACTACTGTAGGTGTAGAATAAAATTGCGGCCCCAATTTCTAATAAGATACATGCCATTAAAAACGAGACATTTGGGAGCTTTGAAAGTCTTTGAGTAGCTTACTAAATAGATGGGATCGATAGTCTGGCTAGTGGGAGCGAGCTGACCGGGGAGCGTCCTGCGTTGGGAGCGACAATCAGGGAAAGTTATGGGTATACAGCTAGCTAGCTAACACCGAACATGCCATGTTGACAACAATCATAAATATAACCATTTAACAAGCCCCAAATTGCTCGACATTTCACTGATTGATCAAAGAGGGCCATGTGGTTGAAAACGAGGCATTTTTGAACTGTATAAGTGAAAACACGATTTATTAGGAAACTTGTTTGTGGCTGTGGTCATCACACGCTTTCACTGCTACGACGGCTGGAAGTTGCCGCTTCACCTACAAAGAGGCCCTCGCTAGTGGCTAGCTAACCTGTCGTCAATAACAGAGCTAGGTATCCAGCCTTGTATTATATGCCTGCCCCAAATTCTAATAAGATCCATGTCATTAAAAACAAGACATTTGGGAGCTTTGAAAGTCTGTAAGTCGCTTACTAAATAGATGGGAATGACACCTAGTCTACCGAGCTAGCGGCTAGCCATGTATTAGTTATGGGTATACAGCTAGCTAGCTAACACCGAACATGCCATGTTGACAACAATCATAAATATAACCATTTAACAAGCCCCACATTGCTCGACATTTCGCTGATTGATCAAGGAGGGCCATGTGGTTGAAAACGATGCATTTTTGAACTGTATAAGTGAAAACACGATTTATTAGGAAACTTGTTTGTGGCTGTGGTCATCACACAAATTCACTGCTACGACGGCTCGAAGTTGCCGCTACACCTACAAAGGGGCGTGTCGCGTGTACGTTGTGAAAGACAGCTGTGACGTTCGACAGAAGTGTGTGGGGATTGGTTGTTCCACCATCCTATTGCATGACGTTGAGTGCAGAAGCAACCGTTTATCCCGCCCACACTGCCGCCCAGCCCTCCTAGACCCTGGTACAGCTTTTTGCTGTACGGGTCTGGCTGCGCTAGGCTACAGGATTAGTGTATAATTTACTGTCTAATTTTGTCACGGTCCAAATGCCCTTACAGGAAGGGTCTGAAAACAGTTCCTGCAAGCTGGAAAAATGTTTTTTGCAATAAAAATACAATGTCGGAATGACAGTATGTCGGACTGGTGGTATGTAACCGAAAAAAAGACTAAGATTCCAGGGTCTCTTTCAGTTGTTTGTTTGACTGCTCTCCTACGGGTTTACTCATCCTACTGAGTACAATCCACCGGATACAATTGCCATCACCGCCGAAGGCAAAAAGGCTGGCCTTTCCCGCCGCCCTCTGGGGCTGTAAAAGGCAGCGCGCACCTGCGCACATCCTCTTTCCATCCTGCGCTTTCACGAGACAACACGATTTACTTTATCTCCCGTAATTCCGTTTTAACTGTCCGACGAGAACCTTGCCTGGGTGGTAACAGTTAAGGACGCTGGATTACCAAAGTAAAACTTTTGCCTTCACCTCCTGGACTATCTTCGAAAGCAGCGAATTAGGCAAGTTTGAAGACTGGACCGAAGACCAGCGTTCTTCTCTGCTAGGAATAAGAGTAGTCTGGTGCTGTCTCTTAATTCCTGGCCACACTTGCTTATCTGAAACGAAAAGCGAAGGCTGTCAATGGTCTGAGGTTATTTTTGCTTCAGCA
Organism: Engraulis encrasicolus; assembly: GCF_034702125.1. Lineage (NCBI taxonomy): Eukaryota > Metazoa > Chordata > Actinopteri > Clupeiformes > Engraulidae > Engraulis > Engraulis encrasicolus. The sequence goes on from NC_085874.1 coordinate 5,143,585, forward strand.
GAAAAAGGTTAATAGTCTATTGTCGCCGTACATCGGTTCAGCGTGACAAAGCTATTAGCTATCCTCACAAGGCTAGCAGTTGGCACTTCATTGTGTCCTTAAGGGTGGGTTATGCTTCCTACTTGGGGCCACAGAGTGAGCTTGTCGCAGCCATGATGCAGTTAATTTTGGTTTATGCCCTGTTTTGAAGCACGGTCTGCGCGATGTTATTCCACGCTCAAACTGCCTTCAATACAAAGAGTAACCTAGACGTGTCGGTTGTTTTTGTGGCTTCATAGACTCGACGACAATGAAAATGAAACATTACATCTTTATATCACGTGCATGTTTGATCGCACTGGCAGCCACCGTGGTAGTTTGGAACAAAGAAGTGGCTCATTTGTCGAGGACGAAGCGGAATGTTTCCTCGACCTCGGAACCACTGTTCAACTGTCCAAATAACTTCAGCGTGGTAACTTGCAAGCGCACGTGTTGTCTTTGGTCCGTGTAAATAAATCAAACGACAAAGCACGGGCAACTTATTTAATGAAGAGCTCACAGTCCGTAGACCGACGAAGGTTAGAACAAGGAAGTAGCTCTCGACTCGAGGACAGAGCAGGCTGGTCGAGAGGACCAATCAGAGACCAATTTTCGCCCTTCACGCCGTCGCTCCCTGCGTCGAGACACAATTTTGGGGAGGTGCCCCTGAGTACCTGCGTGATGGGGGGGGCTTCACTCCGTTAACTGCGCGGCTCACTGCATCACGACGCAGGGACGCTGATCTCGAGGCATAAACCACCCTTTAGCCTTGACCACATACACCCCCGTGTTTGCTACTACTACTTGGATACCCTTCGGTTACCCTGAACTAACACAAGGATTTCGCCCAACTAGCGAATTCAAATACTTGTCCCCTGTGGGTTTTCCGTCGAAGGAAACGCCAAGCCTATCCGCTTGTGGTAAGGTTACGTTAGCTACCCAGCAAATTGGCTAACCTAGCAAAGCTAACGGAGGCAGTGCTAGCTGCGGCAAACTCCGTAGTTTTCGCTTCGTCACTGTTACAATAAAACTACAATAAAAGGTTCACTTGAGCAACCTATCCCTCAACGGTATATATCAGTGGTCTCCGATTAACTTTTCCCAAGGGCCAAATAATGTAGAGCAAGCGAGGCCGCGGGCCAGACCCCCCCCTCCCCCCCCCCACCAAAAACGAAAAACTAAAATAAATGAATAATAAATAACAATAGTCCTACTAATACTAATACACTGTTGAAATATTAATATAATTATTATTAGCTGTTGCACTATAGTGCCAGGAAGGAATGTAAATAAAGACCAATTGAAATTCGGGTTAGGGGTAGGGTGGGGCAAGGTAGCCTACTGTTCTCAGATGGGCGTGGCGCGTTGCTCTCAGATAAATTACCTCGCATACTGCGACTTCCTCAATACAGATACGGTCAGCCAGACCTTGAATATCACGAGTACAAGACAGAGCAAAGCTGATATAACAAAGACATACAATAGAAGCAAAGGAGAATCGTTTGCATCGGCAAACAGAAGAGAGTTGAGAAAACTCTGACGACTCGGCTTAGCCTAAATTACTGTGCGCTTTGCGCCTCATGACTCTCCAGGTTTAATAGAAAGGGCGCGGCTCACCTCGGCGCGCAGGCTGCAACCAGGCAACGTTGACCTTCAGGAATACTCAGCAAATCTTCTTTTGGTCACGACTGTTCTCTGGAGCTTGAGTTGCGTTAACGTCTCTAGTCTACATGTAGGCCACCTTGCATAAATGATACCTCCAAATACGGGATAATTGTCATCCAAACTTAAAATAAATGTGTGTAAACAAAAGCCAAAATGTATCTGGCCTCCTAAATACATGAAAATAGGGAAGGAGAGAATTGTCCTCATTTTCAACCTGAAGAGAGGAGGGTGCTTCGACACCGCACAATTGCGAATGGTGTGATGTCCGATGTCGACGCAATGATAAATAACGGCTAGTCTAGATGTCTAGCAGACAAAAGATTTGCACTTCACCATTTTCCCTCATTGTCAATGTCTGTCATGAGACTGTTAGTATAAGATTTAACTATATGTGAATGCTTAGGAGAGATCACTGACGTTTTTGTGATCGCAAATCGCGCATGGCCACAAATAGGCCTAGGCACATTTATGGTTTCATTTTTAAGGACCTCATGGCGGGCCACAAGTTTGCTGCCCGCGGGCCGTTGGAGACCAGTGGTGTATATGATGGCTGGACGTAAGGCTTCTCGTAACAGACCTCCACAGGAAGACCGTCCATGCCCATGGGGCTGTAGCTTCGGTATTACAGCTGCTGACACACATGACGTGTGTTGTGTTTGCCTTGGCATGACCCACGCTCGAGAAGCGTTGCTTTCGGTTCCGTCAGCTACCTCTTCCGCAGTCCACTGTCAGAAAACCCCAAACTTTTGACAGCACAGTCCCCTACGAGTGTAGTGGCAACACCTCTCATACGAAAAATCGATTTACATACCGTATTCATATTTGTATCAACTGCTGGCATTCTGTGATGAAAAACACAGCGTGTTTATTTAAACAGCATTTTTTCATGATTGTGTAGATTTTTAGACAGGCATGCCACAGGCACCGCGCAAATGACGTCATCCTACATTGTGCCCCTTTGATTTGAATTTGAATCTGATTTGAATCTGAAAAACTGAATTTTTGGAATTAGATTTTAGATTAGATTAGGAGTTTTGTCACCTTTATTAAAAAGACAGGACAGTTGTGAGAGACAGGATACCTTCAGACATGATGCTATCCAGTCTCTCTCTCTCTCTCTCTCTCTCTCTCTCTCTCTCTCTCTCTCTCTCTCTCTCTCTCTCTCTCTCTCTCTCTCATTTACAGTATATACACAAGGGATACAAACACACAAATGTCTGCCTCAGAGAGTGGCAGAAACAGTCTTTAGAAGGAGGAGAAAATAATCATTTGTTGTCTGAAACAAATGACCTAGAGGTGAAGTCAAAAATGCTGTCACTGAATAAATTATTATTAATTAACACTATATTAACACTCCCAAGAGCCAATTTTTTGTACGGCTCTTTGAAAGGAACGATCTGGGTGTAAAGAGACAGAAATCCCATCACTAATGCTGACCTTGATGGTGAAAATGAGGATCCGGCCAGGCATTAAACTCTGGAGGAAGTGGACCATGCCTTCGTCCTCATGGGGGATGTAGGTGTCGAACATCCGTATAGCCATAACATGACCCTGCGAAGAAACAAAACCAAAACAGCGCACATACACTATGTTATGTACAGGGCTATACGTCAACTGTATTCATCACTTCTTCAAGTTTCAAGTTTTTATCTTTTAAGTGACTGTATTTTGACAGTGACACGTCTGTCTTCATCAGAGGGTCACATGGATGTTGAAGTGTGACGTGCTTTAAAACAGCTGATGTTATAGAGGTGTGACCTTCCTGTCAATATTGACAGGTTAGTCACACCTCCTGCTGATAGAGTTGTGGCTTCAGGATGGTGGTCCAGGTGTGAGACTGCATGTATGCCCCCTCATCCCCGTTCATGGTGGTTGGGCTGCACTCTCTGATCTCAATTGAATGGTTGCTTGCTTGAACGGGTTGTCTTCCCAGGCACCCACAGCGTTAATCAAGATTCCACGGTGGCAGCGGCACTAGCGCGCATGAGTGTTGTGCCGCTTTATCCCCTCTCGCTTTTACTTTTCTTATAGTTTTCCCTTTCAGTTGGTCGTAGAGTTATCCCCTTACGTAGAGCCCACCTCCAAGCCAAGTGACCGTTTGTGAAAGGACGTATTTTAGTGTGTGCCTAAGTTTATGTGAAGTCCCTTTATTTCGTTGCTTTCTTTGAACGGAGGCTCTGGCCAACAGCAAGGGTTCATGTTTGTCCTTGCAAAGTATTGATGTGTGCATAAAACACATACTTGTTTTGCTGTGGGTTACTGGGTGTACTGCAAGCCACTGTGTGGTTACTATGTGGGTTTTGTACAGTGCAGTGTCTTCACTATTGGCTAGAACAGGGTTGGGGGGGGTCAAACAGTTTTTGTGTTTAAGTGAAGCCCACTGCATTAACTTTGAGACAATAACTGTAAAACTTCCAGAAGCCTCAACTTGTCTTTCCTTTCTTTCTTTCCTTTAACATTTACTATAAATAATAATAAATATAATGTTCTACGAATCACTTGCCTCTTGGATGATTTCTTTGGTTAAACCCTGCACGGGAACTTTGGTGAAACAAAACACCTTCACCATATTACATATTAAATGTCATTCTTGTCACCTCTATGTCTTGTTTCAAGATTAGCATGGTATTTTATATTACGTTGCACTTGTTGTGTTGGTCAATCAAGTCTTTGGGTGTACTTGTAACTGCCGTAACTGCAGTTTTGCATGTGGTTTTACCTAGAAATATGAATACAACTTTTGTTTGTCAGCATAAACCCACAACATTGATTCCACAATTTTCACTTCAAATCCTCTCAAATTTTCAGTTTGCACTTACTGTGACCTGGTTCAGGACGATCACATGGATCCCTCTCCCATGCTCAACCATCCCATCTTCATGAATCTAAGAAGAGTAAAGAAGAGCAATCAAAGATGAAGAGTAGTAGAGTAAAGTGTAGGCTACCTATATTTTTTTCCAGGAGGAAATTTGTCTTGGGCTTCACCCACTTCATTACATACAATACTCACATATAGCATACAACATAACATAATAATAATTAAAAAAAAACATAAAAACATAAAATGATGGCAACTTTGACCTCGAGCCAATGCTAAATGCATGTGATGTTTTGTGTTTGGTCATTGTACATGGCTGGGCCGGGCCCAATCCCCTCCAAGGGGTCCTTGGAAAAAAAATACAATTTAGACACTAAACTGCTTGCTTTGCTCATACATGGACAAAAAAAAACATACAGATGACAACATGCCAACAGTTTCACTGACAAGAAGAGGACATTTTAGAAACGTCACTCACAGTGGTTCCATCGATGGCCACGTGAACTTTTGCAGTGCTGGAGACGACCTCGATGTGAAGAACCTTGTGCACTGGATGGTCTTTTCAGGGTCCCTATATTGTACAGTATATATATTAGGCAGAGCATCATCTAGGAGCCATGTACAGGTATACATTGTTATAAAAGTAGTAGCGGGGGCGCTGTGGCGCGGCGCGCTAAGCCCCCCACATTTGGGCGTGCATGCCCACGGGGACCCCGGTTCGAGTCCGGCCGTGGTCATTTCCTGATCCCACCCCGTCTCTCTGTCCCACTCGCTTCCTGTCACCATCTCAGACTGTCCTATCAAAATAAAGGCATAAAATCCCCTAAAAATATATATTTTAAAAAACAAAATACAAGTAGTAGCCCAGTAAACTAGACAAACCCACCAAGCTGAAAATATGTTTGCTTGGCGAGTTCGTCAAGTAGAAGTAAAAAACAAAACACACCATAGTTTCCTTCCAACACAAGTAACTTCACTCAGGAACTGGTCTACAGTTACTAGAACGATGCAAATGATTTGGCGGTTTTCTTTTTAGTGATAATAAAGTCTAGCCACCTCATGAGGTACAATGGAATAACAGGTGTAACAGCTAATATCATGTGCTGGTGTTGTACTTACACCATACATTTACTTCTGCTTTTACTTTGACCACCTCTGTGTCCAGTACCATTGGAGGTCAGACACAAAATATGGCAAACCCGTCCCCCAATCACAACGCAAGGTTGTTTTTTTCTGCCCTGTTTGAATTGTTGGGACAGGTTAGTGACCGTTGGGTGGCAGGTTCGTCACTATTGCTCTCAGTGGCGTGCACAGACATTTTGAGGGACAGGTGCTTGCGGCCCCTTACAAGACTATAGGCCCAGAGGCTATCTGTCATATCTGAGCATTATTACCTCTGCCAAGGAGGTTATGTTTTCGGTCGCGTTGATTTGTCTGTTTGTCTGTTTGTCTGTCAGCAGGATACCTCAAGAAGTTATGAACGGATTTTTGGAAATGACAAAAGGAATTAGTTATTCAATTTTGGTGGTGACCCGGATCCAGGCATTGCGGTATAGGGACAATTTTGACAAAGACTTGAAACTTGAAAAAGACTTGCAAAATATGGGGTAAAACATAGTCAAATGTTCTATCAAACAACTTCCTTGGCGAAGGTCTGCACTCTCTGAGTGCATTTCTAGTTGTCACATGCTTTTCATCATCAAGCATTTGTAGAAGATGATTATGTCAACATGGACCACAGTAGACTACATTGTGAAAAAAAGGATGTAAGAAAATGGGCATTTTTTGTCTAATAGGGAAAAGGAGCAGCTGCTTTAGACCTCGTCCCTATCTGTGCACGCATATTGTTCTCATACTGTAGGTCATAGCGTGCAAAGGCAGCTTGAATGACAATGGTTTGATCCCACCCACGGCCAGCAGTTTTCTGAAAAACGTGGTGTCAGACCTCACTTTCTACTTCATAGTCTGGCTTACCAAGATAAAAATGTTATTGATTATGAAAAATGAGTTTACATTATGGACAAAAGGATTTTATATTATGAAAAAGCACTGCTGATGTCTACATTTTGGCAAAGCTAAAAGTTTGAAGATTTTGAGCTTACCATTCTCCTCGGTCAAGTAAGCGCCACTGGTTACTCGTCTTGAGCCCAGAAAGAGTATTATGTGAATGATGACGGTCACCAACAGAAGCAGCAGTGCAGCCTGGTGTAGAAAGAGGCACATACAGGAGAGCATCAACACCAGTTCTGCTATTCAACTGCAGTACCATCGGTGGTTGCAACCCGTACCAAGAGGGTTAAATAGGAAAAAATCATTGGGTGTTCGGGGGCCAGGTAAAATAAGTGAAGAGGTAACATAATTATAATGGCGATACATTACAAGTGTTTGTAAATTATTAAGGAATACTAAGTTAATATCAGTAAAGACTGTATGTACACATAAGAAAAACGGCCTACACCTTCACAGCCGAGTGGGAATCAATCGCCTCTTGCTGGATAAGGCTAACAATACAACCTAGCTTGCCTACCAGACACTTCTACATCCTCTGGTTACGTGTTAATAAATTATTCACTAAATTTTTGTAGAGCTTTAAAATGCACTGGTATTATTTAGTGTTAAAGTCATATTGTGCCATTTTTGGAAAGAAGTTCATTTTACACCTCCCCTTGAGGTAATGATTGAGTTGTACCTTTCTCCTGTAATTTCATCCATTCACTGAGTACGGCAGTGCAGATTCTGCATCCAAGGTAGCTGCTAACAGCTGGTCTCATAGGATTCAATGTTAATTGCTATAGCTTGGAGGTAAAGTTTGCACTGTAATTTACACACATAATTTACTTACATACACCCACGATTTCCCCATGACACTGTTTGACTGTCTGTATTGTAAGTTCTCAATAAATAACCTTAACTTTGAATTTTGTTTTTCGTCTCCATTTCATGTTGCTCCCCTGAACAAGCATAACAAAAGTCAACCATATTTAACCTCAAAGGCCCATCAGTCTGTTGTGGCATCTATCAGTGCTTGCAATATAACATCAGCTTTCTTACCATTAAAAACAAACTGAACAGGATTGTCTTCTAGCCGGCAATCAAGATCAACAGCATTCCACAAGATCAACAGCATTCCACACAAGTCACACACATAATAACCCCCTCTCAGACACACACAGCCTTCAATCAAAGACAATTTTCAATCATGGCATGTTAAACAATAAGGATGCTTTGAATTTGAATCCTTGCATCTTTGAATTCACAATAGAATAGAATTACATTACGAATAGCTGACTGTTGCCGGGGGTTGTCATTCTCCTGGTAAATCTACTATTCTGAATTACCATTCCTAGACATAATGATCATCTTTTCTTTGTGAAGTTCTTATTTTTACAACACTTAGCATTTAGTTTCTTCTGTTATTGTCTGTTCAGCGTTCACACAGAAACATTTGGACATCCAAATAAATAACGTAAATACAATAGGTCTTCCTGTAATTAAAACACACTCATGGTGATTGGCAAGAATGAAAATATTTCTCTTGCCCATTTTACCTGGTGTACCTTTTTAACCAGAATTTGCCTTACCTTAATAGGAGATAGTGGCATGGACATCATATTTGTCTCTGCCGACTTTGCCGTGGACTGGCTGACCAGAAAAACTTCAAGAGTACGGTGACTTAGCCTGTACTGCAAAAGGTAGGCCTACATATGCTTTCCTGCCTCATCAAAACTGCTTGTTTGACTCTGGGTTTAAACACCCATCTGCTCCCAAAGTTTAAATACAAGGAGTGGTGTTTGAATATCACCGCCTCAAGTCACTCTGCTCTAATACAGTCTGTCACCACCTGAAATACAGGACTTTCCGGAGCAACCAGCCCAAATAGCCAACTTCTGCTATGTCACTTGTCTCTGTGCTCTAGTCAGGGTGGGTTATAGGGGGTATGGGCCCCAGGGCCAGGAGTTTGCAAAGGGCCCCCTATGGACCACTGGCCCTCTGATTTCTGGACTCTTGGGCCCCTGGGCAGCTGACCCAGTCCTTAATACGGCCCTGGCTATGTGGTTGGTAGTCTACCCTCAAGGGTTATACTGTTGACAGAGTGGGCTGCTCGATTAGGAGAAAAATCAATTTCAGGATTATTTCAATCAATATTGATATCACATTTTTTTTGGACGATATTTCTAAGGCAAATAATTGTGCTAAACAATAGCCTACACAATCTTTCTTCCCTTCAGCAGTGTGAGTGGAGAGCCATAGAGAAACACACAGTGGTGTTCTGCATGAGTTCTGTAGCACATCTGCTCTGTGCTTGCAATGGCTCTAGTGGAGGGGAATGTATTGCGCTTAGAGTAATTACCTTTCGGCAGTATAGACAAATGACAAATGATATCATGATATAAATTCAATATATTGCACAGCCCTATGACAGAGATTGGTTGGCAGAGAGTACACAGATTGATTGAGCTGAAAGACGCTGCTAGATTCAGATTCGGAAAAAAAAAAGTTTGAACCCTAAAAAAAAATGATATTTTGTTCACACCTATAGTCTAAGGCAATATGGGTCCACACGCACCATTGGCTTTATTTTTATGACACCTGATTTTGTATCTTTCAGAATCTGACAGGTACCAAGCTGAAATAATGTCCCAAAGGCTCCGTTTTTGGCCTGATTATCATCGACTTTCAAATCTCTTTGAGACTTGGGCTGACCGAGAGCATAACTATTAACGTTTCCCAAACAGCATTGTTGACTTTCCTCCCTTAGTTTGCAACTGGTTGATTGGGTCCTGACAAAGTGGGTGGAGTTCCCAATTTTTCGGGAGATCAGAAACTATATTCACATTGCTCTTGGCCTGACTAGAAGCAAGGCCAAAGGTGTTGCGTTTTCTGTGCATAAGTAAACGCTTCAAAGTGTACCCAGACCCCTTGGAAGTGAACCGTTATTGACGTGGTCTCAGTGCAGTTCGCTTATGAGTTCTGACAAGTTACACTTGTGACTAGGTGTAATCACTTGAGGAGAGCTCTAGAGGACCGGGTGTGATCAATAAGAAGACTGACAAACCATGCTTACTATTATTAGTATTGTTATTATAACTATTGTTGAACTCCTCAACCTGAACCAGCCTTGTAGGCTACTTAGCAAAGTGAGGTGTCATTGCCACATATACAGTGAGTCCAATAATTATTTGATCCCTTGATTATTTTGTTGGTTTGCCAACAAACAAAGACATGATCAGTCAATAAATGTTATGATAATATGTATTCTAATATGGAGAGACAGAATATCAAAAAGAAAATCCAGAAATTAACTTAAGAGAATATATATTAATTTATTTCCATTTCATCAAGCAAAATAAGTATGTGATCCCCTGCCAACTGATAACAGTTCCGGGCCCACAGACCAGTTGGGCACTTCCGATCAACTTGTCATCTGAATTAAAGACACCTGTACATACTAACATGCATAAATGACACATTGAATCAGCAGAATCAGTCCATAGTATGAGTGAATCAGTCACACTCCAACCTCACCAGCATGGGAAAGACCAAAGAGCCGTCAAATGATATCAGGGACAAGATTTTAGACCTGATCAAAGATTAAATGGGCTGCAAAGCCACAAGAAAGAGACTGGGTATTAATGACCCAACTGTTGATGCATTTCTTCCAAAATGTGAGGAATACAAAATGACTATCCATCAGCCTGTCTGGAGTTCTATACAAGATTTGACCTTTTGTAGGGATTTGATAATCATGAGAACAGAAAGAAAGCACCCTAGACCTGTACGGGATGAACTAGGCCATGATATCAAAGCTACTGAGACCAAAATCACTGAGAAAACTACTGGTAGCACTTAATGCCACAGAGGTTTAAAATCATGTAGTGCACACATGGTACCTCTACTTCAGAAGGAACCTGTGCAGTCCCACCTGAGGTTTGCCAACGGATATCAGACTGGTTTAGGATATGATAAGGAGGTGCTGTAGTCAGATGAAACTAAAATCAAGCTGTTTGGCATTAACACAATTCAATGTGTTTTGAGAAAGAGAACTGCTGTCTATGATCCCAAGAACACCCTCCTCACCATCATGCATGAAAGTGGTATCACTATGGTTTGAGGGTGTTTGTCTGACCAAGGCACAGGACAACTTCACATCGTCAACGAATGGATGGAGGGAGACATGTAATGTGCAATCCTGAGTGCAAACGTCCTTCCCTCCACCACTACACTGAATGTGGGCCATTTTTGGATCTCCCAACATGACAATAATACACAAAATACAGTCAAAGCAACGAAGGAGTGGCTCAAAAAGAAGCATATTAAAGTCGTGAAGTGGCCTGGACAGTCTCCAAATATTAACCCTATATTAATTCTATGGAGGGAACTGAACTTCCAATTTGCCAAGCTACAGCCACAAACTATTCATGTTTTAGAGATAATCTGCAAAGGAAAATGGGCAAACATCTTTTCTACTATATGCAAAAACATTGTCATCAACTAAAAGAAGCATCTGACCTCAGTGCTAGACAACTAGGGCATTGCCACAAAACACTTTATCTTCTTTAGCTAGAGGGGTCAAATACTTATTTGCCTAAATTAATTTAATTAATAAATTAATATATTATTTTAAGTTATTTTCTGGAATGTCTTTTTTATATTTTGTCTCTCCATGTTTGAATACATATTATCATAAATTTATAGACTGATCATGTCTTTATTAGTGGGCAAACCAGCAAAATCAGCAAGGGATCAAATACATATTGGACTCACTGTACAAGTCCAACTTGATTTTAGTTATATAAAATATCCATACTTGATTTTAGTTATATAAAATATAATGTTAAATATAATGGTTGATCAAAGAATGTGGTAATTGCAAATGTGGTACATTAACAAAACTGCCACACGTCAATAGTCTACCCCACTTAGGCTGGACAATAGAATCATTCCAAAAGTCATTTTGCTCAGTTCAGAAGTATCTTACAACATAAGATGCTACGAGAGATTCAGGTGGCCGAGCTATGTGGGATGGATCAGGAGACAACTGCCTCAACAGGCGCAACAGGAATCAGAGGAAAGGGTGTGTCCAGGCAGGGTATGCAGAACCAGGACTCATAGTTCCACGGCGCCTCGGCTGGGACGGGAGGGCTGTACTTGCGCCTTACATCATTCAGAATGACAGCTGCCCCATGGGGCAGAGGATAGTTGTAGGCTACGTGTTTTCAGTTGAAGTAGGCCTACACCATCAAATGAACTAGTAGCCTAGGCCTACTGGTTATTTAACCACTTAACTGTCAAAACCCCAGCGGGTTTGAGATCCCATAGAATTCTATTGTTGTAGAATTCTACTGAGGATTAAGCAACACATTTAAAATAAGTGACTTTGCAAGTTATCTTGGCAACTAATTACACCGTTAAAGCTCACAGTTGGTCACTGCTTTCCAGTAGTCCAAGAGGGGCCGATATTGAAAATAAGCAGATGCTGCGTATATGTTGTTTCACCTTAGGCACCTGGAGCGACATGCATTCAGGCTCTTGAGATTTGAGCTTTTTTATTAAAAATGTGGGTATTTTAAAGCTGAATAAACACATTCTAATACAAGATGAGGGTCCTAGCTTTTAAATGCAACTGATTTCATGTTTTTATATGCTTGCCTGAGATATTTAGATTTTAATAGGCAGAGGGCTTTTCCTAAAAAGGGCTTAGGCAGGCAACAGGCTTTATTTTGCAGGTGTGGCGCTAAAATTAGTTAATTGAACATGTTATGTTTTGTGTGTGAATATCTGTGTGAAGCATATCTGTAAATTTTGACGTCAATAGTTCTAATCCTAATCAGTTCAGAAAAAAATTAGAAGTTATCGCGTTAAGGTCATCACGTCTCACAAGTGAGCATGAATCATTAAATGATACAGCAACACACATACTGATAACAGCCATTCAACCCAACACTTTAAGTTATTCATTTATTTTAAGTTCATTTATTTGAAGTGGCTATTCTGTGTATGATGACCTGTTGAGGTTTATTTCCTGTTTAGGCTATTTCACTCAATGCATGGATAGAGCTGGAGTTTGATACCAAACAATCAGAAAGTCTACTGTCTTCAAGTCGTAATCATAACATGCAGGCCTACGTAAATATAGTGTAGTCTGTTGAATCTTTAAAGTCTTTTGTTTTATGGGCAGTCATGGGTGAGCGGTTAGGGCGTCAGACTTGCATCCCAGAGGTTGCCGGTTCGACTCCCGACCCGCCAGGTTGGTGGGGGGAGTAATCAACCAGTGCTCTCCTCCATCCTCCTCCATGACTGAGGTACCCTGAGCATGGTACCGTCCCACCGCACTGCTCCCCATGGGGCGCCACTGAGGGCTGCCCCCTTGCACGGGTGAGGCATAAAATGCAATTTCGTTGTGTGCAGTGTTCACTTGTGTGCTGTGGAGTGCTGTGTCACAATGACAATGGGAGTTGGAGTCTCCCAACAGGCTTTCACTTTCACTTTTTCAAACATGAACTGAATATATTTGTTCACGTTAATCAACTCTCCTGGCCATAGCAATTATAGTACAGTAAGTAGCAATTATTGGCAGAAGAAGCCAATAGTCACTAGGCAATAGGCGTTTAAAAAATAATAATAAAAGAATTTTTAAAAAGTCAAGGAATGTAATTACCTGGTTCAGGAATGTTTTTTTCTGTTCTAACCCGTTCAGGAACATCAAATTTAGGGTGGAACCAAAAAATATTGACACCAAATGTTAAAATATTGTCTCTGTTTGGAACGAAACACTTGGCAAAACAATCTGGTTCTGCATTAATTTGCTGCAGCAGCTGAAGCTGGGAAATTGTGTTCACCAAATAAAAAACGAATACAAAACTAATTTGTGTGGTTATTAGTCCAACATTGATATTTCAGCCATTGGGGTCTAAAGGTGGCTAATAAAAAAAATGGTAAATAAAAGTGCTTTCCATGATGTAGAAGTGAAAGAAGGGACAGTCCCAATGCCATTGTGACACAGCACACAGTGCACAGCGGTATTCCAATAATACCTCACCCATGGGGGGCAACTTGCTTGGCTCTTGCCCGACCTGTAGTTCCGCACAGCTTTGTGAGTGTGTGTTTGGAGTGCCACCAGGGGGCTCCAGAACACACACACAGAGGTCTGGTAGGGACGAGGCTACCAGGCACCCTGAGGGAGCAGTAATATTGCTCGGGATACATCAGTCATGGAGGAGCATTGGGAGAGAGATGGTTGTTCACTCCCATCACCCATTGGCATTGTTGAGAATCAAACCAGCAAAATATGGGTTACAAGCCCAGCTGCCTACCACTTATCCATGCACAAAGTATCATGTGTTATCAGAAAACAAACATTAAGCAGGTAATTTTGGATTTAGCCCACATGGCGTCTTTACTTACAACAGACAGTGGCTGAGAGAGCACAAACCAAACAGCCCAAAATCATTGGATGCTACAATGACATTTTAAAAGTTTTGCAGAGGAAAAAAAACATACATTTACAGGTTAGCACCAAATGTTGCATGCTGCCCTGATCTGTAATCACGTAATACATGTACTGTAAATGTGCAATTTTGCGTAATGACGATTGCAGAATCGTTCTATGTCCTGGGTATCTGAGTTTTGTCCCACCATAAACGTCTCATTTATAGGCCTAGAGAAGCTAGAGTAGGCCATTCTAAGCTTGTTGCTTAAAAAGATAAAACATATAAAATACAAAAATGTCATTCAAAGAAATTCACAGAAGTCACCATGGCTCACATTTCACATTTACACAGCTAAGTAGATTACATTGGTTTGAGGTAATTGTTAAGCTAAGAGAGGTTAGATCAAATGTAGCTACAGTGCATGTTAGTAGGCCTAGAGCAGGGGTGGGAACCTATGTCTCGAGGACCATTTATGGCCCCTGAGGCCGTTTTATCCGGCCCCCGATATAGCCTAGTTTTAATGTTGCAGATTCACATGAAATATGAAATATTTTGTAAAGGAATCTTACTGATTAAATTTTCTATACAATTAAGTTATATTCAGGGGGCCTAGAGAATGTATGTTTTAAAGGTGGCTGCCTTCACTATAGGCCTAAAGTACAGGGGAATATCCTGGTTTGTGTTCATAGTACGGCCCTCAGAGGACTTGAATGGCCCTTGGAGGAATTTTATGTGCCCCCTCGAATGAAAAAGGTTCCCTACCCCTGGCCTATATTAAAACAGTTTTTAAACAACTTTTAGTTGTTGTAGTAAGCATCAGAGTTGTATAAAGTAGAAGTAGGCCTAGAAGTAGGCCTGCTCTTACATGTGGTGAATTCAGGTGAATTGAGCCACTTTAGGCCATTTGCTTATAGGCTATGCAAAAAAAGTGGCCCAATTTACCTGAATTCACCAGCCTATGTAACGCCACCAGTGGCATGATATAACGTGGTTTCAACTTTTTATAGCCTACCATAGCCTACTAGTGTTGCCCTTACATCGGCAAGAGTAGGCCTACTTCTAGGCTACTTTACCTTTAACTCTGCTCAGTATGGCTTCTGAAATAATTTCATTACTGGACAATTCAAAAAGTTAATCACACTGCACATACAGTTAGTAGGCTACTGCAGCAGGGCAGTGTGTGATGGACAGTTAAAACATATTTTCCTCATTTCATGGATTTAATGCAATTCATCGCTTTTTCATGAAGCATGCCCCACACATACTGTACATTCAAATATAAATACACACAGGCTTACCTACACACACATCATGCTAAAAACCACGAATTAGGTTATTTGTCGGTTCATAAAACATAGGCTAGCCTATTAAAAGCTACAATACTTTCAACTTTCCCCGCTGTTTGCACGCTACAGGGAGAGGTTTCAGAGACGACGGGATGGGCAAGTCATCTAGACTCTTGGGAAATTGCTCTGGGGGCAACTGCTGTAAGATTGTTTGCATAGTAATGAGAAAAAGTGTAGCAGGATTCTTTCCGACGAGGTAGTTGAATTTATCCTCTCCGATTAATTTGGACCAACGCAGGGGATCCTTTTCTAGAGAGGGTTTCATTTTGAAACGGATACCAGGCATGAACATCAGCAGGCTGTCCAGACACGTCTTTTTCGCCCCCGCGTTCACTTTCGAGTCCCACAGCTGTTCCAGAATGACGTCGAGCGGCGTCATGCCGTTGTGGTCTTCGGCCTGTGGCGACGCGCCATTGCCGAGCAGCAAGATGACCGCTTCGGAGCGCAAAAGCTCGCAGGCCAAGTGGAGTGGAGTTTTGCCGTCTTCCAAGTGAAAACACCCTCCGCGGTTCATGTACGAGCGTAAACTTGGAAGGCGATGCGCCACCTGCAGTATGAGTCCCAAAATATCTCTCCTGTCATATCTGACAGCCATCGCCAAGTGCGGTGCAGATGAAGGGCAGCAACAGAAGCGCTCGCCCGGCATCGCCAAGGCTTCGTCCGAATAGTGACTAAGCAAATACTGGGCATAAGCTTGGTGGTCATGCACAATAGCATAGAGTAGCGCCTCCGACGGCGTGTACGTTCTGTGGCTAGCATCCTCCTCCCAATAGAACGTTTCCATTGTCCGCATGTCCTCCAGCATCCATACTGGCTTGAGGTCTCGGACGGCTTGATAGAAGAGAAAGGACAAGAATTTGCGCTGCTTACACGTCTCGTCTCTTTGGGATCTCTCCGACTGGGCCGACGCCGTGGCAGACATGATACTACTCAGATGGACACAGTACACCGAGTCCTAAATAGATTCCATGGGCTATGCGCAAGCCTGGTTCAAAGGCTATTTCTCAAACCCATTAATGCGGACTTCCAGAAAGCGTGTGTGAAAGTATGTTATCTCTTGCTTTGCATAGCTTTGCAAAGTGTGTAGGTCCAGGGCGCGAGGTGACGCCTGGGTCAAGAATCCAGTCGGGGGAGCATCACAGGCAGAGGACTCCGTCCGCAGTGTTGCCACATCACGCATGCGCCTTATCGGCACTAGAAACGCCTAGAGGCTATAAAACAGACTGTAACCTAGTGACCAAAACAACTGGGCTACCTAAAAGTTTGAGGTTGTTTGTTTAGTGCATTCAGTTTGTGTTTGTCTTTAAATACCATTTAGTTGGACTAAAATGTCTTTAGCATGAACCCCGGACAATCGGCGCCGTGCGGCAGCCTTAAGAACTGGTGTGGGAGTTCGTAGTGTGTGTGTGTGTGTGTGTGTGTGTGTGTGTGTGTGTGTGTGTGTGTGTGTGTGCGTGTGCGTGTGCGTGTGCGTGCGCGCTTTCTCGTGCGTGTGTGCGCACTTGCGTGCGGGCGCGCGTGTGTGTGTTTGAGTGTGTTTGTCAACTCAGTTAATTGGGATACTGCGCTATACAGAGACATGTTGTATTGTATTGTAGTTATATGTTTTCACAACCTCTGTGTGTGTGCGCGCGCGCGCGCGCGCGCGTGTGTGTGTGTGTGTGTGTGTGTGTGTGTGTGTGTGTGTGTGTGTGTGTGTGTGTGTGTGTGTTCACAGTCGAGCTGCTGTCTCGAAGGCAGTGCCCTCAGCTCCAGCACAACAACAAATGAATAATTGAAAACACAGGGTACTCATAAGGCTGTGACGCAACCCATGTGAATGCAGTAGTGTCAGCCTGCACAGCCCAGGGATCTCTGCAGGAAAATGCAGCAAGTCTTTAGCAGGCGACTAAAACTTAAGCCTTGCTTGCATTTATGTGCAGTGTTGCCTTGGCTCTCCAACCTGGAATTGTAATACACTCTATTGACTTAAACTTGAGGATGTTCATAGCAAAAAAAAGTGCTATCCCAGGCCTATATGTAAGAGGCAATGCTTTTCTTTACTGATCATAACTTTGACAATTGTTGGTAGGAAGTGTTAGAATTCTGAATGTAGGATTATGATGCGATCAAATGTTGAGTTTTGATCTGGATTAAATATTTGCTTGATGCTGTCATCAAAAGACTTGGTTATGGTTTCACCAACATGGAATCCAGGAATGGGATCCCAGGGTTGCCCCATCTCCGATTTCACCTTTCCCCGGCTTTCAAGTTCTGCACAGTTCTCCACACAACCAAGTCTGTTCTTTTCTTCCCTCTGCACCATATGCTTAAAGGCTACTGTTAAAAAAACTCTGTGAACTCCTAGTATTTTACCAGTGAATAAATCAGTGAGATTGAGATCAGTGATCGCTCCGTTATTCTTTGTTTACTTAGACACTTATATGTCAGTAAACACAACATAATATGTTATTACATGGTATTACATAGACCTATTACATAGCAAAAGAAAGGAAAAGAAAACTTTTCGCTTTACATGCAGTAGACTTGTTTGTGGAGATTCATCACATTACATATACTGTAGCGAAGCAGTGGTGCAATTTATGATTAACATTTTCTGGTAATATTTCGGGTTTGTGTTGTATGGTTGTCATTATTTTGCCTGAAAGCTCACAGATGCCACTTCAAAGGGCTTTTACTCCTCCTCACTCAAGAGTGATCGATTGGCGGCCACAAGTGGACCTGGGAGGTGAGTGAGAAGACTCTTTCCTCCACTGTTAACATGGTCAACCCCCATTGGTATGCACCAGGGCTTGACACTGGCACCTGCCAACCAGCCAAATGCTAGTAAAACTTGGCTGTGGCTAGTAACAATTACAGTGCCACTAGCCAATTTGGCGGGTAGCTTGACATATCAGAATAGCATATATTCTGCATTTTACGTCTTGTGCATCAGTTGTTTCTATTTGAGTTCAAGAAAAAGATCAGTCACTCAGTTTCTATTTGTTTAATTTATTTCCATGTAGAAAGCTATGCACTCATCTGCTTGCTTTAACACCTCATCTTCTGAGCTAAGATGAACAGTGTCATGATGAAGAAAAAAAATAATTTCACATTTGTGGCTAGTAGAATAGCTGGATGGCTAGTGACTCAGGAAAACCACTAGCCACATGGCAGGCAAGCGAAAAAGTTAGTGTAAAGCCCTGGTATGCACCCACCAAATGGCCAATAGGCCTGTTTACACAAACGCCCTCAGTTCCAAAAAAAGTAGGGACATTTTATTGGCCTGGGAATTCCCTTACTGCCTTGTGTGCAGTGGTCACATAATGAATAACACAATAATATAACTTATTCTTGATACAGAAAACTATGTACAGTACATGGATGAAGAATATTACTCACCTCTTGTGTACACGTAGGACACCAAAGTCCAAAGTAATCATGTTGATTGGATTACTTGCTTAGCTACCCTGATTGAATCTATAGCTCTTGTGTGCTTGTGAATGTATTTGAAGCTGTTGTAAATGCGAAGGTACCCTTAAATCATAGCAAGTATACTCTCATGTGATTAATGGAACGTTCTATTCTTCTCATGTGAAGCAATGAGTAATGTTGGCTTGTAGTAAAGCTTAATTCTATTCATTCTATTGTCTTAATTCTGCTCACCGGGTATCAATTCTTGGTTCTGGAGTTATTGGGGTTGCTCTAACAATAGGGTCACAAGGGTGACTATTCAAACCAAATGACGTCAGGAAATAGATAAGGATCCATAGGAACTGAAAAGGTCAACAGAATCTCTCAGGAAGCCCCATGCATGGACCTATAAGACCAAGAGGTGACATCTCAAGTCACCTAAAAGAAAGAGACAGGCTTTTGGAGAATGAGGACAGTTCTGCTTGTGTTTGCTGTGAGGTCAAGCCTACAAAGGCTATGCAATGCCTTAATAATTTTGTAATTTCATTCAATGATATGCTGGACACTTTGGCGAAATATAACTAAATTCAAGAATTTGACACCAGCTCTCCGACTCTTTTAAAATAACTCACCAGATTGCTAATACATAAGTTTGCAAAATTGGTTTTTTTAATGATTTTTATGGTTTTGAGTAGAATGGTTAGAATCCAACAATAATACCCAGTACACAGTTAACAGTTTCTGAGATATTAAGCCAATTGGAGCCAATTTGGATTGGAGCCAATTTTGGTCCCCTAGGTAGGGGAAATTCTTTCTCTGCATTTATCCCATTTGGACTAGTGAATCACAATGAAGTACACACACTAGTCCGTAGCAGTGGGCTGCCTGCTGAGCGGCGCCCGGGGAGCAATGTGGGGGTTAGGTGCCTTGCTCAAGGGCACTTCAGCCGTGGTTCTGTCGGGCATTGAACCGGGAACCCTTGGGTTGCCTACCCAGTGCTCTAACCACTGAGCCACGACTGAGCCAAATGATATGAAGCAGTTATATATTTCATTCCATTTGGAAATAATGGTCTCCCTCCTTGCAAGACTAAAGACAAGACACAGGAGGGTGATGTTATAGCAATAACTTTGATCACTTTGTATAACTCAATGTGCTTTAAGCGCTAGATGAACAACAACAACAAAATAAATAACAAAATTGGTTGATTAGGAAGAAGACATAGGATATTTGAAAAAAGTCAAGGTTAAGGTACTGAGTGGCTGGCTCAGAATTTGGATTAATTTATAGTTCATTCTTGCTCTATTCAGGTGTATTCATTTGAAGCCTTCAATTGTTGCGACATAATAAGGGTAGGCCCTACATTGAATTCTGTACTATGTTCCAACGGTGGCATCATCATTGTAAAGACATCCAGATGATAAATTGGACAGCTTGCATTGCAGATTTGTCATATTTTAAGCATAACAAAAAGAACAGAAACAAATCATAATAGTGTAGTCATCAATGGTCCCCATGCCAATTGGTATTGGCCCTCAGTATAAACAATACGTGCTGATTGGGACACGCTATAGCGTGTTACGCTGTATACAGCAACGGTCAAACATGGGCATATTCCAGCTGCACAATGTTGAGCTTAATTAATTAAAAATCTAACATTTTAGCATTACTATTAAAATATTAGTAGGGCCTATGTAACCTAGAGAATGTAAAGCCCTTTGCCCAGACAAGCAATGCCATAGGTAGCCTATGGTACTCAGTAAGCCTATAGGCTATTTGTATTTGAGAGTGTGTTAATATAACTTTAATATTTGGAATTAGGCTACTGTAACTGCATTCAGGTAACTTTTGGAATCACTCAAAACTAGTGTTAACTTTACTCTATGGTGTGAGTAACATTTTCAGAGTAACATTTTCACTATATTCTATTCAATACAATGTAAACTATGAGTTGTCCATCCACATGCAGAAATTTGCCCTGACTTTTTACTCCACGAGTAAATTGATTCACAGGGCTTTAAATACTCTATCTGGATGTATATTTGTACTTTTTTCGCTGAAACATTGACACCCTATTTTTACTGTGGCATGAAGTTCTTTCTTGTAATATACTGTACGTAGGCCCTACCATAGACATGTCTATGGGCCCTACCATGTAGTCGGTAATGACTAAACTTTACCACTAGAGGGTGGTATTGGTCTTTGCATTATATGTGTTCCAGTTTGATTTGCAAGGGAAAGATCTCACATCACATGCATAGTAAATTGTTTCGTCTTTTAGGGCAAGTCACAAGCTATTATACACATTGATCCGAAAAGTAGGCCTATAATCAAGCATTACCCACTTATATTTAACATTCAGGATGAGCCCCATTATCATGACATTGGTTGACAGAAACTTCATAAATGTTGAGTTTTGCATTTTGAATGTAATGCTAAATACAGACAACAAAAATGAGATGATTGCTTTCTTTCTTTCTTTCTTTCTTTCTTTCTTTCTTTCTTTCTTTCTTTCTTTCTTTCTTTCTTTCTTTCTTTCTCTCTTTCTTTCTTTCTATTTTGCAACTTCTTTTTATTTTGTTTTGTATAAATGCTGCCCATTTGCAAATCTGATCTTGTCGTGTGTTGTGTGACATGTAAGCACTGAACTTTGTCTGAGAACTTTTTGTCTTTATCAAGGGGATGCTTTAGGTCTGTGGTTACCAACCTGTGGGTTGAGACCCCACAAGGGGGTTTGCCAAACATCTATGGGAGGCTGCAAAGCCAGAAAGTCAAAGAATGCGCGCACATCAGTGGCACAGGTGCTGGACCAAACATACAATAACTAAAAAGAAAATAAAGGTCCCCAACACTGTTAAATGCTCCCAAAGATTTAATGGCACTAAATCTGCGAAGCCCTCTTAGGTGTAAGGGGATTTATCATTTGAATGTAATTAATATGTAACATAAATGAGACAAGGGTGTCACCAAAGTTGGGAAGCACTGCTCTAGGTGCTAAAACCTGTGTGTGTGTGTGTGTGTGTGTGTGTGTGTGTGTGTGTGTGTGTGTGTGTGTGTGTGTGTGTGTGTGTGCGCGTGTTGTGTGTGTGTCATGTGCGTTAGTGTGTGTGTGTGTGTGTGTGTGTGTGTATGTGATGTGTGTGTGAGTCGTGTGCGTGTGTGTGTGTGTGTGTCTGTGCGCGTGTTGTGTGTGTGTCATGTGCGTTAGTGTGTGTGTGCGTGCGTGCGTCATGTGTGTGTGTCTGTGTGTGTGTGTGTGTGCGCACGCGTCGTGTATACATGTATTTGTGTTTAGGCGTCGTGTGTGTGTGTGTGTGTGTGTGTGTGTGTGTGTGTGTGTGTGTGTGTGTGTGTGTGTGTGTGTGTGTGTGTGTGTGTGTGTGTCGTGTGCGTTAGTGTGTGTGCATTGTGTGTGTGCGTGCGTGTGTGCGCGCGCGTGTGTGTTTCCACACCTGGTCCATCTGTCAGTGTAAATTACAGACCCCTCCTCCTCAACCCCACCTGTCCTTTGTATCTTTGGTCTTTGCATTTGTATTGGCTGTCAAAATATTTTCTGTCAAACTCAAGATAAACTCTTGCTGTTGCCCTCGTCACAAACAAGTTCAGTGGTTCCCAACCTTTTTTGGCCAGGGACCCTCTTTTGACATCCCACATGTCTAGGGACCCCATACATATATATTACCAGAGGTGGAAGAAGTACTGACGTTGTGTACTTAAGTAAAAGTAGAAGTACCCTGCGAAAGAATTACTCAAGTGAAAGTAGGCTAAAAGTTGTTTCCCAAAAACGTACTTAAGTAAAAGTACTAAGTACTAACTTTTAAATGTACTTTTTGAGTACACAAGTAGTATACAAGTAGGCCTACTCGCGCAATGGCTGTCTTTCTCCATGTCTGCCTACTTGATCCAATAGGAGAACGTTTCTGCAACGGTTTTCAGTTCTATTTGAACATGACTATGGAGTCCTGTTAATGTTTTTAAAAGTATCTTTTTTGTCTGGGTGTCAGTTTGGAAGAGGGGCTTGGTCCCGCCTCCCTGCCCGCAGCTGAGGCTACTCAAATATCCACGAAACACAAAAGGAAAACCTAGGATAAATGTAACTAGTAACAAAGTCTTCTTCTAGAAATGTAAGGAGTAGAAAGTACAAGTAGGCCTAATTGTCAAAAAATTTTATTGAGTAAAAGTAAAAGTCTGCATTTTTATTTTTACTCAAGTAAGTACAAATTCCAGAAAAAACTACTTAAGTACAGTAACGAAGTAAAAATACTTAGTTACGTTCCACCTCTGTATATTACATATATAGCCTACCTGGAAAAAAAATTGTATGCTAACTTGTAGGCTATTAAATCTGTACGTAGCTATTTCTGAAAAGATATAAGGATGTATGTGGTGTTTCAGAATATTAATTAATGTTATTTAGGGTATTTATCAGTTTTCTGCGCTGCATTCAGGCTCTTGAGATTTGAGTTTTTTATTAACAATGTGGGTATGTTAGAGCTAAATGAATACATTCTAATCAGTCCCTCCAGTTTTTCGCGATTCAGCGATCGCGTGGATTCATGCAAATTCAATGATATTCCGCATAATTTCACGATGCCGCGTAGCCTAATTCCTGTAACGCCGCATTTTCCCCGCAAAATTTCAACATTCTGTGGAGTTTATTGATTTATATTTTCGTCAAAAAAAATAAAAATGTGACTACAATAGGCCTACCACCGGAGACGAAAACCAATACGAAGCATTTTTGTTAATAGCCTATGTCACTGAAACATTGTAAGAATTGCCTGCTATTTCGGAAGTCGCGACCCTCATCTCAGCTGTTCCGCGTCTCTCCTCCCCTCCCTCACACATACGCAGGCGTCGGTGCGGCACACTCATGACCTTTTTTTTAACAGCAGTAGCCTACTCTTCAGTGCAATCCTGGGTGGAAAAAGTATTGTTGCCCATTTATCCATGACGAAGAAGTGTATGCAGTCATGAAATAGTGGCTGTAGGCCTACTGTCGCACAGTATCTTACGTTAGGCTACATGTTTGCGGAACTTCTCCACTCTCCCCTGTCGCTTTCATGAGCATGCTACCCGACGGTCGTTGTCTGATCTTTTTTCAATGTTCGCTAATGTTTGTAATTTAAGGGTCTATGTCTATGCGTAGGCACAAGCCTTCTGATAACAATCACTGTAGTGCCGATCGCAAAGGTTTCGGAAGTGTGGAGTTTTGCAACTTGTTTCAGTCAAGGACACCGAGATAGGAAGTGAACGGCCCTTCCACGCTTTCACTGTGTTATTGCAATAAAGTCTTGCGAATCCATGCAACCATGCACACAACCATGTCAACGAGAGCGTGTAGGCCTATGCCATCACAACTTTGCATCAAGCAAATAATATGCAACAGCTTGCAATACGAGCACGAGAGAGAGAGAGAGAGAGAGAGAGAGAGACGCGTCTTCCAACAGGTGACATTGTAACGCTTGCATACAGCCTGGCTACTGTAGCCTACCCCGCGACGCTCTTCATTAGGCCTAGTGGTAGGCTATAGGCTACCCACAAGTATTTTTTCATAACGCGCTGTCCCGTTTTCCCCCGAAGTCGTTCTAAAATATCGACAGAGATTTATGAGTGTCGCGGCCATGATTTTTTTTTTACACATTGGACGCACTGGCTAATAAGACGCCCTGACAGTTTTTGACAATATTTTATTATTCTATTATATAGGAAGTGTGTTTCTGAATCTCTCTCTCTTTTGTCTTAAGCCTGCTTAGACTGATTGTGGTTTTCAGTTACCAAAAAAACCCAGAAAGGGATGCAAAATCTTTGCAAAAAATGAGAAAATGCCGCAAAATCTTTGCAAAAAATGAGAAAATGCCGCCACAAAATCAGGCATTTTGACCGCAAAAATCACAAAATCCCAGTGCAAAATCCTGGAGGGACTGTCTAATGCAAAATGAGGGTCCTAGCTTTTGAATGCAACTTATTTCATGTTTTTATGTGCTTCGGAGGCTGAGATATTTAGGTTTTAATAGGCAGAGGGCACCTTTTCCCAATAAGGGCTTAGGCTAAAATGGGTTAAATAGAGGTGATAAGCTCTAATTTC
This sequence comes from Engraulis encrasicolus, assembly GCF_034702125.1. Taxonomy (NCBI): domain Eukaryota; kingdom Metazoa; phylum Chordata; class Actinopteri; order Clupeiformes; family Engraulidae; genus Engraulis; species Engraulis encrasicolus. The sequence continues at coordinate 5,168,344 of NC_085874.1, forward strand.
CATGAAATGAAAGTAAGAACAATGTTGTTACAAGTTTTATGCCTCACAGTGTAAAGACATACAATACAGTAGTATAGGGCTATTCAAATGGCCGCCCTGGGGCCAGATGCGGCCCTTGGAGGGCAAGGTTCCGGCACCCCATGAGGCCAGAACAAAATCAAAACAAATATGTGTGCCATCTGTGGCCGTGCATAATTTGCTACCACTAACACTTCAGGCTGGGGGTATCTGTCCTTTGCATTTACATGAGTGTGAAATCTTATCTAAAACAGTTAGAATTAGGGTTGCCAACTGTCCCTTGAAATAGAGCTGAAACGTGACAGACGTAAAAATGCGTTAAAATGCAGGAAATTACATCTAAGAAATGCAAAAAATTCTGATGGAGGACGCTTACACTCCCCGCCATATTTTTTCATGATTCATACGGCTACTAAGAAATAAAGAAGTGAATATCTGTTCTGTCTAGAAAGCTCTTCGCTTGTTCCGCAACCTAACCTTGGACACCGTGCTGCACCGTGTTATGCAGATTCTATATTCGGCCCCTTTACTGGAGGGAATTTAAAAAACTGGCCCTCAGTGACTTTTAATTCAATACCCCTGCAGTAGTATGTCATACTACTACCCAGTGACTCACCTTTGTATTTTTTGTTAACGCCGTTCTCTTCCGGCTCACCCTGTGTTTTGCTATCACGTGTGTGCATGGTATCCACACCGTGATTACAACAGGTCAGGTGTGTGTGTGTGTGTGTGTGTGTGTGTGTGTGTGTGTGTGTGTGTGTGTGTGTGTGTGTGTGTGTGTGTGTGTGTGTGTGTGTGTGTGTGTGTGTGTGTAGTTACCACTGCCTTTGAGTGGATGCGGGGGGGGCAGTGTTATAATCTGCTGAACAGCAGCATCTAGAAGAGCGGATGCTGTGACGACAAGGATTCTGTAATACGGGATTAACCAGCCGGTTGTCTGCTACAGCTGGCTCTAAAGTAGTGTTTCTTAACGGGGGCTCTACAGCCCTACTCCCCAGGGGGCATTAAGGAGACCCTAACTTATGATGAGGCCCAGGGGGCATTTGTTCAAAAAAGGTTGAGAACCACTGATTTAATGCGAATCCATGTGTCTGCATAACCCCACCCCGATCTCTTGTCCAACCAATCATATCACCTCCTGTGATGGCGTGGGGAATGACTGGCTGATTATGTGTCATCCTGCTCAGGTGATGGAGGTATTGCTACAGCTGCACAGTACATCTGGCAATGACTATTCAACACTATTCCTAGCCCATTCGCTATTGTGTTATACATTCAGGCCTTTTAGTGTTGAATTAACACTGGCGAGATAATCTGTTCACATTTACTGTGTCAGTCAGGGTATGTTCACACCTTCTTCTTTAAGGGTATTCTCACACCTAGTCCCCTTTCAGTGAACCAAATAAGTCTTTTTTTAAGTGGACCAAAGGAGAGGCCGAAACTGCCGCGTTTTCAAAAATATCCATAAACAGTACTACGTGTATAAAGTAAACAGTATACTGTATAGAGCAGGGGTGGGGAACCTATGTCTCGAGGGCCGTTTCGGCCCTTGAGGCCATTTTATCTGGCCCCCGATGTAATTTTAATGTTATGCAGCTTCACATGAAATATGACATATTTTGTAAAGGAAACTTAGGAAATACATTTGCAATACAATTAAGTTCTATTCAGGGGACCTAGAGAAGGTGGGGTCTGTTTTAAAGGTGGCTACATTCAATACAGGCCTAACGCGTACTAGGGGAAATCCTGGTTAGTGTTCATAATACGGCCCTTGGAGGACTTTTGCGGCCCTCTGATGAATTTGAAGTGGCCCTTCGAATGAAAAAGGTTCCCCACAACTGGTATAGAGCTACTGACCCCTGTTTTGTTAAAGGGTTATGCCACTATTTTGGGGCTTAATACAGTTAGAATCATTGGCCAGGGTTTATATAGGTGGTAAAGTGTCTTATTTTTCATGTAAGCCGTTGTCTTGTTTTAAGACAAGTTAAAAGAGGGAGTATGTCGCTAAGCTAGTGAAAGTCAATGGATCCGTCTAGCATGTAGCAATGCTACATGGATGCATTGACTTTCACTAGCTTAGCGACATACTCCCTCTTTTAACTTGTCTTAAAGCAAGACAATGCTTCACATGAAAAATAAGACACTTTACCACCTCAATAAACCCTGGACAATGATTTGAACTGTATTAAGCCCCAAAATAGTGGCATACCCCTTTAACTAAGTACAAAATTCCACCTGTGTCCATTATTGTTTTAATACCTTCGGCGAGAATCTAAAATGTCCTGTAAATCGTCATGCAAATGCCTTAAATGACAAACCTTAGGCCTGTACTGTGCAATAAGACATATAACAGTTGATTAGAAGGGAGTTAAGTGGCCAGAGACTTTCTTGACAAACCTCTCATGGTTCCATTTTGTTGTTCAGAATGTGTGTGCACTGTGCAGTGTGTGACCTTGAGAGAGCTTCTCAAGAATGAACTGCATGTGCTACATTGATGGAAAAAGTAAAAGTAATGACCTTTGGACTTGAGGGATAAAACACACGCACGCACACACGCACGCACGCACGCACGCGCACACACACATACACACACTCACGTATGCACGCACGCACGCACGCACACACACACACACACACACACACACACACACACACACACACACACACACACACACACACACACACACACACACACACACACACACACACACACACACACACACACACACAATGAGTTATCATTTCCCGTGGGAGCAGGCAATCACACACTGAGAAGTGGGGTTGATCTGAACGTGTTAATGCAGTCTGGCAGAGGAGTGGAACGTGACCAGCATAAGAAAAGAGACAAGCTTCTTCTCAGCTTCTTTTATTCCAAAGACCATTAGGAGTCATATGTGCTTGCCCCTCCCTAGTTATTCATCAAGATTTCACATTACTGGAGAACATTCAGTGTTTTGCTTTTCATCGCTATACAGAATTGGCTGCCTTTGGTTGAAGGTCATAGAAATGTCTGCAATATCTGTGCGTATGTATGTGTATGTGTATGTGTTTGTGTGTATGTGCGTTTGTGTGTGCATGCATGTGTGTGTGATGGAGAGAGAGAAAGAGAGAATGTAGTGGTAGTCAGAGCTGTCGCTTTGCAATGAAAGTGGTCACAATACAAGTTAACATGTAGTAATAAGTTATAAGAGAGATGGTTGATAAGGAAGAGGTGATTCATAGGGAGTTTCTTCCGGAATCAGTATGACTTAAAATTCTAATATGCAACAAGGAGAGTAGCGGAGGTTCAGAATGAATGCATGTGAATGCAATGAATGTGGTCACTGACCATGGCCATTTAGGAGACCGAATGAATCTGACCTCTTTTGCATTGCTGTCACACGTACACTTGGTCACCTTTGGTCACCAATTTAACCAGGTGATTTGGAGTAGGCCTATGTGGCACTGGACTGTAGCTTCTGAATCCCGGATGGCCATCACTGCTAAACCCTACAGCAGAGGCTGCCTGACTTGAGGTGAGGAGGCAAAGCTGAGCTATCTGGTGCAACAATTGCTCCCATATTTGAAACTGTTAGCCCGAGGATTTTAAATGTAACAATAAGGTGCACTTAGGTGTGCTAACATGGCAGCACAACTCAGTTCAAAATTGGCTGAGTGACATTCAGGAGACCATACTGCATGTCCTTATAGAGTGTCCAAGATACTGCACCATCCAAACAGACACTTAGGCCTATCGATAAGTTACATCGCCAGTCAACCATGCAAGCAAGTTCTGGAGAAGCGCGACTAATTAACTGAATTGACCCCTTTTCCCTGTATTTCTTTCCTTTTTATTTTATGTTTGTTATGTTTGTTTTGAAATGTATGTCTTTTGGTTAGTCTGTATTAGTAGAATGTTGTCTTCACATTTATTTGATATAGTTGATTTTATATGTTCTACTCTACTGTACATGTAAAAACTAGTTTTTTGATGTTTTCTCCCTTTATTCTCTCCTGCTGCAGCTTTTCTGTCTGTCTGTCTGTCTGTCTGTCTGTCTGTCTGTCTCCCTCTCATCCCCTGCAGAAGCGTAGCCTACGTACTGATGATATGTCAGCTCAGCAGCCTTTGACTGCCACTTCTCATCCGTGTGTATTTTCCTTGTTCTCCTCATCCTTTCATCTCTCCTCTCATTCTCTCTCTTGATGTGTCTGCTCTGTTGCGCTCTAAAATCCATCTGCTTTTATAAGTCTCTGGCCTTTTTTTCTTTTACTTATTAAACTCTCAATGATTTAGTCCCTTCACCCCCCCTCCCCCCTCTCTCTCTCCTCTCTCTCTCTCTCTCTCTCCCCCGTTATTCAGCATCTGACAGCCGGCACACTCCGTCCCGTCCCACTGGAGAGGCAAACCCATCCATCCTGCTGCTCGGCATGCTGGGTAAAGTCCCAGCTGGTCGCCCACACAGCTGCTCCCCATGTTTGAATGTGTCAGCCACTGCCCCCTTCCGCTGCCAAGCAACACCACCCAAACTGCTGACTCTTTCACCCAGAGCCTGGTTGGGCCCGGGAAAAATTTCATCTGAGGGGCTCCTCCGCTCAGTGCATACTACAATGCAATGGGGGACCCATTTCTGGCCCCTCCAGAATACCATGAGATGGCACGACATTAAGCAAATACATGATACTACACTTACCACTATGACCATTTTTGCTAGGTTAGCAATTATGAACCTGCGGCGTGTTGGGAGGGCTTTTTATAGACTTAGAGTGGAACTCGCAGGAAGCCAGGTGCTCGCAACTTCTGATTGGTCTGTTCCATTACAAAACCCTACGACATTTTATGCTTCGGCACCAACCAGAAATAAGCATGACCGGAAGGCGGGACAAAAGTAGTGGAACAAGGTACAGAGACGAATGGAATGACGCAGGCGCAAAAGATGGTGCTTGTTTTTGAAAGGTTTTTGAATGGGTATAGGTTTTCTTTTGTCCCTGTTTCTGTTAACCTACTGAACGCAGGTCATTAACAACTACCATCCTGTAATGCCATGTATGTGGGTGGTGGGCTGTGGTGGATATGCACTTGAGTGTCTCTATGGGGGCACTTATGTATGTATGTATGTATTTGTGTGTTTATTGTTGTTTTTGTTTTGTTATTTGGCGTCATGTGTATCGGTGTTGTGCGTATGTGGCAGCTATGTATATGTCCAAGACAAATTTCCTTCAGGACTATTGAAAGAATCTTGAATCTTGAATCTTGAATCTTGTTCTTCTCTGCGCCGGCCCCAGAGCCGTGGCGTGGAGGGCCAAGGGCCTGTTCCCCCTCAGGGTGGTGGTCAGCATCCAGAGTCACCGCTGCACACCCTACTCTGTGCCAACAGCTGAGACACAGAGAGAGAGAGAGAGAGAGAGAGAGAGAGAGTTACTTTACACGTGACTCACATGTGGATGAACAGCACAATACACATTGCAACATTTTCACATGGATGTATATGTAGCATTGTGTGTTTTTCTTGTGACAGTTTTTTTTACACCATGTGAGCACATCCTTTCAGACAAAAATAGACATGCAAAAATTGGCCTTTACTGGCAGGTAAGGGTTAGGAGTTAAAGGATAACCTCAGCCAATTTCAATATAGCCTACTGTTGTATTGGTCACGCTACCGTTGACTTGTCAGTACCCGGTGATGTTTTTTTTCGATTTTTCGACTCTGATTTCCGAGATCTGAGCTATTCTAATGGGGGAAGATTTTGTTTACATTCAAAACTTTTACATTTTAAAAAAGTTAACATAGGCCTACTCCAAATATTATCCCAAAAGGTATCGCTGTTTGCTAGTTGTCTGCTGATGTTGCATAACATTTTGGATAATATTGGGAATAAATCAAGATGCAAACAAACATCTGCCCCCATTGCAATGACCAGGATCTCAGAAAAGGCTGAAAAAAAATCTCAGGTAATGACAAGTCCAGGGTAGTGTCAGCATTACAACTGCATGTAGAAGTTATCCGCCCTCAGCTGGAATCCCCACTGTGCATTCTGAATGTGTAAACAACGAGAATTCCAGGCACACAAATTCACATTATTCTCATCCAGTTACTTGCACTTGTCGGACCAATGACATTGATAGAATTCATATAGCATATAGGCTGCAGAGTTAATGCGTGCAACTAGAAAGGGACAGCATGTTAGCCAGAGAAAGAAAGAAAGAAAGAAAGAAAAAGAAAGTCAAATGATCCATAATGAGACACCAATAAAAGCCTGATCGAGAGAAGGAAAGAGAAAGAGAGACCGTGGGACAGATAGAAAGAGACGACAAAAGGAGAAGAGAAAGTCCCCAGCCCAAATGTATGAAGTCATCCGTTCTGCTCCTGTACCCTCCACTACAGTGCAGTCCTGCCTCATGCTGGTCACGCTCTGCCTCTCGTCTGCAAATTAGCCCCGTGGAGCGTCACATGACGCATCAAAAAGGGCCAATCCATTACTGCACGTCTGTGGTCTCCTGTGTGCATGTCCACACCTGCCTGCCACCCTTCTCCCTACCTCAGTGTCTCTCTTCTCTTCTCTTCTCTTCTCTTCTCTTCTCTTCTCTTCTCTTCTCTTCTCTTCTCTTCTCTTCTCTTCTCTTCTCTTCTCTTCTCTTCTCTTCTAATATGCTCCTAATAATTTGTAAAAATGTAGGCCTACATTTGGATATGTGTACAATGGGAAATGTTTAATACACTAGTCACAATGTATGATTGTCGTGAATGTCAATACAATTGACAGGCAGAAAATCGATCTTTGAACCAGGCAGGAAGTGTTTATTGGAAGTGTGAAAATTGTTATGGGATTTTCAAACTTCCGGAGCCTGTCTACTTCCGTAGCAATGGCTTCATTAATTTGACTGGAAGGTTGCTACTACACAAAGAATATGGACAACTACTTGGCTGGAGTCTTCACTTGCTTGGCAGCTATCCACAGTCCACCTGATTAGCCCACCCACTATCTCCACCCATTTCAATGTTAATAGTTATGCTACCACAGCAGGCCTACGGTATTTCCAGGTTGCTAGTTTCTGTTAGGCTGCCCATAGCTCCTCTAAATGATTCAGCACTAGTGACCGCGAGCAAAATAGTAAATCAGGTGGATACTGCAGGGGCAAGTTAAGGGTTTTGGTTTTTGGATCAGAGGGCTGCCGGATCAAATCCTGCACTAAGCAAAAATAATGTGCGTGATCTCCTACATCCCAATTCATTTATGAAGAAACCTTCACCAAGGCATCTAACCCTGCAGTATGTTTCTCCAGGGGCTGTAACCACTTAGCCTGGCGATGCCATCCTATGTAGCCTACTTCCACCCAAAGATTTTGGCTCCGCACATACAGTAGTCTGGCGAAAGCCTCCTAGCTCAGTTCGCTCACTGTTTAGCCAATCAGCAAACAGTTGAGAGTGGTGATGCAGAACTCAAGTTGAAGTTCAACATGATTCACACTTTTGTCTTGTTACTTGTGCTTTTGCAACACTATATCATAACAGCCATGCTAATAAATCACAATTAGAATCTTAATTTTAATTCTGAACTTCAATTAATTTAAATTGAGTAAGGTCAGACCATCTCCCACACTTCACAGAGAGGGATTCCTTAACTTTCTCCAGACTGATTGACGGAGTCAACAGAAGGCTTTCGCCCAGGCTACTAACCACTACCCTTTAGCTAAAACCCCATTGGATAAAAGCATCAGCTAAGGGCAATGCAATGTAATGTAAAGCTATAGAGCAAAATGACAAAAGACTTGGAGGAAGGAAGTGAGAACTGTGGGAGACCAATAGAGATAAATAGAGATGGAAAGAGGTGATAGAGAACAGGTAGGAGACGTTAACAGATTGCCTGCCCCTGCCGGAGTGCTGACTCTGTGGTTCTTCTCTTTCTGTTTGAAGGCAGGTGCCTCACTTTCAGGTTGACAGATTTCTGTGGAGAGTTCGAGAGCTGTAGCGGATGCTTGGTTGTTCTCTTGTTCTCTCCCTCTTCACTCACTCCTTTCCCGTACCATTCTCTCACACCGTGTGCCTTGAATGTTTTTGCCCCCTTTGGGCTTTTGTTTTTCTTGCATGTCTCCCGTCTCCCCTCTTTTCACCCTATTCACCTAGAATATAATAGCATAGGATAGGATAGAATAGAATAGAATAGAATAGAATAGAATAGAATAGAATAGAATAGAATAGAATAGAATAGACTTTATTGTCATGCAAGAATGACGTTTGTCTCACTGTATAAACACATAAATGGACATTAATTGTATTGCTCAACAAATAAATACATAGGCTACATTGCATATATCCCCTCCTCTCCCCTCTAGCCACCCTTCAATACACATCATATACACGTCAGGTACCAGATCCTGCCCTTTGTTTTTCATTACACCTGTGTAGTTTTTCCATTGCTTGTTGACCATGGAAATTGCATTTGGTATAAATGAATGTTTGTAGATGTTTATTTTATAGCAATGTGTGCTCCGTATCGCCTTCCTGAGGGGAGCAGTTCAAATGCAGGAGTTCTATCACAGGAGACAGCGCTGCTTGATGCTCCCATAGCCAATGGCATCATGTGAACACAGACTAAAGAGAACACAGGGAAAATGGACCATGAATATTAATATACAAAATCCTGCCAAAACTGTGCACACCAAACACATCATAAAGCACACACACACACATCATAAAGCACACACACACACACACACACACACACACACACACACACACACACACACACACACACACACACACACACACACACACACACACACACACACACACACACACACACACACACACACACACTGTGCATTTTTTTCTGGTGTAGCCTACATTTATGATGTAAAAGTACAGGGAACACAAACCAAGTGGTTTTTGAGTTTTTGAATAACCTGATAGTTATCTTTGATCTTTGATAGTTGCAGGACTCCAAAATGATTTTGACCTGGCAAAACTGTGAGATCTCAAGAACACTTCCAAGAACACTATCCAATTTGGCATTTAAATGTTTGCTGAGCCCAGAGGCCTGTAGTGTTAACCAAACATTGTTGTCTCTCACACACACAGTTGTATTGGCTGGGCCTTAGAAGACTCCTACTGTTGGGGGACGCTGTAGCGTAGCGCGCTAAGCCCCCCACATTTGGGCTTGCATGCCCACTCGCGGGGACCCCGGTTCGAGTCCGGCCGGGGTCATTTCCCGATCCTCTCCTGTCTCCCTGTCCCATTGGCTTCCTGTCACCATCTTCGACTGTCCTGTCAAATAAAGGCATAAAAGCCTATATATATATATATATATATATATATATATATATATATATATAAAAGAAGACTCCTACTGTTAAAAAATAGATTTAGATTCGAGGGGATACCAACAGGAGAACGCCAATTTCAATATGCAGTTGTATTGCTCATGCTTCACTTTATAGTACCCAACAACGTGGAATTTTCTTGTTCAGTCCCTTGTGAGATGGGCATTCTAATGAGGACATGGGTTGTTTATATATATATTTCTTTACAAAATGTTGTAACATACTCCAAATATCATCTTATTAACATAATACTGTTTGCATGTGCAGTACCTGAAAGAAGAGAGATGATCTTTTAATGTGACAACGTTTCGACCTCTGTCGGCCTTCCTCAGGTCATGCACAGTATACGTGTCATGTATTGATATATGTATCATATACTGAAACGTTGTCACATTAAAAGATAATTTCTGCAACTCGGGAGTGTGCGGCACTTCTCTCTTCTTTCAAGTGTTTTACTGTTTGCCAGCACCTCCTTTTCTGGTGTGCGTTTTGGACCTCCACTCATGCATGTATAATACCAACACTTGAGTTGCACAGTTTGAAAGCTCAGTGTTGGCATAAACTGTTAATCAGATGGTTTCAATCCGGTGGCTCATTTAAGAGTTTAAGCCCACCAATTTGTCAACAAATCCAACTCGGTCTGGCAGTAAGCATTCAGGCTATAGTGCACTAATAACATCATTTTGCTGACACCTTTGCTTTGAATTATAAATGGCATGCTATGCTCTGAAAGGTTTTTCAGATATTTTATGGCATTGAGTGGATATAATTGATGTAAATGTATAGGTGTGTATCTGACCTCCTTCATTCTAGAAAGCATATCTGATTTTAATGGCCACATCACTTAAGGGGTACAAAATACTCCCTATTACAGTGGATCTACCACATCAGGTACAATATAATAACCAGTGTAACAATATTTACTTGGTATTACATGGTATTTACATGGTTTATTTCAACAAAGACGCTTTTGCACACCTCTGTAGTCGGGCAGGTAATACCTGAAGAAGGTCGGATGAGTATTAAAGTTTGTTGGTGGAATTGACAGTGTGCGGGATTTTTTTGCACTTGATTTACATGGTATTACATGGTATTAAATATTGTTACACTGGTTATTACACTGTACCTACTGTGGTAGATCCATTGTAATAGTGAACCATTAAAATAAAGTCTAACCATAAGCCCCATTTTTTGATATCCTGTATGTTTTCCATATACTAGTCCATATATCCAGCCCAGCTTTCTGACACATGAATGTGCATTGCCTTTGTGAATATGGTATTAATACCATGTATGCTTATATATATAGGGCCTGGAATTTGATGCTACAACCCTGCCCAGCAACCCCCACATAACAGGCTAAGTAAAGGGGGCCAGACTTCCTCCCCCTTGCTATCACCCAGTGCCCTGTGCTGTCTGTCACAGAGACCTGTGGAATGTCTCCCACAACAACCACCCAAGTCAACACCAACCCCCACACCCTCCACCTCCACACTGAAACCTGCCGTACAGAACCTGCCCTAACACGACCTGCAGAATTCTGCCACCAAAGAATACACTCGAGCAGGGCGGCTGAAAACTTTTGCTAGACCCACGACATACTCTGAAAGCCCTCCTCCCCCCTCCCTCAATACATACAATGTTATGGGGACCGTATTAAGCAAGCCCCTCCTAGGCCCAGGATAGCTGGCACTTTTGGTACCCCATGTCGGCTTCCCTGCACACGTGTCAACAGTGCCTTGTGTTAACCTGCTGCTCCATGTCCACTTCCTGGTTGCCACTGATTGGTGTTCTGGCATGGGAATGACATGACATGACAGGGCCATGATTGACAGGCAGTGAATCCGATTAGATTCTGTTCTCTCACTGAGTTCTCTGGCTGACTGAGAGAGGAAGGAGTTGGTGGCAATAGGGCCTCACATGTAAGGTAGTAAAGCCCTTTATGCAAAGACACAGCTAAGATGATCTTCTCAATTGACATTCTCTTGTTTATTATATCCGAATGTTCGGACCTAGCACTTCAAGAACTTTTCCAGAGGTAGTACGATGTCCACCAGATGGTGCGTTACACATACCAGGTTCTATTTTTTTGCATCTTGTCTGCAGCATGGCAATAGACACCACTGCAATGAGTATACTGTGTACCGGGCATTTGTGTTCAGTTTTTAAATTTCAAGTCAAACCCCCATCGGCATGGCAATAGAGTCACACACTTTACTGTACTTCCTCTGTGTCTGTCTTTCTCTAGCTGTTGTTTGGGTGTTCTAGCTCTGCTGCCCTGGCCTGCACTGCAGTTAATACGCTATTCCTTGGGTCAAGGGTAAGCGGTTAGGGCGTCAGTCTTGTAGCCCACAGGTTGCTAGTTCAACCCCTGACCCGCCAGGTTAGTGGGGGGAGTAATTCACCAGTGCTCTCCCTCATCTTCCTCCATGATTAAGGTACCTTGAGCATGGTACCGTCCCGCTGTCACTGCTTCCTTTCGGGTGCCTTTGGGGGCTGCCCCCTTGCATTGGTGAGGCATAAATGCAATGTTGTTGTGTGCAGTGTGCACTTGTTTGCTGTGGAGCGTTGTGTCACAATGAGAATGGAAGTTGGAGTTTCCCAGTTGGGCTTTCACTTAATTTCAATGCCAATGTGACATCATGAGAATGAATTCAATAACACGACAATTTGAATTGTCTTTGTGTGTCTCTTGATGCATTTGGATTTCCCTCCGTGCTCTACAACAGTCTTTCCCAACCTTTTTTGTCTCATGTACCCCCTAAACCTCTTAGTTGTGCCATGAGTACCCCATGTCATGAGTATTCATGTTCTATATCACTTTCTCTGTCCTTATGTGACTGCTCAATTAATTTGATATAAAAATAACATTTTTCAAAGTACCCCCTGCAGTGTGCTCGCGTACCCCTAGTGGTACACGTACCCCTGGTTGGGAAACACTGCTCTACAACACCATGTGACAGGTTAAATTCGGGATGGATTTTTATCTAAACACAATGTCTCCATTTTACCCAGTTGTTGTTGTTGTTGTTGTTGTTGTTGTTGTTTTTAATCATTATTTTCACTGGACATTGTCTGTGGCAATCTAGTATTTATGAAATGGCCACTCATAATTACTGTTAAAATGACTTATGATATGTGAGCCTTGGCCAGGGCTCACTTGAAAAAGAGAATTTTATTCTCAATGTGATTTTATTTCCTGGTTAAATAAAGGCAAAATAAATAAATAAATAAATGTGTTCAGGGCCTACTAATACCTCATTACGATTACATCAACAATGACAAACAAGAAATGTGTGAATACACACCTAACAAATAACAATTGTTTTACTTATCTTCTTCTTTGCTTAAATATCTTACAAGCTTCATACACAGACAATAAGGTACTGTATCCGTGCGATTGGTTGGAAAACCAGAAGGGGGGATATGTTTCAGATTTTAAGGATTATCAATGGAATTACATTAAGCTGTGATTAAAATCATGTAGAAAAAGTGATGATATCAAAACCAGAAGAGGGGACAATCCCCCCCATCCCCTCTACAAATCACACCCTGTGTGACTAACATGTATAACTTAAATTCAATTTTAATGTTCCTGACATGACAGTGACTGATTCCCTTGCATGTCTTCGGCAATACATTTTGTAGTTTTGAATCATATTGTTTACAATATTAAAGAATAAAACCATATATAAATATATATAATAATACATAATTATTGTCATCCACCTGTCTCTTATGTTTCAACAGAGCCCTAATGCCACCCCTATTCTAATCACAGATCCCCTCACAACTGTTAAATGAGCATGAATCACTGAGCTCTGAGTGTGCTCGGAGGAATACCAGGGGATAAGTGTAGAGTCTCTCTCTCTCTCTCTCTCTCTCTCTCTCTCTCTCTCTCTCTCTCTCTCTCTCTCTCTCTCTCTCTCTCTCTCTCTCTCTCTCTCTCTCTCTCTCTCTCCCTCTTTCTCTCTCTCTCTCTCTCTCTCTCTCAGCATTTTTTTTCTCTTCTCACTATCCCCCTACCCAACCTTCACAGAAAAGCCTCTTAGCTCCAATGCGCTGCCCTTTGTAGGCTTGACGTGATGTGTATGATGCTGACGTTGGGGATACATTACTGTTATAGCAAGCCCTGCTGGTTCATGCGCAGTGCATTCAGAGCAATGCTTCCTTTCCATGGAGCAGTCCACCTTAAAGACCCACGATGTGACATTTGTGCCATCTTGAATGCATACATAGCCTACAGAGGGCATAGGCGTAATCCTAGCAAATGGTCCTCACCAAATGAACATGCATAGCATGGCAAAGAAAATAGCATGTTAACCGAAAAACCTGTGACTGTCCAGTCATAGCTGATAAGTGGACTGCAGTTACAGCGCTTCTCCAGAGCTTTACATGGATGCCTCACATTCACCCACTGGCACTCACATTCCCACACCAGTGGCCGTGGCTTCCACGCAGGGCACCACCCTGCCACCAGGAGCAATTAGGGGTTGAGTATCTTGCTCAAGGACACATCGATGAGGGTTAGGCAGAACAGGGGCTTGAACTGGCAACCTTGCAACCTTCTGGTTGCCGATCAGGCTACTCTACCAACTGAGCCAACACCCCGTTTACAGTATGCCTAAGGTGATGTAACCTGGCTCTCTCCAGGTCCTTGTGTAGGCCTATTTCCTTTTCACCAATCTCAGCTTGTGGAGAAGGGCAGAATCCATGCATCTGGTGACAGCTAGAGATGATAATAGTGACACAACTGCTTGCGTTCCCCCTGTTCCCCTAGCTACAGAAAACTACAAGTTTCAAATGAGTGTATTGCTAGTATGTGCCAGCTACCAGTCATAGTTGTGGCTAGTTTAAGTTTGTGCCTTTTAGATTTTCTGCCCACATAGACAACCCAAGATTACACAAATATATGTGCACTTAGTGTATGGTAAGCCTGTCTTAAACGTTGGATTTCAGTCCTTTTCTGAACAACATGGTCAGGGCAGACATGGCAGCCAGGAGCAGGCAGACAGACACAAGCTTGATTATCACAAATGAGAGCAAGGCAGTTTGGCCCTCTGTGTCTCCATGAAGCCTTGACATACTATATAGGCTACTATGTCTATTGCACAAATTACTGCATATAGCGCTGCTGGATACCCAAGCTGGATACCCAAGTCTACAAGCAGCACCAAGAGTGAATGCTTCAGGGAGCTTACTGCAAAGCATATGCACTCGCTCTCTCTCTCCCCACTGCCTTGTCACTTCCAAGCGAGAACCGCAGAATGTTTTCTGTGGATTCGCATAATTCGACAGGCGTGGTGGAGGAAGCCCTACGGTAGTGGGTGCAGGCGAGGCCAGATGCATAATTCATAATGAGGCAGGGAAATGAGGATGTGCCCTATTTGCGGATCACACACTCTCTTGATCATCTCGCTGCAGAGTTTGGCCACATACTGTACAGATCAATCGCAGAAGGATACCCCCCTCCCCCCAACACACACACACAAACACATAGACCTACTACACACCCACACTTGAACACTGAGTGATCACACAAGGATGCCTAGATGCACAAAAACACCGTCTTGCGTTTGCTGTGTGAGCTATGTCAATGCCATGGATTGTTCTGCTATGTTGGGCCACATACACAGGCGTGATCAATCACAGAAGGATAACCCCCTCCCCACACACACACACACACACACACAAACACCAATCACACAAGGATACACAAATGTGCAAACATCATCTTGCGTTTGCTGCAGCGAGCCAGCCATGTCAATGCCATGCGTGCAGATCACACTTTCTGATCATCGCTCTGCCATGTTGGCCCGCATGCTGCAGCACAGTCACACACACACACACACACACACACACACACACACACACACACACACACACACACACACACACACACACACACACACACACACACACACACACACACCAACCACATGAGTCGAGAACCCCCCCCCCACACACACACACACAAGATTGCACACAAACACACAGACACACAGACACACAGACACACACAGACACACACACACACACACACACACACACACACACACATACACACACACACACACACACACACACACACACACACACACACACACACACACACACACACACACACACACACACACACACAGAAATAACAACACCATCTCGCGTTTGCCACGAGTGCCATTTGACGTCAACAATAACAGATTGCAAGGGGAACTTGTTATGTCACGTGCAGTAGCAGTCTGCTCAGATGCCACAGCGAGAGTCAGATTGAGGACAGAGGGAGCGTGAGAAGAAACAGAATGGCTGATTATGCTGCAGCAGGCCTCAGCTACACAGTAAAAAAATGTGGTGTTAATTCAACACATAGGAAATAGGGTACTCTTGGACCAGGGGCGGAGCTAAAGGGAGGGCGAGCTGGGGCCCTGGGCCCAGGGCAATCTTGTATTGGTGGTGGGGACCCTATTACGACTTTGGCAGGCCAAATGGGGGGCCCTATAAGTGTTTTGCCCAGGGGCCCGGTGTGCAATTGTTCTGCCACTGTCTTGGACCAAATACATGGTAGTGAAGTGAAAGCCCAACAGGGAAACTCCAACTCCCATTGCAATTGTGACACAGCAATTCACAGAACACAAGTGTTCACACTGCACACAACGAAATTGCATTTATGCCTCACCCGTCCAAGGGAGCAGCCCCCAAAGGCGCCCGAAAAGGAGCAGTGCGGCGGGACAGTACCATGCTCAGGGACAGGGTACCTCGGTCATGGAGGAGAGCACTGGTTAATTACTCCCCCCACCAAACTGGCGGGTCGGGAGTCGAACCGGCAGCCTTTGGGCTACAAGTCGGACGCCGCTTACCCATGACTGCCGAAACAGCAGAAGATGGTAAATCAGCACTCTTAAGTGTTGTTTAAACACTGCACTGTTTACTGTGTAATATTGCACTCTCCTTGCAGATGTGTGTAGCTGGTTGTGAAACTGGTTGTGATCTGAGACAGATTTCCTGTTTCTTATTATAGAAGAGGAATAGTTGCTGTAAGAGGACTAGACAGGGTTGGCGGTTCGAATCCCACCTGGACCGAATGCCCTGTAATAATAATTGTAAATCACTTTGTGATAAAATAGTAATAACACATTGTTATAGCCTAATAATAATAATAATAATAATAATAATAATAATAATAATAATAGTAATTACAATAAAATAATAATATAAACTACTAGGGTGAACTAAGGTAATTTGGGACATCAGCCAAATTGGGACAAATAAGGTTTTGGGTTGTTTTCTCTCTAAATATTAGCAGCCAATCACAAAATGGGATGTAATATTGTTACTGCTACTGTCATGTATAAGGAACAATCATTTTATTTGGTGTTAAGTATCATAGAAGAAATGAGCAAAGGTTTGAAGTGACAGTGGATCCAACACTTGTCAGTTTAGCTAGCTGACATGTCGATTATGCTATCAGATCGTAAGGATATTATGGCTGAATTAGTGATTATATGGTACAAAATATGATTTAAATATTTGTTGTTTTACTAAAGGTTTAACTCAATATCAAAACATTTACACATTTGTCTTTACTTTATTAAGGAGACATACTTTTAGTAAGTATAGTGGAGTGAGCTAATTTGGGACAATATTTTAAGCTAAAATGGGACAGTTTTCTCATAGCAACAGAATGGGCTTCTGTTAGCTGTTAGCATAACATATTAGCACGCCATAGGCCTGTATTGTAATATGCATCCCACATGCTAATGGCCATGGCCACAGTCACACATGCCATACTCCTTCAATATTCTCTTGAAATGGAAATGTTTCAGGGATGTTATATCATTTTTTAAATAGTTAAGATCCTAGTGTACTGTTAACAAGAGAAAAATGATAGTATTCTTCAGTTTGTGCAAAAATAATGATAATCAAACAGACTGTCCCATTTTACATTAAAGGGTGTCCCAAATTGCCATAGCATTTTCTCACAACGAAGTTGGTGTCTCACTGTCTTTAAATGTTAATATATTATAAAATATCATACTTCAAAAACTAATTCCTACATGGAAATGTACCCAAGACCCATATGAAGACATACAATTACTAAATGTTGGTGTATTTTAAACTTAAAGTGGGTTTTTTTTGCGATCTACCAAAAGTGTCCCAATTTACCATAGTTCACCCTATTATTAGGCTTATTATAGGCGTAATTACCGTATTATTATTGTATTGATGCGAAATGTCAGTTTCATTCTTTCTGCACGGCACTCCAGACTGCTATCAGGCTATTCAGGATGAAAATGTTCTGGTAAAGATGCGCTCCGTCTCTGAGTAGGCTACCTTGTTATACTATACAAGTCAGTGGTTTGCATCAATGGAGAGTGGACGAACGAGAGCAGTGAGCGGCGGAACTGACGTCAGTGACAGTAATGTAAACTGTTGAGGTGATCCATGGTAACAGAGTCTTGAGCAGTGCAGCAGCAACCATCCACTCAGCCTGTCATAGCTACACACAGTCACACGCACAAGACCCGACACAAAACCCCTGGATTCTTCCCGGCCGGGCTCTCTCCGCCGAAGTCAGTGGGTCTAAAACGTGACCCACCTGCAAGCTGAATCTATTTTTATCCTCGCAAACATCTGCGTCGCGGGACAGCTGAAACACCCCGCGGAATGGATAGCGGAATGCCAAGAGGACAGCGGAGAATTTGGGTCTGAATGCCAAAACACAAATGTGTAAGCTATGCTTGCTGTGTTCTATCGACATTTTGGCTGTCTGAAGGTGCGTGTGTAACGTTTGCCATTGAAGACGATGAAATAGCAACACCGTGAACAAGGATGTTTGTAACGTCAACAATCATACGACCTGTCTCAGAAAACAAGGACAGCTGAATACAGCACACCAGCTACGTAGCTAGAATTTTCGTTATAACGCTCTACTTCAGTTAGATAATAGCAATCTTTATTGGTTGTATTCAATCCGCACGCTTGTAAAATGACTTGGTAATATTGAGAAGCTGTCTTTGGTTGGCGGGTGGATGTGTTTTGCCTCAACGGTTCACAGTAATAACTCCCCGTTGAAGGAGACGGTTCAAACCATTAATTTGACACAATCATAAACAGTAGTAACACATTTGAAGGATCGTGAAGATGGCGACTGGAGCGGGTTGGCAGCAATATTACAGCCCTGCTGGCAATTCATCGACCGGAGGAGCGGGGAAATATAATTCTGGTCCACCGCCGTCCTCGATGCCTTTCCAATCGGGCACTACCATGGAATATACGCAAGACCTTCATCTAAAAATGAGCAAGAAGATTGCACAGCTGACCAAGGTAAGACTTGCCCGTTAACCTATGTGATAAAAATTCTTAGTGTGGATGAAATCGCATAGTTATTTTGTGAGCTGAGCTGTCAAGTGATGTGCACGCATCCAGATGCATTTGTCAGCGTGCGCTGGGTGGGTGGGGGTAGTGTAGGGGTAGGGGCTTAGTCTACCAATCAAAGAAAATGATGCTCTGAAGTCAAACACTCCTTTTTCTATGCATTTTTCCACCGTGCAACAGAGTGTGACTGTCGGCTTGTGAATTTGCTTCTGCCAATCCTGTCTTTCGACCAAGACCACACTCTCCTCCTTTTCTTTGACAGTAGCTTACGAGCATCCGTCATTTCATCCAAAAGAAGTAGGGCTCTTTGCTTGCCTATAGGTAGCCTATAGTTTTTATTTGTGGTACACAAACCATCATAAATAGCCCTAGGTTAAGGCTACAAAATGAATATTTACGAAAACGGCAAGGTTTGTGTCAAGATTGTTCTCCGTGGTGGTTCCCAAGTGGTGGAACAGTCTCCCAGAGGCAGCAAGACTAAGCACCTCTCTTGCAGCCTTCAAGAAACAACTAAAGACATTCCTCTTTCGAGAGAATCTACTAGACTAATGATTGAACTGGCCTTGCCCCAGGGCAGAATCCTGACATTATGTTTAGTTTAGTTTAGTTTGTGAGTGTGTGTTTGTGTGTGTGTGTGTTCTCATTACTTCCTCTTTATAAAAAAAAAAATAAAAAAAAAAAAACTAACCCCTTTTTGTAATTGCACTTGTTGTTCTGTATATCTCCTGTGCACTTTGTATTTGCTTGTGATGTTGGCTTGATTATGTCCTCTTCTGAAAGTCGCTTTGGTTATAAAGCGTCTGCCAAATGCAATGTAATGTAATGTAATGTAATGTTTATTCATAGATAGTTTCACTGGAGGTTGATGGAGGGGTCAAGTTTTATCCTCTGCCATTATTCATCAGAATTCAGTCAGTGTTACTAGAAAAAAAACCCAAAGCCTCTGGGTTTTTGCTCAAATGAATGAATCACCCTTTGTGCGCAGGCAATCACATAAACCTGATGTCAACACAGACACTACAAACTACCAGATTAAGGTACACTTGGCCTACCTATTTTAAATAGGTATGCTTTTATTATGAGAATCTCTCTCTCTCTCTCTCTCTCTCTCTCTCTCTCTCTCTCTCTCTCTCTCTCTCTCTCTCTCTCTCTCTCTAAGTCACTCTGAAACACCATCAGTGCTCCCGCTCCTTGCCGCTACCCTCTTAGTCAGTTGGCTGATTCATATTTCATATCCCTTCCGTGTTCAAGCTCATAGCAAGGTTCCACTGAATGCACTGCATAGTATAGGAAATAACATTTCACATGGAAAAGACAATGGCTACTGTCCCGTATGCCATCAGACAACAGGGCTTTAACACTCATTTCTTAATTAGCCGCCTTTCTCTTACAACGACTGTCAACCTTGGCATTATTTATTGGTTGCATTCCCCTCCACCGGAAATCATGCCTTTTCTTATTAGTTCCATGATTGTATTTCAATGACTAGTGTGAAAAGATGTCTGGTTACCCCACATCAGAGTTAAGTTACTCACAGCTGACATCTGCATAACCAGTTGTAGGAGATACCAGGTATCTTGTGACACCGGCCATGGAGGTAGAACAGAACAACAGTATTCCAAGGGCCTCAGTGTGACCCAAGCTTTACCACATTTCAAAAAGTGCAGCTTGACTATGATGTGGTCTCTAGGGGAAGACCATAGAACTAATACAATAGAATGGCCCATCAGCCTCTGGGCATGCGTCTGTACCGCCGCCATCTTGGAACAGGGTTCTAATCAGGTATCTGTTCATTTACCATTATGGCCACGCCAGTCGGTGATCACTTTGTAAAGTTGAAGGATATTTGTGCCGCTATGCTTGCAGCAACGAGAGGACGAAAAACAGCCAAAGAAGGTGTAACATGAGGTAAGGTGTTATCTTGTGATTTTGAATGTTATCGATATTAAGTTTCTGTGACAAACAACGGCATGATGTGTTTGCCTTGAGCAATGTTGTTAGCCTAATAGCTAGAGCTAATATCATTTCACAGTTGGTCCACTGAGGTAAATCAAGGACGATTTAACTGTAGGACATGATGGCACTTGACATGCCCAATAAAGGCGATAGTTAAGACTCTTTTCTTTTCTTTTGTTTTGTTCCTGAATCAATATCTTTGGCGCTTTGTTCGGCGAAAATAACGTTGTGAGGCAAGCAACGCTACGTTGGCCTGTACGAAATCATTAGTTCTTACCTGTAGGTATTAGTCAAAACAAAAGCGCTTCCTGAGGAAAGTCAACGATGATTTAACTCGTGACACTTGTAAATGTGTAAAAGGGGTGATATTTGGGATATTTGTTTAAGTCGTGAATTAATATTTATGGCGCCATGTTTGACGAACTTGCGAAAATCTCGGATAGATCTCTACAATTAAAGTTAGCTAACTAGTTGCAACAGTGTTTGTTGCAACGGACATTCCGTACGTGCCTCAGTTGATGTACACTTGAATATCAAATATTGTTTTTATGTACTATGATGTCCACATGTTTGTTCGTTGTTTAAAAAGCCATTCAGGGAAGAATAAAAGTGACTAAAACACGGCAAGGATAACTTAAGTTTGTCAGGCGTGCTTGTTACAGTGCTTGTTGCAACATGTCAACAAACAGCGTTCCCTAAACCTCAGTTGTACAATTTACGCTAACACCTTCAATTAAACATGTCTTTCATGTGCCTATACCCTGTTGGTAAGTTTTTGTTTTCAAGAAAGCGCCACGTAATTAACGTGGTTACACAAACATAAGCATCATGTAACACATCTCGCACCAAATGTTGCTATTCTGCGTTGCACTGGAAGTATAAAGTTGATAAGGTTATTGCTACTACAACTTGTTCTGTGCAGATGGCCCAAAAGAAGGAGGAGGCGGGCATGGGCTCTGGCTTTGAAGAGAGAGAGAGAGGTTTGTGCCAAAACAACGCTGATCTGATGCTGCCACTTACCTCCTGAGCAAACTGTTCGGCTGAGAGAGCCATCAATTTCAACTTCAACTTCCCCAAACACTTGTCCAAGGTTAGTCAAACAATTAGTTGCATGATATCTCATAATTAATCATGAGTTGTTCTTTCAGGCTCTACTAAGGAACATCATGTATGCATTTATAAGTAGATAAACCTTGATGGTGTCATACTGTGTTTGCCCATGTGGGGATCTGGGTTCAGTGTTTGCCAGCTGGAAAATGCTGAATTAGCTACCAAAACCTCAAAATTATCATTTTTGGGGGGACTGGGTGGAGGAGATTATCGTACTAGACCCAAATTGTTGTTTCAAGGCATCAAAATGAACTGAATTACAACTCTGAAATGATTGCACATCATGCTTTTTTGATCAGTGAGCAAAATTGACAATTATGGTACAAATACGATAATCATCATATATCTGGCAACACTGTCTGGGTTTCTTCTCTCTCTCGACATGAACACACACGCGGACACGCGTCACATGAAGTGCTGGGCAGCAAGTGCACAGGTGGAGACATTTCCGCGGCAGAGGTGGAGGTGGCTTTCAACAGGAGGACGGTGCACGCATGGCGTGCGTTGCAATATGCGACCTTGCCTCCTCCACTTGCTTCTCTCCTCGTACCTGAAAGTAATATGTCATGATCACTGACAACAGCATTATATTTCAATATCTTACAAAAGCTCAATTGTAGAGTCTTTTTCTCATTTGCAATTGGGATGGTGAATGAAAAACAGTCCCTCAAAAGTTGTTGTGGCTAGGCTGACAGCCTTTATCGTTTTCTCCACAGAGGAGGGGTCAGGAGGCGGGATGAGGAGGCAAGCGCAAGTGGGAGGAGGCAAGGTGCATATTGCAATGCACTCATGGTCTGGGGTTTGCGTAGATTTAGGCACGTTTGATGCGCTTGATAAATGAAGGGCCCTGAATCATTTGACTTGTTCTGAGTCGCATGACTTGACTAGGACGTTTTAAAGCATGAATTGTGAAGTTCTTACCACTCTCTTGCTGCAGCCATTTGCCACCATCACTTGATCCCCCTGTCATGCATATAATTAAGGATTACTGTACTGTGTTTTAACTGAGTAAATAATATGCATATTGGCTCCTAATGTTTTGTTTTTGAACTTTTTATTAGGGTAGTTCCAGTCCTGTGTTCCATTCTTCATGGAGGGCATGGGGTGACTGTTGCGTTTTGTGACCCTCCAGTCTGCATTGAGTTGACGGGCTACAGACACTTGGTAAACTTTTCTTATTTGATTTCTGATGTTTTTAGTGTTTTATATTGGATCTTCAATTGTATTAATGAAGCGAACCTTTTCATTTATGCATTCTCGGTATTTTTCGTGGATTTTCATTTTGTATTTACATGGAGGGCATCACAACTGTGCATGAACACATGTAGATGTGCTTAACAAAAAAAAATAATTCTAGCTGTTGTCCAACAGCAATGTCAGCTGTCTATCCACCTGACGTCAACACGGCACAACTGATGGCCCCGCACATTTCAATAAGCATATTTTTGTCTATTTTCAAGTAAAAATGCTCAGTTAGTCATGTCACTCTTAAATGAACGCCAGTCCTCCAAAAACTCACTAGAATTGTAGAACTAGAATTTTTGAGCCTAAAACCTAGTTGTAAACTCTTACCAATACAAGTATTTTACAGACATTTTCTTTGATCTGATATTGAGTCACAGCCAGTTACTTGGAGAGGTCAAACCTATGTTGGAGGGAATCTGTGGCAGGGTTTCTTTGCTTTTACTTTTTGTACCACTGTTTCACCTAGATAACCAGCTTGACCAAGTGGCCATTATCAGATCATGGGTGTTTTTACTGAAAACAGACCGAAAAATAAGCTTGTTGAAACAAACATGTGAGGCCCTCAGTTTTGCTGTGTTGATGTCACTGTTTGGCATGTTTTTAAAAATGTGAATGTTTTTTAAATGCTCAGCAGTTGGAGAACAGGCTGTGAATCTGCTGATATCCCTGCGTCCTTCAGCACAGTGAGCGCCAGTGCCACAGATCAACGCAATGTTTGAGCTGCCACAGACACCTTCATCTTCTGGCCATCGAAGTCAACATGCCTTCTGATCACACTTGTTTTTGCTGCATGAAGACCCTCAGGATCCTGAACATTATTCAGATCAACAATATGTTGCCATTTAACTGTTCCAAAGGGACTGATGATAGGGACCGTAAGCCTTGAGCATATTTCTAGCTAATTTCTGATCAGGTAGATATCTTCCCCTGAGGAAAGGTGGGTAAATGAGGTCTTCAGAGGCTGTTCTTCTGGATTTTACCAGATATGTTTCGACGGTAGGGTCACAGGGATGTTGATGTGTCATGTGCTTTGAAATGAGCTGATGTTGTTATGGAGGTGTGCCCTCCCTGTCAATATTGACAGGTTGGTCACACTTCCTACTGAGTTATCCTTTTTGGATGGTGGTCCAGGTGTGTGACTGCATGTATGCCCCCTCATCCCTGTGAACAAAAACCAGGGATGAGGGGGCATACGTGCTCTAAACACACCTGGCCCACCATCCTAAGATGACCACTCTAACAGCAGGAGGTTTGACCAATATCAACAGGGAGGGCCACACTCCACAACAACGTCAACTGATTTTAAAGCACGTCACATCAACCATCCCTGTGACCCTACCGTCGAAATGTCTGAAGTAACCTGGTTAATGGATGGTGGTGGCGGGGTTCTAATGTTGATTGTGTATATAGTTGTCTTTTTTCAATAAATTGAAGTGTGGTCAGGACTTGCTGTGTGTGTACTTTCATTGTCAAACTCTGCTTAAAGGATAACTCCAGCCAATTACATTTTCGGCTCAGCCCTTTCCGGGATCTGAGCTATTCTAATGGGGGCAGATTTTGTTTATCGCTGTTTGCTAGTTGTCTGATTTTGCATAACCTTTTGGATGTTTTGGGGAATAAATCAAGATGTTGTTTTTATTATTATTTAGTGGGAGCATGTTGAAATTGGCTGGAGTTAAACTTTAAGCTTTCCTATTTTTGTTTTTGTTTTTTAACGATTCACTGAAACCATTGTAAATATTTGGGAATAAAGTAGTCACAGCAATCTGTTGCATTGCTTAAATATTATGGTAATGGGATTACATTACTGATAACATATTTAGCTTATTACATTTCAAAAGTAACCTCACCAACCCTGTGTAGGCCTATGTAATATTTATTTCATGTGTGTAGATTTGTAAACATGCTGAATAGGATCAAAGGGTTTCAGGAAACTATGGATTTAACCTGTGATCACATTGTTGAAACTGGGCCCATAGGGCTTATTGCTGGTCTTATTGGAGATGTCCAGAAATAAGACACAACGGTGCTGTAGCTTGGTTAGTGCAGCCCTCAAATATTATAAGGCACCAAACAATAAACCAGCCTTCACTGTTGTGACTTGTGCAAATATTGCATTCGTGTAGGCCCTATACAACGATGGCACATTTCAAGTGTAATGTAGCCTAATTTAGATAGTGTCCATAACGTAACCAATAGCCTACAACGGTAGGCTATACACTCATACATTAGATTACATTACATTGCTCTTCTTAGCTGACGCTTTTTACAGACGGGAATGAAGAAACTAATGATTCATTGTACATATTTTGTCCAAGTATAATGTAGGCCTACTTATTTGCTTGTGAAATGTGTATGTTTAATTTTCCCCCATGTAAACGTTTTCGAGGTAGGCTATGCCCTGTTCATCAGGAAGTCTCGTACAGCTTGTATGAATGGGAAAAAGGTAGGCCTAATTAGTTGAGCGTAAATGTAGGCTATGTTGACAAAAAATGGTTTAACTATCAATTTTTCAGGGTAAGTAAATGACTAACATTTTGTAACGAACCAGGATTAAACAAAAACAAAAACCTCCGGTAGTCAAATATGTCAATTTATGCGGATTTAATCCCGCATGTTGGCTTGGTTCCGATAGACGTTCATTCATTTCAAAGCAGCGCTCCGCGGCGCTTCCCATGTTCCAAGATGGCGGCCTGTTTGACGCAAGCGTTCCTATTGACCGCTCCATTCATGGGCCATTCTATTGTATTATTTCTCTAGGGGAAGACAACCTCTAGTTTGTGCTGTGTGTAGAGCTTAATAACGGGGGAGAGCAACCTCATGGAGCTGTGCCAGAGACCCACCTGACTGGGAGACAGCTGCCACCTTAAGGCTGTCTGGGTGGCCCAGCCCTTAGGCTATAGGCTTAGTTGTTTGGAATTCCAGTGTCATCACACATGGAGGTAAAGGAATTCAGTCCCTAGGCTAAAGATTGTGTGTATTGTCTTTCTTACTTACGGCCATCATTTTAGCCAAAGGTATGGCTAGTGAAGCCATAGTGTCTGTCATAAAGTAATATGCTACCTGTCACTTAGGCTAGTTCCTTACAGCAGGAAATGTACAGTACACACACACACACACACACACACACACACACACACACACACACACACACACACACACACACACACACACACACGGGTCAATGGGGGTCAATGACATGCTATTGGCTGTCACACGTGTTGATCTCTCTCTCTCTCTCTCTCTCTCTCTCTCTCTCTCTCTCTCTCTCTCTCTCTCTCTCTCTCTGTGTGTGAGATCAATGAAAAAAAAATAGGGATGCACGATGTATCCGCCAGATGTATCGGTATCGGCCGATATCGGCTGATATTCAACACATCGGACATCGGTCTGATGGGTAAAACTGGGCCGATGTTAACGCCGATGTTTTTTTTATATATGTTACGGTTCTAAAAGAATGGACTTGACGATGACTTTCACTGTTTGTCTTCTATTTTGTCTCTATTTTTTATCTAATTATCACAGGGAGTTAAAAAGTGTTTTTGGAAATAAGACGACATTCAAAAATTCTGTTTGTTTGCATCATTGTCATCTCTTTTTTTTTTAAAAAGAAAGAAAAACATTGGTATCGGTTAATATCGGTCATCGGCCAAAACCGCAATATCATAATCGGATATCGGTATCGGCCGAAATTTTTGACATCGTGCATCCCTAAAAAAAAATAATGTCGGGGAAAATAGATGTGAAATCAACTTGGTTTGCTTTGCTTGGGTTTCATCCTGCGGTGCTGCGCCACAGAATGCTTTGGGCATGTAAGTTAAGTTATTGGAAACTTCATAGGTCAGTAACAGTGCAAACTAGGTTACCTGGCATGACTGACAGAATTTTGAAATGGCTGCTCATTCCCAACACATGCGAACAACGAAATGCAAGTATCTGTATTCAAAATGCAGTATTCATCCATCCTGTAGCAATGCCTTATTTTGTATGCATTTCCATATTACATTCAAATATTTTTGTCACGAACACACTTGACCAGTCTAAAATTTACGCTTACTTGCACAATCTGAAATTCCAATCATGCTGCGTTGGCATTATCTCTGCCACACTTTTTCTGATCGCTAAAGCTTTTTTGTAACTTATGCTGTTTTTTGCAGAACTTTTCACATGAATACAACAACCTCACACTAAATCAGCTATATACATTGCAAAACCCAACACTTTTACTAAATCTCTCTCTACACACTTGTAATTTATATATAAGCTGCTTTTGTAGCAAATCATTGATATGTCCATCGCCCATCATTACAAGCACACATTACAGCAACTAGACAAATACAGTAAAAGATTAAAACACACTTTGCCTCTTGGTTTTTCTATTAAAAAATATGTAATTGTTAGAATAGTTATAGAAGTTTTGGTACGCACTCATCATTTGGAAATTGTGTGTACAGCAGTGAGTTGTATTCACTCATGCAAAATGTTTTGTTACATTTTGCAAAGTGTGTGTTTTAAATTTCAAACTTTGTGCTTTTGTGCTATTGGTTCATTTGCTTGTTATAGATTCGTTCATTTAGTGTGAAGAATTCCACAAAAGCAGCTAAAGTTACAAAAATGTGCTTTAAGCGAACAGAAAAAACTGCCCTAGTAGAGGTCTCTGAAACATTGTAGTTAAGCTTACATTATAGACATAAGCTTAGGCTTCAAGACTGTAAGACACAGCTGCCTTCTTGTAATATATTAAATCGCAGATAGGGAACCTCTGCTTGGGCCATTGTCATATGAAATTAGGAGTGCAGGCCGCATGGTGCATGGCCCATCACGCTGCCTCTGAGCCGGCTTTTACTTTCTGTAGCATTTTATAGATGATGCTCGTCAAGTAAACATGGCCTGCCCGTGTCGCATATCAAGTGTGCTCCCATAGCAACAAGCTCTGTACAACTCAGCGCAATATGAGGCGCGCATTAAAGTACACACTTTGAAAAAAGAGAGAAAGTGTTAGAGAGAGAAAAAAGAGAAAAGGTTGTCACCATGACCTTGAGGAATTTCTAGGTAAGTTACTTAAGCTTACCTTTGTTGAGGATCCAAGTCGAAAAGTAATCCTGGTCTTTCATTCCTCTCTGATGTAGTGAGAAAAGGTGCTGCCAGCGGTGTGTGTGTGTACGTGTGTGTACAGTTTGTGTGTGTGTGTGTGTGTGTGTGTGTGTGTGTGTGTGTGTTTGTGTGTGTGTGTGTGTGTGTGTGTGCGCGTGTGTGTGTTGGTGGGGGGGGGGTGTGTTACTTTGACGTGCTTGTCAGCCAAGGAGCATACCAGTGGTCGCTTCAATAGATCTAAGCAATGAAATTAGAATGCATGTTAAAAAAAACCCACCCCTGAGCGAGCTACAGCATGCACATCATAGGGCCCTTCATAGCCGTAATAGAAACAGGGAGATGAATAGGGTTGTTCTCCCTCAAAGGGTTGAGTCTTATGTAACATTACAGTACAGAACTTTGGGGAGGAGATACTTGGGAAATAAATGCACCTGTCTTGTTCTTTGTTTGGGTAATGGCGATACCAGCCCATGCACTGTACAACCCCTGCCATTTCTTTGTCCCAATTTTGTCAACCCCAACAAGGTTTTAATTTCGCTCGATGGCACCAGGGAAAGATAAGGAAGGCGGCCTCTGCTGTCACTGTGTGATGTGATGAGACGTACTTCAGACAGGAATGCTGGCTTTTGCTTTCACCCAACCTTTTTTTTCCTTTTTCTTTTTTCGCCATCTCATTTCTTATTTCTCTCTATTTTAAGTGTGCCAGGTGGTCCCATTTTCCTGTTAGACCATCTCTCTAAGGTTGAAACAGCTTTTGTCTTTTGCCACCTCAACTACCCAACTGCACAACTTTACTACTTTAGTAATACTCCACTATGACAGTACACAGGGACCAAGAGTAAGCTCGGTGGCCTGGCTATGAAGACCACAAACCTTGTGCCAGCTAGTCGTCTGTGCCGACTATTCAATGGTGTGAATCTTCAGCCAAGCACACCATTTATCGTATGTCGTCGTGTGATGTGAACAGAAAGTCCACCGAATTAAAATTAGAGATATATAGGCAGCTTGGTCAGACTGACTTGGTCGTGAAATGTTTTGCTCCATCACAGGCAGTAACTTAGCTTAGGCAATGAGTGGGCCCATGACTAGAAGTCCATCTGCTTTGTCATTGGGAAGCTCTCAGGTGGCTATATCATGTACATAATGTTTAAAAAAAAGTTTCTGTTGTTGTGTCTTGTGCCTGGACAGGACAGTACGTAGAGAGAAAACAGGAATTTGTAAGGTTTCAATAAGGTTTCGGTAAAACATTTTTTCGGTAAAACAAGCTTTTTTCCCTTCACTTACCACCTTATCAGTTGAAGTGCTCAGTGTGCAGACAGACCACATTTCACATGTACACACACCCATGCCATGGGCACTCCTCTGTGTTGATGCGGAGGTGTCCACCCTGGGCTTGGCTGCAGTACAGTGCAGGGTGTGACTTGGCCACCGTGTGCCTGTAGTTGAGCAGATGGCTGGAGCTATCGGGGGGGCCACAGGAAGGCTCCTTTCCAGAGCTACCTAGGTGCCACCAAAACACAACACAACACACACGCACGCACGCACGCACGCACGCACGCATGCACACACACACACACACACACACACACACTGTCCTTCAGGAAACCGGCACCTCTCACCTGCCACATCCTGCCAAGAAGAGCAAACAGGAAGGAGGACTATGCAGACCCAAAAAATGCGAGATGAAATATGCTTATTCTGCAGGAGCACATGTAGCCCTCTCCCTTGTCACCACCAGACTGCCTTTCCCTGCCTTCCAGGATTTTTCAAACCTGTTTTAGACCACTTTGTCATTTAGGGACCACCGGTCAGCTGAATTGACAAGTTTCGTGCTGCAAATTCAGATTATTATTATTATTATTATTGTGGTCTTTTTGACTTTATTTATGATAGGACAGCGAAGGTGGTGACAGGCAGCGAGTGTAGAGAGACGGGGAAGGGCCGGGAATCGAACCTGGGTCAGCCGCATGGTAGAGGAGTGCCCTACCGTTTGGCCACCGCAGGGCCCAGATTATTATTTTTCATGTACTAAATTATTGACAAAAGGCAGAGTGGGTGTCGTGCCGGAAATTCCAATTGTTATGGGTACACCAGTAGCTGATGCAAATATGTTCAGCCACCTATAGCATAGCCTAGATGCTGGCTTGCCTGGGGAAATGCATATGTAGAAATCTTCTGGCGGACCACTCGAGGTCTCTGGACCCCGAACCACATTAGCCCCATTATATAAGTTATTGCGGGCCCTTGGCCCAGGAACTTAAGCCCAACCCCTGTACCCACTTATATTGCCTGGGCTTGGCCAGAACTGGGCCAAAACAGACCAAACAGCACACCAGGAACTCTAGCCCTGGGCTTTTAGTTCCTGGGCCTAAGTTCCTGGGCCAATGGCCCAGTATAAACGGGGCTATTTTGAGAACTACTGGTTTACAGTAAATTGCTGTGTAGGTGCCTCATCTCAGTCAGGTCTGGATTGCATCGTAACTTTCACATGATTAGTGAACTTATGGGAGCCCCTGGGGGTAATGGCTATGTACCTGTGTGGTTGTTTTCCTAGTGTCCATTAACGAGCTAGCCGTCAGCACATTTTGTTCTACTGTAATAGCAGCGTGTCAAGGAGAAAGATTGGTGCAAAAATTGGAGCGTTGGAGCCTTGCGACTGACTGACAATCATGCAGTGATGTCAGGTGAACAATCTGTCCCCACGCACTTACTGATTTGTTGGATTCTCCTCAAGGGCACAATAGAGGAAAGAATTGTGCAGATCATGTACATAACACAATTTGGAATGATGGAGAAAGTGAAAGGGGGCAAAGGACCTGGGGGAGATATAATGGGAGGAGGGGGGCGTGGGAGTAAGGGTTGGGCTGGGTTGGGTCGGGTGGTGTTATTAACCTTGACTGATTGTCTCTCTGCGAGTCCCCAGTCCCTTGTCAGATTTCATTTAGATAATTTCACATTCCATCACCAAAGTCTGCGTTATTAGAGGGAGAGAGAAATGCGAGACTTGAGTGTGTGTGTGTGTGTGTGTGTGTGTGTCTAAGTGAGAGAAAAAGAGAGAAAAAAAAGATTGAGAGTGCGAAGGTGTGATGCCATCAGTCACGCTGAAAAGTCTGAATGGGTTTTGCACAATTTGCATCTTCAAAAGACTGTGGCACTGAGGCCTTCCATTTTTTTGTCAACTGGATTAAGTGAAATACTCTTCATTATAAGGTCAACCAGTTAACTTAATTCCTTTTCTCTTTAGGGTGCAAAGAACTAAAAAAGAAAGAAGGACCTAGAGGGATTCTTTTGATGGCATCTGCTACCAAACATTTAAACTGACGCCACCACATTTACCTAGGTCCTTCTGAATCTTTCTTTGCTACCTCTACATTTTTTTTCTGCAAACTTTTTTTTTCTTTTCTGTCTCCATCTTGACCATGTTTTGTCCCTGCGATAGGTGGCATACAGGAATGGTGGAAAGCATGTCAATTAATGACATTTCATCAAATGGTGGTTGCACTGCAGAACATTGATTTTCTTCTATAAAGCTATCAGAAGCGTTCCCTTGACAACCGAGGCAACTTTGCCTCTCTATAATTGTTCACTAGTGATGTACTTGTAAAATCACAGAGTTTTTGCTGTCACAAAATGTGTAGAGCAGTGCGATGCAATGGTCGCGTCATGTTGTAGAGGATCATCATCCTCAGTCCTGCTTGCCTGCCTTCCTTCGGTCTCTCTCCAGGGGTGCATTTCTCGAAAGCGTAGTTGTTAGCCAGTTAGCAACTTGGATAGTAGTCAATGGGAAATTGCTTTGCAACCAACAAAATAGCTAGTTAGTTAGTTAGTTAGCTAGTTAGCAACTTTGGTTTCGAGAAATTCATCAGGGGAACAGCTGGGCCTCTATAGTGGGCCCACACATACAACATCATTCAAGTCACGAGTCACCTCACTTCAAAGCAGATTTTGAAGGGTGCTTCTGTCTTTTTGGTCTCTATGTGGTGTGTATGTGTGTGTGTGTGTGTTTGTGTGTGTGTGTCTGTGTGTGTTTGTATGTGTGTGTGTGTGTGTGTGTGTGTGTGTGTGTGTGTGTGTGTGTGTGTGTTTGTGTGTGTGAGTCTCATCATAGCATGAAAAATAGACTGGCTACCAACAAACACACACTAAACCTTTCACATTCAACGGAAAATTGCAGGTAATTTTTATGCTATTTTTTTTTACCTCATTTAGCTGAATCACTATTTTCTTTGCATTTTCCTGACTGGCCCCTTGAGAATGAACGACACCATGTGGAAGGGGTGTAAGGTAGGCGTGTAAATAATAATCGAAATGTCTCAATATGTCGAGATATAATCTGACGATTGAATCGAATCGCATCATATCATGGGGAAGTGAAGTATCGAAAATAATTGAATCGCTGGCCCCTGGCCAATGCCCTGCCTAGCTCCATAACATAATAGAAGTGGAAAAGTAATTGGAAAAAAGTCGAATCGAATCGCATTGTATCATAGTCTTAAGTCTTAAGTATCGAAAATAATCTAATCGCATCACATCGAATAATAAGATATCGATATTTAATTGTATCGTCATCGAGGTTGTGATTTACACCCCTAGTGGAAGGCGTGTAGTATGTTGCTCAAAACACTCTCCACACTCTTCATTTGAAACAGCCTGTGATTTGGTCGGCATGAAGACATGAAATATTTTTAAACTGTGACGCATTGTCTTTAGGAATATCTCTCTCTGGGCCTTTTAAAAAATATATATCTTTCTCTCTCTCTCTCACACACACAGACACACACACACACACACACACACACACACATACACACACACACACATACACACACACAGATGCGCTCACACATGCACACACAGAGGAATCCCTTGCCTACACCGTGTGTAAGTGTCAGCATGTGAAACAGGAGAACATTAATAAATCAATACTCTCCCAGTGGAAGGTGTTGTGTGCACACACACACACACACACACACACACACACACACACACACACACTAACACACACACGGATTGTGAACTTTGTAGAATGCATTATTTAGACGAGTCAACAGGGCCAGGCCGTCCCCACAGACCAGTAGCCAACACACACACACACACACACACACACACACACACACACACACACACACACACACACACACACACACACACACACACACACACACACACACACACACAGTGACGCCCAGTGTGTGTAGTATGTAAATGTGCCAGTTAGTAGGCTTAGTTGCATGTATACAGTGTGTGTGTGTGTGTGTGTGTGTGTGTGTGTGTGCGCGTATGTCTCAATGAAAACTTAGAAAATTGTTGGTGTGTCGTCTTTCGTTGTGTAAGTAAGTGGACGTGTGTGTGTGTGTATGTGTGTGTGTGTTTGTGCGCGTGCACATTTGCGAGTGTGTGGAATCGGATGCATGTGCATAAGGGGAGCGGTGGATGGGGGATGATGGGGGACGGGGGGGCGTGTTGTGGACATGCCTGACATTTTAATGTGATAGTGTGCCGGGTGCCATTTGTCTCCTGTCTCGGCGAGGGGATATTTTATCGGCGCACGGTGACTGACTGTCCGGATTTATATCTCCAGATTCTGAGCTGCGCAGGGACGTTTTGTCCTCCATCTCGACTTGGGGGAGTTTTATTGTTGTGGCTCTGTGCTGCGCCGTGTCGATTCTCTGAGGGCTTATTTCAGCGATATGCAGGGCCTCCTTCTCAATTTGGCGATGGCCTGCTTGTTTTGTGAATGTTTTTTTTACTTTATTTTTTCGTTTTATTCTGTGCTTTCGTTTATTATTTATCTG
This sequence comes from Engraulis encrasicolus, assembly GCF_034702125.1. Taxonomy (NCBI): domain Eukaryota; kingdom Metazoa; phylum Chordata; class Actinopteri; order Clupeiformes; family Engraulidae; genus Engraulis; species Engraulis encrasicolus. The sequence continues at coordinate 5,202,232 of NC_085874.1, forward strand.
AAAAAGCTGCCAGGGCCTGTGCCCAGCTGTTCTGCGCGCTATTATTAAGACTTGGCAAACTAGATAGCTTCTTCTTATTCTCTTCTCTTCTCTTCTCTTCTCTTCTCTTCTCTTCTCTTCTCTTCTCTTCTCTTCTCTTCTCTTCTCTTCTCTTCTCTTCTCTTCTCTCCCTTGCTGCCCTCTGTTACTCCCTGCTCCCTCTCCTCTCCCGCTCCTCTCCTTACCTCTCCTCTGCTTTATCATCTCCTCTCCTCTCCTCTCCTCTCCTCTCCTCTCCTCTCCTCTCCTCTCCTCTCCTCTATCCTTACTTGTCTGCTTCATAGTTCTGCTTCATAGTATCAGCGCTCTCTACCATCTCAGATGTTTGTGGGCCATTTTAGTGCTGACAGGACGATCTGCTCTGCCCTGCTCTCTTCTCCTCTCCTCGCCTTGCCTCCCCTCTCCTCTCTTCTCCACCCTTTCGCATTTGACTTCACAGGATTTTGTTGCCTCTACTCTTTCATCACCCTCGTCCCTCTTCCCTCTTTCTCTGCCTCTCTCAAGGCTAGACCTGTTTTGCATTTCATGGTCCCTCTCTAGTCTCATATTTTCTCTCTTCTTTCTCTCAGTTTTTTTCTTGATTTTTCATCCTTATCTCTGGCCGATTTCTATTTCTAATTTTTACCCCTACCCCTACGCAGTCCCCTTGCCCCTCGCCCCTCCAAATGGAGCAGTAAGGGGTAGGGCTTGAAGTGAAAGTGAAAGTGAAAAGTGAAAGTGAAAGTGAAAGCCCATTGGGAAACTCCAACTCCCATTGTCATTGTGACACAGCACTCCACAGCACACAAGTGAACACTGCACACTGCACACAACGAAATTGCATTTATGCCTCACCCGTGCAAGGGGGCAGCCCTCAGTGGCGCTCCATGGGGAGCAGTGCGGTGGGACGGTACCATGCTCAGGGTACCTCAGTCATGGAGGAGGGTGGGGGAGAGCACTGGTTGATTACTCCCCCCACCAACCTGGCGGGTCGGGAGTCGAACCGGCAACCTCTGGGATGCAAGTCTGACGCCCTAACCGCTCACCCATGACTGCCCTACACCCTTGAAATGCAAGCCCTATGAATTGAGACACCCCTTCAACGATGACAGCCATGGCATTCAAAACCAGCCCCTCTATACTTAAACCAATGACATTGCTTGTAATTAGTCGGCTAACTATTCAAAGCGATGTCCACGCATTAGGTGGATGCTAGTAGCGATTTTCTTCATGTGCGTTTCATGTAGAAAATGTCCATTAAGTTACACATCATTCGGGACGGGACAATGTTAAACTTAGTACAATTCGACAAATATTGTAACTGTACAGCTGTAAATTACGGCGAAAAATACTTATACAGGTGAGTTATGTGTCTGCTGTTGTGGTCGGTCTTACCCCTCCGTTTGAAGTGTGCCTCTGGAAAATCTGTTTGCAGGGGTAGAAAGCCCTTCCCCTTACCCCTACCCCTCTGTCTAAACGTGAATTGGGACAGCACTACACCTACACATGAATGCGCAAAACAGAGGGGAAGGGGAAAGGCGAAGGGTTTAAGGAATGAAATGGGATTCTGCCTCTCTCTCTCTCTCTCTCTCTCTCTATCCTGCATCGAAACCTCAGCCCTTTCGCTGCTGTCTCTTTTAATACTAACCTGACAATAACTACACAATTAACTAACTAACTAGCTAACTAACTAACTAACTAACTAACTAACTAATACTAACTTGACTAATTTCTTCCTTTTCCATTCACCCTCCACATCTTTGCGGGTACAAGGTGCAAGTCTGGTGATGAGAGTAAGCTCAGTAAATTCTCTCTTCTGCCTGTATCCTCTCTTCTGAAAGCATGTAAGCTTTTCAGATGTCCAATGGCTATGTTCAGTTATTAGAATCCCTGGTTACACTTAATTTAGCATCCCTCCCTGTTACATTAATTAGGCACAGTTAAACAATTAGCCCATAACGTACTTGCACTGTACGAATGCACACAGTTATAAAACAGGCCTTAAAATAACTTGATACTGTCTCCCTCTCTCTCTCTCTCTCTCTCTCTCTCTCTCTCTCTCTCTCTCTCTCTCTCTCTCATGCTTTCTTTCTCTTTCTCTTTCTCTTTCTCGTTCTCGTTCTCTCTCTCTCTCTCTCTCTCTCTCTCTCTCTCTCTCTCTCTTTCTCTTTCTCTCGCTCTCTCTCCCACACTCTGTCTCTCACAGTCTCTTTCCCTATCAGTCCATCGTTCTGAGAGGGGCTCCCATTGAGTACAAGAGAGGGGCTGCTATGACTTGCCCTCTCCCATCAGAAGGGTGCCGTGTTAATGGCTGTTGACTCTCCACCTGCGGCACGCTTGGGGGAGTGGAGGGTTGGGGGGAATAAGTGATGAGAGGAGAGTCTCTACCAACCAACTCTTTGTCTGTCAACTTTCTCTCTCTCTTACATCCCTTTGCTAACTCTTTATTGTTCTCTCTCTCTCTCTCTCTCTCTCTCTCTCTCTCTCTCTCTCTCTCTCTCTCTCTTTGTCCTCATATGTCCTCTTTCTCTCTCACTCCCTCTAACCCTCCCCATTGCTCTTTCCTTTTCTCTGTTCACCTTGCAGTGCCTGTGCTCCCCCATCCTTCATGTCTTTCTCCTCCATTTCGCTTTCTCTCTCTCTTTCCCTCTGTTTGCCTCTCTCTCTCTCTCTCTCTCTCTCTCTCTCTCTCTCTCTCTCTCTGTGTCTCTCTCTGTTGGCTAGCCTACAGCTTGAGCAAATGCCATCCATTTTACTATGCAATCGATGCCGTTTCCCTGCTCCCAGCTGTGCTGTGTGTCTGAACGAAGCCCGCCTGAAGGGAGGCAGAGCACTTCCAGACAAGGCCCACGCCAGTGTACCGTAATACCATACCCTTAAATCCAGTCAATAGCGTACCCTACCGTACCTTACTGTACTGTGGGTGCCGTACCGTACCATACCTTCCCCTCAAGACTGTATTGTAATATCCAACGCTGAGCATCACTGTTGTTACGTTAGAACATATCGAAAATTCCAATGTTTGATTTGCTTGTGAATGATGTTTGTAATCAGATTCGCTAAGCCGTTTGAATTTGCTGGTTTTAAAAATGGTAAAATAATTGGCTGATTGTTTGCAAGACTAAGCTTATACAGTACTTTGGAGAAGGCCTACGTACGCTCAAGCCGCTGAGGACCATGTTATCTTGACGTTTCAGCTAATGGTACTTTCTGTTCGAAACTGGGAAATTGCTGCAGCGCATCAAAGTTGGGATTTGTTCCGTAGTAGCATTGATAGCCCACCCCTGAACAGCGGGATGTCGTTTTTTCCCTTGTCTTTATAGCTGGCCACCAAGAGCATTCGTTTGAGGTCAAGCCTGCAGAGGCTCTGATGAATTAGCATCCAGTTTTAATGGCCCACTATATCACATCCGGCTCTGCTGGAGGTCAGGAGAACGAATCAAAGCACTACATGGACGACTTACCTCAGCTAAGATTTATCCAGACAGGACGCTGCTCCTGGCTCTGAGCCGAATGGTCCGTCCGACTAGTTCCCCCACGCACTCACCAACAAGGGTATACACACGCACGCACGCAAGCACGCACGCAAGCACGCACGCAAGCACGCACGCATACGTACACACACGTACACACACGTACACACACGTACACACACAAACTCAAAGGTTTTCATTCATTTTCTGTCAGATGTTGCCTTACTACTTGTCAATGTAACTGTAATCCGGCCGCCTGGCAGGTTCTTTTTTTTGCTCAGTCTATTTTCGCTTCATTGCTCACTCACTCATTCACTCCTCTGTGTCCTTCCTGGAGGCACAGGCGCTGTCCAGCTCTTTTTTTTCCGCTTAGAGAATCTCTGCCGGAAAAGTGGAGGAGACTCGCTTACACACTATCGCCTAATGATTTTTCTTGGCAGTTTTTAAATGGGCGCTGAATCCCGCATAAAGTAGATAAATGAAAGAACGTAGGCGAATACAGTGAAAACAAAAAAATCTGTGAGTGTTGTCCTTGAGTTCTATCATTCAGAATCTGTATGCCCAGCTAGGCTGCGATGTTAGCATCATATACTTGCTAAAATTATGCGCGCAACCCTGTGCGAGCAAGTGCACATACTTTCTCCAGAATGATTAGAGCAATACGCATGATATTGGAGGTATCATTAGGGCAGATCAACGGGGCTCTCATTAATATTTCTCGACATTGTTTGACTTAACCACGAGCTCAACATAGAAGTTATGATGGTTGCCCCTTGCGGTTGTGTCAGTATTGCACAGTACGCGTGCTTCTGTGTACACACTTTGTGCAAATTTTTTTTAGCAGTTTGTTCCCAGAATGCATGCTGCATTTACAAATGTTACCTATTTCATGAATACCACCACCATCAAATTCTAAGTATTCATTATGGAAAATGGCACTTTTCAAAAACAAGGTAATTTTGAATTTCCAGAAATAGACATTTTTAGATGCAAAACTTACTGTATTTGTTAGTAAATATTAGTTCATTAAAAGATCAAACATGACAGCAGACTGCACAGTTTCAATGAGTAGCAATAGATACTCTGACCACCATCCTGCACAGTGTCCGGAAGTGTCCTTCCGCTTGCAAATTTGTCATAAAATACAGTATGTTTGTGCACGAAAAGTGCATGTGTATCCTGCAGCAAGCATATCCCGGGCCTCGGTCCATCATCACTTCATTAATTAATTAATTAATTCATTAATTCATTCATTCATTCATTCATTCATTCATTCATTCATTCTAGCTCTCCTCTAGACGTTCATTTGATTGCCTATCTACCTTCCCTTACATTGCGTTCCAAGTTAGCGACCGGTGATTGGGGTCAGTTGTCCGCTAGCCAGGCCTTATCTTATCTGCACCTGATCTCGCCGAGGATGGCTGGCAGAGCAGAGGCCAGACGCGGACGGCATTATTTGGTGATAATGGCTTCAGGTGGCCTGGGGAGACCATTTCTTCCCCTCACGTCCTCCATCACCCCGGCCTATCTCTCTCTCCTCTTCCCTCTCTCCTCCTCATGCTCTGTAGCTTTTCTCAGCCAGTGCTGTGATGTATGGCGCATGGGCAAGATGCATCCCTTGGTGATAATCATGGCTTCAGGTGGCATAGAGCTTGTTTCTCTCCTCCACCTCCTTCACCAGCTCACCTCCTCCATCTTCCCTCCTCCTGTTCTTCCTCCACTCAGTGTTGCTGTGATGTGTGGAGCAAAACACAGAACACAGTCCCTGGTGGTAATTAGGCCTGTATCGATACACCCTGCTCAAGATTCGGTTTGTATCACAATTTTTGACCTACAGTTCGAAACACCCCACGATTAAAAAAAAAAAATCTTTTTGATGATCGTTTATGTGGAATAGGAACAAGAGACTATTAATAATAAAAAAAGTAAGTTGTAAAATTATGATATTGATCGGAATGTGGTTGTTTTCTGGACTGAAGAACAACTTTGAAAGAGTGTATCACAATACTGCCTTCTTACAATACCGTATCGTGACTCTGCACATCGGGCTTTCTTGGTTCGATACAATATCGTTCCAGCCCTAGTGATAATGGCTTCAGGTGGCATAACTTAGAGCCCGCTTCTCTCTGCCCAACATCCTCCACCACTTCGCCTCGTCCCTCTTCCCTCTCCCCTCCGCCTCTGCCTCCTTTCTGAGCGTTTTGTTCTCCGCATCCTACACCACCGCTAGGGCTGGGAATCGATCCAAATTTCCTGGATCGATTCTATTCCGATCCAGAGGCCTACGATCCGATTCAATCCACGATCCGATCCGATTCGATTCGATATCGATCTTTTGTATTGCTGGGCTGTCACTTTAACCCATTTATGCCTAGAATTCTAAGACCGGCTATAAAAACCTAAATATCTCAGCCTTTGATGCCCACACAAACATGAAATACATTGGTATGGGAGAAATAACTGGGAAACTGTGGAAGAGAGCTACAGGATGTCGTTGAGCAAATAACGCCTATAATGATCTGCATAAGATCGATCCACAAAGTTGTGAATCGATATCGCCCTTTTCGAACGTGAATCGATATTGGATCGCGATTCGATCTTTTGAACCCAGCCCTAATCACCACGTTACCGTACCGCTCCCGTCCTCTCTCCTCATCCCCCTCTCCTCTCCTCTCCTCTCCTCTCCTTTCCTCCTTCTCCACCGCTCCTTTCATCCAGCTGTGATTTGTGGGCGCCTGTGCTGTGATGGTGATGTATGGAGCCCACGCGGTGTGGCGACGTCCAAGCTATTTTTAGCTCCTCATGAAAGAGGGTTGGGGGTTAGGGGCTAGATGTTTGAGCTGTGCTTCTGAATGATCAACTCAGTGTACTGTGTGTGCTAAAGACTGTGTGTGTGTGTGTGTGTGTGTGTGTGTGTGTGTGTGTGTGTGTGTGTGTGTGTGTGTGTGTGTGTGTGTGTGTGCATTTAGAGTGCACAGAAATATATTTCACTAGGCTATCTAAAAGTCTTTGCTATTCAACCAACCAAAATTCAGCCAGTTAATATGGCACAACTACATTTCATGTCAACTGTGCTATCACTGTGACAAGGAAACCTCAAAAGCCTCCAACCTGTTTGAAAGGCAGTGAGAACCGTTAAATGCAAGGGTAGCAGTATTAGCATGAGTCATGTAATCACTTTATTTATTTTGAATGTGGCCGTGTTCTTTGAATAAGTTATTTCCGTTGCAGAATGCTGTTCCACACATGGAACTAGAATATTCCGGAGCTTATTTAAAACCGAATACTGCTAATGATTCGTTTGGACATCAAATTTCCTGTGCGCTCGATGACCTTTGTCATACCAAATCTCCCCATACCTTATGCTGCAACACATTTTCAACCCGCACTTGTCTTTTCACACTAACCTGTCAAAATGTTTTAGGCCCATGTATTAATAGCAGCGGCCATGCTTTTATGTTTAATTGAGAAGAAGCACGATTCTGCAGTGATTTCATACCGGAAGAACCACTCTCAGTGAAAGTCAGGTCTCCATTGCTACTCTACTGTCGACAACTGGAGCACAAACAAAAATAGCAAACATTCTCAACAAGCGTAAACAAGCCAGTGGACAAAATCTGTCACTAAGAATAGCCGTTTCTGTGCGCGAGATTGAGAAGAAACAGAATGACAACTGCCAAGGAAAGAGAAGGGCTTTTTGTGGAAAGGCTTTGACAACAGTCAGTCTGCATACTTTGGAGCTACTTTGGGAATATTTACGTCGACCAAATCAAAATGATCCAGTGGAGGAAAATAACAACACACAAATTGCAAAATCAAGGGGAAAGGTGCTCTTAGGTGTTGTTCAAACGGCAATGCTTCTTTTTCTCTGGCAGACGCTCGATTTCAATTGTTTTCCCATGGAGTGGTTCAGTTGACAGGCGCGTTGCAATGCTCAAAGTGCTTCTTTTTCTGACTGCACCTTGCCCACATAAAAAAGCAAGGCCTCTTAAAAAAACACCAGTGCTTTAAGTAAAAATCAGTTCAACTTTTGGAACTGGTTTTGATGAGAGACGGGCTGGCAGCTGACGTACTTTGTGTATGCATCATTTGGAGAGATGCCTGGTGTGTGAACACTCATAGTCCGTCCACAATCTGGTCACGCCTACACTTCCTTCACGCTGAGAGCCATGGGATTAAGGCCTTAGCCTCGTTTTTTTGTTAGATGTTCTCAGGCTATCCTGTACTCATCATATGTTCTCCCGGCGGGAGACGTAAGCTGCTGAGGAACTTATTGTTCACCTTTAATTCTAATGGTCCCTTCTGTTCGAAACGCGGACAGAACTGCAGCGTAGACGTACAGTAGGCAGTTCTTTGCTGGGTGTCCGACTGGACGTGCATGCCCACGTCTTTCAGTTTTGTGTTTGTGCGATAGTTGTTGAAAGGGTTGGCAGATTAACACCAAGTCTCACTCTAGGCTATAGCCTAATAAGTAGGCTACAGTATAACATGAATGAATTTTTGGGGATTAACGCTTTCAAGATGACCATCTTTTAAGATGGCAGACTTTCAATATGGCCACAAAGGCATCAGATTCCACACTTTAGCGTTGAGTTCCACCTGTTTTCATGAATTACTTGGCCTATGGAGTGCATAAAATGCCTGCCTTTTGCCTGTGTGTTTGTGTGTGAGTGTGCAAAAAGAAAAAAACATCAGCAAAGGCCTCATGGAGATTAAAGAATCATCCCTCACTGTGAATAGGAGGCAGCTCTGTGTAATGAAGGCAGCCGGTTGATTGCACCATTTACTTGATTAAAGTTCATTTTAGCTTGCCTACTTGTTTTGTGGTGCTCAGTTTTTATAACCAGTGTTGATGTCACCCTGTGATTATTGTTTTTTCATTCACACTGGGTTTGGTAATAAACTGCTGTGTTGAACCCATTGCCTGAAAACATCAGATTTTTTTTCTGAGTTTATAGACAGATTTTTGCAGGTTTTCCCAGATTCACACTGAGCACAGTTTGATCTAACTCAAACAATACAGTATGATCAGTAGTTGGTGGTGACGTCACATCCCACATGACTGTTCAAGGCCTTCTTTGTTGTCTCCTCGACTATCTCCCTCCACCACCCTTCCCCACTACCTGCCGCTTTGCGCGCTCTCTCTCTCTCTCTCTCTCTCTCTCTCTCTCTCTCTCTCTCTCTCTCTCTCTCTCCCTTCATCAAACTTCAGTACCAACATCCTGCAACATCCAAGCTGCTTGGATCTTTCTTTCTTTCTTTCTTTCTTTCTTTCTTTCTTTCTTTCTTTCTTTCTTTCTTTCTTTCTTTCTTTCTTTCTTTGCATTGCATCTGCTTGGGAGTCCAGGTCCTATTGCACGCATTCCTCCTCCATCGCTGCTGCTACTGCTCCTGAGTCTGAGAACATGCATCATTCCCATGAAGGGCGTTTACGGCCTTGGGACATGTGAATGTGTTTTTTCAGTGTTGGTGGTGTGTGTGTGTGTGTGTGCGTGTGTGTATATGCGTGTGTGTACGTATGTTGTGTCTGTCTGTCTGTCTGGGTGATTCTCACGAAGCTAAAAAAAACAATGGCAATGACTTTTTAATGGTTAAATATGACAGGGATTCTTTTGATAACATACATGACTGTAGAGCAAGACGTGTACTTTCTGGCACACTAGTTCATTTAAAAAAATATTATTTTTATTTTCCACTTTTTATGCATTTTATAGGCAAATTCTCATTACCGAAATGTGTCCCGACCAAAATTTCTGGTCTTTGAATTGGGGTAAAACATAATAAAAATGTTAAAAATACATAAATGACACTACAAGAGCGTTAGTCTATGTCCGAAGTTTCATTAAGTGTTCCTTGTTGGCAATTTAAATAATGAACACTAATGAATATTTCAAGAAAAGATAGTGTCCCCAAGTTTTTCTTCTCATTACCGCAATATATTTCAGAACTACAATTAAAAGCCATCAGAATTTCAGTATGAGCTGAAACTATCTCCAATTCATCTGTACTAACAGGAGATTCAAGATGGCTACATGATTAGTCAGCCTTATTGTTTGTGCCTGTAAAATGTCACAATTTGTCTCAAAAATATGCAAATACGACAAAAGTGGTTCTCATTACCGAAATCAGTCAATATTTCGAAATGAAAGAGATTTTTTCATTTTAAACTTGCTTGGTAATAGGGTATTCCTTTTCAGAATTCAACAATGGTCATGAATTAGCTATGTCATAATTACTCAAGTTACAGTTAGCATTACTGTGCTGAGCCATCTCATTACCGCAATACACATTCTCATTACCGCAATGTTTTAAGTACCTTTCGGTAATGAGAATTGTCAATTTCGGTAATGAGACTCTATGGTGATTTACATTTAGAATATATTTTCATGACATATGTATTTCGCTTTTTATTTATGTACATTTTTAAACATGCAACTGCAACCTTAAATACAAATTATATTTTTGCAGTATAAATATTGTCACTATGTCACTTAATTATAGTTAAAGCACTTGATGAAAGTGTTAAGTGAAATTGCATCCATTTCAGGTTGAAATATGCAATTGTATTGAATCGATATTCGATATACAATATTGTAAGTAAACAAAGCAAAAGTAAATGCCTAACATATGCAATAGTTCCTTCATCTAATGGGGGTTGTCTGTAAAAGTGATCATCTCCCTATACATTACATAAGCTAAATTGAGTGGTCATATAGGTGTTGTTCATAGACCATTTTTCTGTTCTCATCCTTTCTGGCTAATGTTGTGGTAACATTTACATTTTGTCCCACCCTTGGAAGAACAATAATCGACTATGGGCCAGAAACCCTGTTGTGAGAGTTCATTGAGAGTAGCAAGTCACAACTTAATTCTTGCTCACATGCCAACCCATGAATCAATATTCTGGCTGTTTCCACCCTCGAAATGTGGTCTTTTGATACAAAAAATGCTCAAATTGCCTAGTGATGTCACCCAATGCAAAGGCAATTGCAAACAACGAGGCCAGCACTCGCAGTGAAGTTGTCAGATTGCGTAGATGGCAAAAAAGGAAAAAGTTGGGAGACAAAATCGACTCACTTCAAGTCTATGTGCTTTTCCAGAAATTGACAGGTTTTTTTGCTTCCTGAGTTTGGTTGTCATACCCTCATTTGTAGTGGGTTTGAGTATTTATCCTTTTTTACTAACTTGACTTCCTTCCAAAATCTTTGTGGTGTCACAAAAGGCTTGGCATTTGAAATAGCAGTGAATAGGCCTTTTTAGCGAATTCAGTGTGAAGCAGTTTTTAGAATATTTCAATCAAAACTAGTAAGAAGAATCATTTGGAGGAATGCTGTAGTTGCCTTTACACTTTCCCAAATTAGAAACTGCTTATGCATGTTGTTTGCAGCCTTTAGCAAGGTTTCAGCCCCCATACTCCGATCCTTTAGCCATGCTTAAACACCCATGTACCCATCTTTTAGTCATGCTGTGGGTTCTTGATGTCCTGGGTAAGTGGAAAGGCAACTGGATAAAAACAGCCTCAAAATGCACTTTGCACTGATTTAGCTGAAAATACCCATTCACAGCAATTCAAAATTCCAAGTCTATTGTGCCACCCTTTGACAAATATCAAACATGCTAGAAAATGACAAGGAAGTTAAGGTAGTGCAACGGAACAATACTGCAAGAGAAGAGCAGGATTTTGCAACATTTTAATTCTGTGTTTCATGCACCCTATACTAATTATGGGCATGTCTGATATTGTCCTGAAAACCAAGCATTTTTTCTTTTTCAAAAATGTGAGTGAAGTGAAAGCCCACTTGGGAAACAACAACTCCCATTGTCATTGTGATCCAGCACTCCACAGCACACACATGAACACTGCACACAACAGAATGGCATTTATGCCTCACCCGCATTTATGCCTCATCCCCAATAGCGCCCGAACGGGAGCAGTACTATGCTCAGGGTACCTCAGTCATGGAGGAGGATGGGGGAGATCACTGGTTAATTACTCCCTCCACCAACCTGGCGGGTCGGGAATCGGGAGTCTGATGACCTAACCCATGACTGCCATTGATGTGCAATGTGCAACACAAGCAGTTAGTGGTGTTCAGTGATATTTCATAACACATAACGTTCATTGTGAATTCCGGCTTTGGTCCGGACAGCATTATGGTGATACTGTACCGAAAATGTACCGAACTGTGACCCTAAAACCAAGGTGTACCAAACCTGCATACCATACAAGCTACTCTAGTCATCTCTTGTTCCTTCTACTACCTACTTCCTAGTTGCCGGTGCGCGCCGAGTCAGACAAAAAAGTCCAGTGCACGGCCTCGCACTGCGACATGATTTTCCTTCTCATGACAAGATTTAGATTTCTGGTCCACTATAGATTTTTGGCTGGAGAGATCAGTGGTGAGTTGTGATGTCATATTCAGGGTGGGGATGAGGAGTGGGATGTATGCGCTTCATTGGGGTCATCAGGTGGCTACCCTCCGGTGTTTTGATGATGGAGTAACTTTAACTTCAGAGTGCACCCCTTGGCCTTCACCCCTTATACTATGATGTTACTTTGGTGCCCAGGAGGGGCCTCGCCTCTTCACCTACTGCAGGGGTGGGGAACCTTTTTCATTCGAGGGGCCTCTTCAAATTCATCTGAGGGCCGTAAAAGTTCTCAGAGAGCCGTATTAAGAACACAAACCAGGATTTCCCCCTGCACATTAGGCCTATATTGAAGGCAGCCACCTTTAAAACAGACCCCACCTTCTCTAGTTCCCCTGAATATAACTTAATTGTATTGCAAATGTATTTTGTAAGATTCCTTTACAAAATATCTCATATTTCATGTGAAGCTGCATAACATTGAATTTATATCGGGGGCCTGATTAAACGGCCTCAAATGGCCCTCGAGACAGGTTACCCACCCCTGACCTATGGTCTTTTATGGTCTTTGGCTGGGTTAAGTCTTGAATCCCAATATCCTTCAGTAGCTTAATGAATGGTTTTATATAGAATATATTTTTCATCTTATTAGGTGTCATTTGATTAGTTCTGCCCTGGAGACTCTGTCGTTGTGCTAACAATAATAACAAATCACATCATTTACTAATATTTGGCTTTAGTTCAATTCATTCCTCCTTATTCTCATTACCGAAAACTCATTCTCATTACCGAAACGTATCCCTCATTACCGAAATGAGCACTTAAATGTAAAAAAAAAAGTACTAAAGGAAAACTGTATTCATATATATTTTTTATGAACACTGTACCTTTCATGTTTCTTTCACTTCAGTATATTTTTGGACCGAAATTGTAGGTTTTCACTGATTTATTCTAAAATTAAAGAGGAAAACAAATGATCCTATTGCGGTAATGAGGTAAAATGGTAAAATTCTTAAACTACAATAATAAGAAAAAAATCTTTTTTGAGGGTTTTATGAAGGCCCTAGTACAACTATCAATATTCAATGAACAAAACTGCAAGAACAATTAAGTTTCCTAATACATTTCATGAAAGAAAAAAATTGCGGTAATGAGCATTTTAGCAGACATGGACTTTTAAAACGTTAGAAAATGTGTTTTAAATAGTTGTCAGGTAAGTTGATATTATTGTGCTTAGTAACTGTACACTTTAATGTAACTGATTCAAAAAGAAATTCAATCAAAAAAGCATTTTGAAAAAATGGTTGTCAAAACACCTTTGTTGCGCGTTTCGTGAGAATCACCCGTCTGTCTGTCTGTCTGTCTGTCTGTCTGTCTGTCTGTCTGCATCTCTCTCTCTCTCTCTCTCTCTCTCTCTCTCTCTCTCTCTCTCTCTCTCTCTCTCTCTCTCTCTCTCTCTCTCTCTCTCTGTGTTTGTGTGCATGCTTGCATTGGTTGAGAGATGCAGGCATTCTGAGACATTGTTAGCCCTTCTCCGAATCTCTTTTATTGACTATTGTGCTAGTCTACTAGGTTGCGTGTACTGTAGGCCTACTAAATGGCGTCCAGGGCAGGTGGAGTGGTGGAGGCAAGGCTCTAAATTAACACACGCCAACCCGCCAAACACAGGTGAAAATTAATTTTGGCCGGTAGAAAAAATACCTACCCGCCCATTTGGCTAGTAGCGCCCGAGTAGCCAATAGTAAATTGTGAGCGGTAAACGGCGGCTTGTATGACAACGATACGGCGAGATCTCCTACATTACCCATAAACACTCCCGTCATGACCCCACCCCACCGTGAGCTTTCCGAAGCAGCAGCCGCTTCATGCTGCTGTTGCGTGCGCCAGGACAGAACGCATTTCAGAGCTCTTGTGCGCTCACACTATTTTGACAGGCAACTCTCCCCTGCTCCTGTCGCTTTCGCTCCACCACTTTTAACGTCACTATTAGGCCTACTGTTACTATTGCATTCACCGACACCGACACCGACACCGACACACCTTGCTCTAACAGACAGCCTTTTTAAGCTGCTCGGACCTGACCGAAGAGTTTCAAAAACAGGAGTGTTGTGGAATGAAATTGCGACAAGGGCAGAGGAGGAGAACGGGCTGTCAGAGTAGTGTGAGCGTAGCTGTCAGTTGTCTTCTGAAATGTTTTAAGTCCTGGCGCAACTAAGTTGGAAAGCCCACGCCATCGGAAAGAAGGGCAGACCTTATGCCCGTGCGAGAAGGCTACGTGCGCTACGTACGCTATGGAAGTAACAAAGGAAGCGAACTTTTCCGTGATATTATTTGCTTTTAGTTAAACATAGCGTAGGCTTCTTGTTATTTTGTTGCGCATGGTAGAGAAGAGCTCCTGGAGGAAATAATGGTGCCTATAGCATCATACTGTAGGCCTAGGCCACATAAACACACAATAGGCACACACGACATCATATCCATTATTGCACAACGTGTGTGTGTGTGTGTGTGTGTGTGTGTGTGTGTGTTGACCTCTCCTCTCCTCCTCCTCTCATCTCTTCTCCTTCCTTGGAGTGTGAGGTTTTGTAGTGTTTGGCTATGTGAAGGTCTGTTGTGTGTGTGGCTTGTGTGATGTGATTCATTGTTTTCAGAGGTAAAAATAAAGCAGAGTAAAAAAAAGTATATATAATATGCTTATTATAGACCTAGTATGTAGGCCTATAGTGTTTATGTGTTGTGGAAATTTGAATAAAATAACCATAATAATAATAATAATAATATAAAAAACCACAACTAGCCTAACGCATAGCCTATTTTGGCAAGATTAAAAAATGGCTAGTTGAACTCCTGTTTGGCTGGTAAGAAAAAATGTCTACTAGCCAAATTGGCTGGTGGTGGAAAAAGTTAATTTAGAGCCCTGGGTGGAGGACTGTAAGCGTACTGCAGAGTAACTTAAGTTTACACGTGTGTGTGTGTGTGTGTGTGTGTGTGTGTGTGTGTGTGTGTGTGTGTGTGTGTGTGTGTGTGTGTGTGTGATGTAAACAGGCGTGTGTGTGTGAGTGGTCCGGGCCAAACAGCTCTGACGTCTGGCCAACATGGCCGTCCACTAGACATGCACCGACATGAAAATTTGTGGCCGAAAACGAATAATAAGCTTAATTAATCACTTGGCCGAATACTGAAACGGAATACTACAGTTCCGTTAAAAGTTATCAAAATGTTTTCACTATTTCTAAATATTACATAAATCTACGGCTTACAACAAATTTTAAGACGTGCTTTTCAAAATAAATAAATATTTATTTGAAATCTTCAAATGTTGAAGTAGAACTAAAATTCGTTTCATTAATGCCCATTTTCAATTATGTACTCGGCCACTGATTCGGCCATTCAATTGCCTTTCCGCTGAAAACCCGAATGTCTTTTTTTGCGTTTTCGGAAGAATATTATCTGTTGCCGAATATTCAGTGCACCTCTACCGTCCACTGTTTGTTTGCACAGTGTGCCCATTTGCACCTTTGTAAGAGGCTTTTCTGTCTCTTTTTGTTTCTATCTGTGATTCACATCCTGGTCTGATGATGAGAGTGTATCACTCCAACAACCACATCGGGGAAAGTGTGTGTGACAACTGTGTGTGTGTGTGTGTGTGTGTGTGTGTGTGTGTGTGTGTGTGTGTGTGTGTGTGTGTGTGTGTGTGTGTAGTTTCTCCTGGGAGGGGAGGCATTGCTACTGCTAGCCTTTCCACAGTGCACTTAAGGGCCTGATGCTCCAGGCTACACTGTGTCTTTCCACTCCACTACGGTGATCCATGGCTATACAGCTCCTGGAAATTGGGATGGGAGACCCCCTGGGGCGAGAATCTTGTATTTCTGCTCTGTACACGGACCCCCCTCCATTCTCCCTTAACAATGGCTTCTCAGATGTTCACGGATGTTGTTAGTTGTCTTGCTGAACGGTCCCTGGGGAGCAGTCGGATGCTGCTGGCTTTGAACAAGGAACTAAATGGAGTTGAGGAATAGACCGTTTGGTTGAAAAGGCATCCAACACAAAATGTGCTAATGTGATGGCCTATTGTCTGATGGCCTATGTGCTGGCCTTTCTGGCAGGCATCTGGCAGGGGGGGGGGGGGGGGTGCAGAGCATCGGATCCAGTGGTGTACAGTGGTGTACAGTGAGGTCCGTGGCAGGGGCAAGGTAGTAGCCTCTCACATACACAGTCTGTTCCCTATCAGTGATCTGTGGCAGACACTTCCACCCTGGCAGACGTAGTGCCCTGTCAGCACCAGTAGGTGATGCGGGAGCTAATTGTGGGAGGAGGGAGGGGTATGCCAATTGTAATGGTGGGATAGAACACAATATACAGCCCCTCACCCTTACTAACATGAACACACTGAAAACAAAAGCTACTAACTGACGTAAGCTATGTGCTGACGAACAAGTGACGGCAGCAACAAAATAGTCTTTTTAGATGCGTCCCACGCATCTCTATAAGAGGCTTTGGTGTCCGTCCGTCCGTCCGTCCGTCCGTCCGCCCGTCCGTCCGCCCTCCCGTGATGCGTTTCCCTCCCGTGATGCGTTTCTGAATTGTGATTCCCTCCTGTGATTCCCTCTTGTGTCCACAAGGTGGCAGTCGCTCAGTTTTGGCCTGGAGCTCATGCGTGCAAACCAACCGTGCTCTTTGCCAGTGAGAAAAACATGGCGGCACTTCCTGTTGATTTTCACATGAAAGTTTTGCTTAATTTAAAGTCCCTAAGCGACTATAAATGTTGTGGCTTCCATATATTGATGTAAAAGTGCCCCACGAAGTAATGAAGCACAACAAAGTTACTCCACATTACCATTTGACCACTCGTTTTTCTATGCTAACAGGGTAGCTAATGTAGCATTGTAAATGATCCAGGGAGAAAGGGGGAAATGTTGTGATTTCAGTCCGCCTGAGGCAACGATTTTCGTGGGGAAGATGACCTGCATCTCGGTGGCATTGAACCACGCCCCCGTGCCTTATTTGGCTCGCTCAGCACGTGCGTCCTCAGTCCAATCGCAATGCTTTATTTTCCCCAGACGTTTAATCGCATTTAAGTGAAAGTGCCATGTATACACATCGCAAAATAACTCTTAATCCGATCTATTTCAATCGCATTTATTAAATCGGACTTAAAAACATCATGTACACGTAGCCAATGTCTCATTGATTAGTTTATGGAACTTACGGTTTGTCTGTTACGGTCCACGAAGACAATATCCACGTGAAAACGCAAACGCCTGCAAACCACTGTTTTGACAGAAATACAGTTCACCTGTCGCCTACTCTGTTTTCTTCCCAAAGCGGCATTTAAAAGTATTCCATGAAATCCAACATCAACGTCACTTCAAATAGGTGACAGCATCATGCTCACACATGAAATAACACTTCAGCGAGGGGGGGACATCACTGCTCTCATATTAAAGTGAAAAGAGAATTTCACATTTTAGTTTATTTAATGTAGGCCTATGCAAAATTGCAAATAGCCTATTCATTGAAATCTGTCCAGAAAGGGTTGTAATGTTTGCCTGTTTTTTATGTTTGTAATTAAAAAAAAAAAAAAAGTGATTTAAAAAAAAAATAGCCTAACAAAAATAGAGATTTTATGTTAAAAAAAAATGTGATATGGGATGGACCGATGGCCCCCCTAAGCTAAATTCGCCTTAGGTCCCCACATTGCTAAATGTAGTGTAAGGGATTATTTTGAAAAGACAGTAACATGTAATCAGCAATGCATTACAGTTTTTCAGTAAATTGCCCAACACTGTTGAAATCCTATGGTACTTTTTCAAATCCAGGCTTATACAGTACATGGTAGGCTTATTGATAAATTGCCTTGACAGGTTATGAGGAGGCCAAGGGGGCGTTTGGGCAAAAAAGGTTCAGAACGGGCATAGACGGACGCATCTGTTGTCCGCCTGTCGGACTTGTTTGTTTTTGTTTTGGGTGATAATAACGATAGTTTGAACTTCGGCAAACTTTATGGTGACAGCCTTGGACGCAATTTGGCGGCAGGGCGCTGACAGCCAGTTGGGACGAAATGCTCAACCAAAAGACAAGGCATGTTTCGGTATTCCGAAGAACTGGTCGGTGCCATGAAGGAACCGAATTTCGGTGCCCAGCCCAAGGCGTTTTCGTCACTGTTGGTCAGAAAAAGTCCAGCTTTAAGTAGCTTTTGGTATGTTCGTGCTGTTACACACAACAATTATTGCTGGAAGGATGCAATGCCTGTTGTTCCAGCCACTGCTGGGGCCAGTCTTCTGCTCTTGTTGCAGCTATTGGAGAGTTGTGTGTGTCAGCAGTGACGGTTAGTGGCATTCTTCTGTTTGATTAAGCCGTGGCCTAATGGCTAAGGGAGGTGGAGAGGTAATCGGGAGGTTGCAGGTTCAAATCTCGTACCAGTTACTGTATGAAGAATGTGGGTGGCCTCAAACTCATCCATGGCTAAAGTGCCCTTGAGCTAGGCACATATCCCCTCCAGGGACTGTAACCAATACCCCATACAAAATAACTGGACATGGCTGGGGACAAAAGCGGCTAATAAAGTGCAATGTAATGTAGTGTAATGTAGTATAACGGCCGTGGCTGGAGTGCCAGGAAACGTGTCCTGAAAGGTTTGACGCAAAAAAAAAAGCATGAAGGCAACAAACGCTGCTGCTTTGACATCGCCCTTTTGATATTGGGGCGTAGCTCTGAGGGTGTTTTTTATTCTTTCTTTTCTCTCACTGCCTCTGATCCCCATCCTCTCTCATTTTCATCTTTTCTTTTTTTCTCTCCTCTTTCCCCTATTTTTTCAGTTTTATTGCTGAAGCGTTACTTTTGATACGTCTATGCTTAGTTTTATTGCAAACAAAGCTGCCTCAAGGGGTACAAAAACCGCTGTGTGTCACTGTGTGTGTGTGTGTGTGTGTGTGTGTGTGTGTGTGTGTGTGTGTGTGTGTGTGTGTGTGTGTGTGTGTGTGTGTGTGTGTGTGTGTGTGTGTGTGTGTGTGTGTGTGAGCGCTACATGGGAACACAACATGATCCCATCCATCTTAGTGTTCAGACAGCAGCTTACACGTCCTCTACGCTTACTTTCGTGAAGGAAAAACCATATAGGCCTACTTCTCTCTCTCTCTCTCTCTCTCTCTCTCTCTCTCTCTCTCTCTCTCTCTCTCTCTCTCTCTCTCTCTCTCTCTCTCTCTCTCTCGCACACACACACAACTTGTCTGAAGGAAAATCAAGGAAGACTATATTTTATATTTTATGTGCCACTAAAAGTGGTGTGTCCCCTAAGTGAACAGAAGGACAGAGGTATGTTTATTTTAATCCCATAATTCCAAAAGCCTATAAAACTCCTATTGGCTCCTCCTAGCCCTGTGTAAAATATGTCCTTTCTCCTCAAAACTAAATTCACACCCTCTCTGTAATGTTATTGTTACCCTTTTCTATTGGCCCAGCAGATATCACTTTATACTATGGAGTCATTTTATTTTCAGATTACATCATCTATAGACAGATTATAGGATGCCTGTAAATTAAATGTATCTGGGGGGACCATCTGGCTGTATCATCTCTGCTGCTAGGTTATGAGATGTCAAGAGTAGAAGAGTAGAAGTCTTCAGAGACCCTGATGCGACGAAACGTTCTGTGTTTTAAATAAACTATTCAGTCGGAGTTTCAATGTGTGAACTTGTGCTGTTTCCCTTGACCAGCATTTTGTCCTGTACCGAGGTGGGATGTGCGTACACATTTAGTCTTCTAAAGATGAGGAGGTATAACATGTTTTACAGCCTCCATGTTTGACAGCAAAGTAGGCTAACAGATGTCTGGAATAATCACAATTAGTCCGGACAAAAGCTTAATTAATGTTTTGGCATTGAGTTCCACCCATTTTTTTGTTGAATTTACAGTCACAGGCCATTCATGGATAATGAAGGGAATGTTTTGAAAATGATCGTAATGAAAAAACCTCAGCAGCATCTGGTCTGCTACATGTTCCCTTCTGGTAAATTTGAGCTAACACTGTGTTCGTTGTTGTCTGAAACAGATCAGATTTTATTCATTTTGGGGAAACACGAGAGATGATTGGTGATCAGATTACATCAGAATTGACATGACAAATGGAATTGACCTACCGGTATACTGTAGGCTATAACATATTGTCACAGCCTGCTTGGCTTACTAGCCAATGGGAATACTACACCTACCACAAAATATCAGTGGTTGTAATTCGTTCTAATCTGCCTGGTTTAGGCCTCTAGCCAATGCCGATGGTGGATTCAGTGGAGCCAGAGATCCATGCTGTGTTTTTGTTCAGAGGCAGCGAGTGAGTGTCTTTGTCTACAGTAATAGGCCATGGGATGAAATGGATCCTGCTGCAACATCGTTGCCATCCGATTGCATAAGATCGCTGCTGGGGCTCATGAAACAAGAACACTTTTTTTCCCCCCTCATTCTTTTGAACAAGTTCATGCCAAACTCTTTGGGTTTAGAAAACTACCTGATAATGTGATGTTATAGGACCCATGTAACAACATGCATAGCCTGGGCAATTTTGTGGGGAAAAAGCACAAGAACTAAAGACTTGAGAAAGGGGAGGACCTCATACATGATGGGCTCCTTACAAGGCTGGAGGGATCCATAGAGGATGGTCTCCACATTACAATCAGACTTTAATCGCTTGGTACATTTTGGAAATGACACCTTTGGAAATTTTATGTGATGGTTAAATTTAATGGCAGCCTTCGAGGTAGTGAAATAGATAATTAAAGTAAGAATACTTTGGCTCAGAGAACGAGTCAACAAATGCTTCTTATTCAAGACACAGTCAAAACAGACTTAAACGCCCTATAAAAAGTATAAAAGTGGGATAAGAGCATGCTGAAAGTCTCTTTCAGGCTGCAGGCCTATATTGAATGGGAATAATGATGTTTGAGATCACCAGAATGCACTTTAAGACCGTGGCGGAAAAGGCTTGTGGGACCATGATAGGAATCCATGAAGGTTAACCTTATGTGTTTTCATAATGATTTTTTTTGTCACAAATTTTCTGTCTTGCCTGAGGTGAGGCATCCAGTTATGGACAACAGTAGTAGCCAAGTAAAACATCCATGAGCCACAATCTTTTTTCACTCTGCTCGGTGATGATGTTATTTTCCCAGCTTGCTGGGAACACGGCTTTATTCAATGATTAAAAAAAGCTGATAACAAGCTTATACCATAAAACACTTTTCATGGCTTGAAGTTTTTTTATTCGCGTGTGTATGCTGCTGTTGCCTTCCTTGGAGCACAGGAGCTGGTATTGTCTAGGTGCTGTGGGACATTGAGATGCACTGTTCAGCCCAAGTAGAATGAGAGGGGGGCAGGCAGGGAAAATAAAAGGTGTGTGTGTGTGTGTGTGTGTGTGTGTGTGTGTGTGTGTGTGTGTGTGTGTGTGTGTGTGTGTGTGTGTGTGTGTGTGTGTGTGTGTGTGTGTGTGTGTGTGTGTGTGTGTGTGTGTGTGGAGATGGGGGTGTTGAAGAAGACACCTCTTACTAGTTCTCTCACTTCACTTCCCTCCACTTCACTTCTCTTTCACCCTCATCCCTCGTTTTCCCAGGCCAGTAGTGGAGTGCTGCTACTGCTGCTGTTGTGAGGGGCTGTGAGTCATGCAGCCTCTTTCTCCATCCTTCCCTCCTCCCCCTTTCATCCCCCCCACTTCTCTCCTCTCATTGTGTCTTGACACACACAGTCTCTCCCCCTCCTCCCCTCTCCCTCTTGTGCTTTCTATATATCTTTCACTGTCATTTCTTTCCACCCCAGTGCTCGGCTCAGTTGTACATGATCCATCTGTTCCACATGTCATTTTGTGTCGTTTTCGTGAAGGCTCTGGTTGTTGCTGCCCTTCTCGGGAAACTGCAAAATTCAGGTGAATTTTCAAATTTGACACTCAGCTATGGAATCAGATTTTTGCAAGTGGGTGATTCTCACGAAGCTAAAAAAAACAATGTCCAAGAGGTTTTAATGGTGAAATATGACATGGATTTTTTTAATGGTATTACATTACTGTAGAGCAAGACGTGTACTTTCTGGCACACTAGTTCATTGTAAAAAATATTATTTTTATTTTCCACTTTTTATGCATTTTATGGGCAAATTCTCATTACCGAAATGTGTCCCAGCCAAAATTTCTGGTCTTTGAATAAGGGTAAAACATACTAAAAAGTACAAAAATACGTAAATAACACTACAAGTGTGTTGGTTTATGTCCGAAGTTTCACTAAGTGTTCCTTGTTGGCAATTTAAATAATGAACACTGATGAATATCTCAAGAAAAGGTTGTGTCCCCAAGTATTTCTTCTCATTACCGCAATATATTTCAGAACTACAATTAAAAGCTTTCAGAATTTCAATAAGAGCTGAAACTACCTACAATTCATCTGTACTAACAGGAGATTCATGATGGCTACATGACTAGTCAGCCTTATTGATTGTGCCTGTAAAATGTCATGATTTGTCTCAAAAATATGCTAACACGACAAAATTGGTTCTCATTACCGAAATAGTCAATATTTCAAAATGAAAAAGATTTTTTCATTTTAAATTTGCTTGGTAATAGGGTATTCCTTTTTAGAATTCAACAAAGGTCGTAAATTAGCTAAGTCACAATAATTGAAGTTACAGTTAGCATTATTGTGCTGAGCCATCTCATTACCGCAATGCACATTCTCATTACCGCAATGTTTAAAGTACCTTTCGGTAATGAGGATTCTCAATTTCGGTAATTAGACTCTATGGTGATTTACATTTAGAATATAGATTTATTTACATTTTTAAACCTGAAACTGCAACCTTAAATACAATCTATAGTTTGGCAGTGTAAATATTTTCACTATGTCAGTTAATTATTGTTTAAAGCACTTGATGAAAGTTTGAAGTGAAATTGCACCCATTTCAGGTTGAAATATGCAATTGTATTGAAACCAAGCCAAATATTGTAAATAAACAAAGCAGAAGTAAATGCCTAACATACAGCTCCAGGCCACTTTATTAGAATAGCGTGAAAACGTTGATTTATTTCCATAATTCCATCAATAATGTTAAACTGTCGTGGATTATAGATTTATGGCCCAGTTTTTTTTAACTATTCCAATCATTCAATTCTTTATTTTTACATATTTTGGTCTTCCAGCTCAAAAAACCCATGAATTGGGGAATTCGCATCATTAGAATATTGTAATAAAATCACATTTTTCTTCATCAAAATTCGGGTCACATTAAATCAGTTGAAATTTGGTACTTTCTACATAACATGCAATGTTCAATACTTTGTTAGGACTCTCTCTGTCTTAATAACGGCCATGATGCGTTTAACATTGAAGTCAATGGCAGAAACAGTGCATGGGAGTTATGGAAGCCCAGATATCCTTGATGCTTTGCCGTCAGCTGTTCTTGTTTGTTGACCTGGTGTCCCACACTTCACTCTTCAATATACCCTGTAGATTTCCATGCTACGTTTTGGCGCTAAATCACCAGAAATGAAACCCCATTGAAAATGAATGGGGTTTTATATCTGTTGAGTTAGAATTAAATATTGGGTATACAGTATATCACGAAAGTGAATACACCCCTCACAGTTTTGCAGATTTTTGAGTATATCTTTTCATAGGAAAGCATTACAGAAATTTCACTTTGACACAATGATTAGTGACCTTTTAACAACATATTTAACCGCTTAAATTTCTTGTTCACTCAGAAAAAAACAAAATACAGCCATTAATGTTTGAACATGTACTCACAAAAGTGAATACACCCCAGAATAAAATCCGGTAGAGAAGGGGCTATGTTGGCTCGAATGATCTCGAAATGAAACGAAATGAAAAGGGATGACAAGGGAGGTCATCAGTGTGCGTTTCAACCTTTCTTTGCATTGAACTTTTACATTTTGAGTCTGCATCTGGCTTAAATAGATTGGTGTGAGATTTGAATGCAATCCTATGGAGAATATCTGCTTCAGTAGTCACAGTGCATGTTGACATGCATGTTTCTTTTAGGTGTATTTCAGATTGCCAATGTTGACAGCATTCATGCATCCCCAAACCATGTCAGTCCCACTACCATGCTTGGCTATTGAGAGGATACACCATTTTTGTAAAACTCACTTGTTTACCACCACACATGCTTGACACCATCTAAAGCAAATTTGTTTATCTTGGTCTCTTCAGATCACACGGCATGGTTCCAGTGATCCATATCCTTGGTCTGTTCATCTCTCTTGAGACCAAGATAAACAAATTTGCTTTACTGTACAATACATATACAATATTGAGGTGAAATAAACAACGTGCTGAGGAAGAAAATGTTTTTTTCAATGTTATTCCCATGTACTGTACCGAAAATGTACCGAACTGTGACCCTAAAACCTAGGTGTACCGAACCCGCATACCATTACACCCCAATCTCATTTGACATTTGACATCTCACATCATCTTTTCAGTAGGCTAAATGGTACCAGCACCATAATATAAAACAGGAATAATATATCTTCAAGAAATCTCTAGCTTTACACTTATTTCACAACAATCCTCTGAGAATGACTCCTCACAATTAAGCTGAATAAAATGAAAGGAAGGAGATAAAATAGCTTCAAGACATTATATTGTCCTCCCAGTGATGCAGGGTTCCTTCTGTAGTCCAGTAGCTGTATCTACTCTTTTCTAAGATACTCTAGTGATCTCCTGTTCCTTCTACCTACTTCCTGGTTGCCGGCGCGCGCAGTCAGAAAAAAATGTCCAGTGCACGACTTCGCACTGCGACACGATTTTCCAGCTCATGACAGATTTTGATTTCTGGTCCACTATGGATTTTTGGCTGGAGAGGTCAGTAGTGAGTTGTGATGTCATATTCAGGGTGGGGATGAGGATTGGGGGATGTAGGTATGCTCCACTGGGGTCATCAGGTGGCTACCCTCTGGTGTTTGGATGATGGACCCACTATAACTTCATAGTGCCCATTGGCAAAGCCTGGCATTTCAGGTGTGCACTAGGGCTGGGAATCGGAAGAGAGCCACAGGTTGTGGATTAGTAAATAGCTCCTATAATGATCGGCAAAAGATCGATA
Source organism: Engraulis encrasicolus (assembly GCF_034702125.1). Lineage (NCBI taxonomy): Eukaryota > Metazoa > Chordata > Actinopteri > Clupeiformes > Engraulidae > Engraulis > Engraulis encrasicolus. The sequence goes on from NC_085874.1 coordinate 5,227,191, forward strand.
TACAATGTTGTGAACCGATATCGCCCTTTTCGAACGTGAATCGATATTGGATCGTGATTCGATCTTTTGAACCCAGCCCTAGTGTGCACAGCACCCCTTGGCCCCCTTATACTATGATGTTACTTTGGTGCCCAGGAGGGGCCTCGCCTCTTCACCTACTGCAGGGGTGGGGAACCTTATTCATTCGAGGGGCCACTTCAAATTAATCTGAGGGCCGTAAAGTTCTCCGTACTATGAACACAAACCAGGATTTCCCCTGCAATTTAGGATTATATTGAAGGCAGCCACCTTTAAAACAGACCCCATCCTCTCTAGTTCCCCTGAACTAGTTCCACTCGAGACAGGTTCCCCACCCTGACCTACTGTATAGCCACCGGAATACTTGGTCTGGCTCCCCCTTAGAGGGCTTTTATGGTCTTTGGCTGGGTTAAGTCTTGAATATCAATATCATTCAGTAGCTTAATGAATGGTTTTGTATAGAATACTTTTATCATCTTATTAGGTGTCATCATAATTTACTAATATTTGGCTTTAGTTCAATTTATTTCTCCTTATTCTCATTACCGAAAACTTATTCTCATTACCGAAACATCCCCCTCATTACCGAAATGAGCACTTGATTGTTTAAAAAAAGTGCTAAAGGAAAACTGTATTCTTATATATTTTTTACGAACACCGTACCTTTTTATGTTTCTTTCACTTCAGCATATTTTTTGACCGAAATTGTAGGTTTTCACTGATATATTCTAAAATTAAAGTGGAAAACAAAGGATCCTATTGCGGTAATGAGATAAAGTGGTAAAACTCTTACACTACAATAATAAGAAAACTAACTTTTTTGAGTGTTTTACGTAGCCCCTAGTACAACTGTCAATATTCAATGAACAAAACTGCAAGAACAATTAATTTTCCTAATAAATTTCATGAAAGAAAAAAATTGCGGTAATGAGCATTTTAGCAGATATGGACTTCTAAAACGTTGAAAAATGTGTTTTAAATAGTTGTCAGGTAAGTTGATATTATTGTGCTTAGTAACTGTACACTTTGATGTGACAGATTCAAAAAGAAATTCAATCAAAAAAGTCTTTTGAAAAAATGGTTGTCAAAACACGTTTGTTGCGCGTTTCGTGAGAATCACCCACGTGAAACACATGGCATTATGTGTCTGTCTCCGAACACATACATTTACATTCACATTTGCGTTTACATTGCATAATCTTACAGTTGAGAATCTCAGATTAGGAAGGAAACAATCTGGAGCCGGATGCACCAACTGTTCTTCTTACGACCTGGTGTTTGCCACAGACAATTTTCTAACATAGCACTAGTTGTGGGTGCTTAGATCCAAAATACAAATGCAAAGTGGTTTAAAAGCTTTAATTTGGCGTTATTGTTCTACCAAGGGCGTGTGATTGTAAAGAAGCTCATTAGCTAACATTATGGCTGCTAATTGAGGACGTACACACAATTTATGAGGACGTACACACAGTTTATGAAAAGATTCCATTTTTTCCCAGTGTTGTGTTTTCTGGCTGGCAGAAGAGCTTATTACTATCTTTCCCTCTGCTCACTTGCAAAGGGAGTTTTATTTTGCGCAGAGAAGAAATATAGGCCATGCTCCCTGGATGGCAGCTGTAAGCTATGTTAGCTGATGCTATGCTCTTTGGGGCTGTATTTCAAAGCCAGAAATAGCCCTCTACTGAGATCAGTTGTTCTCTGATGTTCTGGAGTAATGACAGCAAAGAAAAAAAAAACCGATCTCTCCTCTTCCTTAATGTTTGTGTAGGCTGTGGGCATACATTGCTTGATTGCTTTTGCAGTGTGATATCTTGAGCTAAAAAAGAGGTCACTCTTTTAAGATACCTCTTGCTGTTATTTCTTTTGGCGGGGGTTCCTAAGAGCATTGATTTATTTTATTTTATTTTATTTTATTTTTTCCCCCCAGCGTTTTTAGGGACCTTGTCAGTGTCTGTTCCTGCACCTTATCTCAAACTGGCTGATGTATTCACACTGAAAGTCAGAACGCTTGGGAGCCAAAAGGTGCTTTGCAACATATGAAAAATATATATTCTTGAAGATATCTTGAAAGCTTTCACACCTTAATGTGGACAAGATAGTGATATAGAAAGACAGGAATCGAGTAGGAGAGAGGTGGGGAAGGATACGGAATATGACCTCGGAACAGACTCAAACCCGGCTTTTATGGTATGGTACCATATCTCACTAGGCCAAGACCCCCCCATTCATTCATTCATTCATTCATTCATTCATTCATTCATTCATTCATTCATTCATTCTATCCTAAGGGAACCGTGACGATAACATAGAAGGTTTGTCCGAGTCACACACTGTAACCAAAGCAACAGGATACGAGCATGCAATAGTAAGCAAGATAAAGCAATCAAGTAAGCTAATAACTATTGCAGGAACCAACACCAACTAGCTGGCCTGAAAACAGCTTCTGCAGTGTTGTGAATAGATGGCAGAAGAAATCTATGGTGCCACACCACTCCTTGAAGGGCTTTCGTTTATACACTTTCAACACAAACTTGTGTTCTCTCAGAACCCAAGTTTAGACTTATTTTAGGAAGGTGAAGACTCAGCATTAAGGGCCGAGCATTTTTGTACTGTATACTGGAGCCTGATCACCTGATGCCAAGGAATGCTCAAATTTAGATGTTAACTCTGTTGGGCTCTGTGTGGAAATGCATTAAATCATTTAAAAATATGAAGCCAACAACTGTAGCACATTGTGGAAAAAAATGTTTTTTTTTCCAGTTTCCAAAGGGTTCTAGTTTCCACGGTAACTGTCCTGTTTGCAATTGTCGCCATGGCTCTGTGGCTCTGCCAATCCGGAGGCAGCAAAAGGCCTTGAAATTCTTATTTCAACAGCACAGTTTGCAATTACTGACCACCCACGCAGTGCTAAATATGCCACATTCCATACGCATGCAAATTTTGGATGGCTTTGACATCACTCACTCGGTTCGAATGATATATTGACTGTTTTGCTGCAATAAAAGTATGATGTGTCTTATTTTGGAAATCTCTTCAAACATTGCATAATGCCAGCATACTGTATGTGTAAAGTTCACTTAAGAGACAGCCAACGCTGCACATAACCTGTATGTGCCTAAGACTATATAGGCTTTTCCCGGAAGAACTAGGCTATGGTTGTGTATTAAATTGCGAGGTGCAACACCATCTATCACATTCTTATATTTAATTTCATTTACCATTACATAAAGCTTTAAAGAGGAGCATGATGGATGAAACTCTGTGATCTTGGCATGCCAATTAAATCACTGCATATTCCTCCCACTCATCTTCTCATTTCCATCTCTAGTCTTCCGTAAACAGTGCAGAAGATAAATTTAGCTCTGGTTTCTCTGGAGTAGTTTGGTATCCTAAGGTTTTGTTTTCAGGGAGGTGCACAACGTGTATTGGTGTATGTATTTATTTAGCATGGTCAAGTCGTTATTTGTAAACTGCAGACTTCGCTGTCTTGTTTGGCACAGCTGGAATAGGGAAGGAATTAAAACTCAACAAGACAACAACCATGACTCTACGTACAGGTAGCAACTTCAGCCGTCTCACGTTCAAAGTCTGCTTTCGTCTTTCCTCATTCTGCATTCAAGATGGGAGATCTGTCATCAAATTGTCCTAAAAAGTTAGCCGAACGTCCCATCAGACCATCACTTCCCATCACATCAATGGCGATAGATTTGTTCCAGGATCAGTTTCGTGTCTGGACTGATGTGGATATTGTGCGTACCCTTTGAAAAACGTTTGGATTGATAAACTTACTGGGTGAAAAACTGGACTGTCTGTGATACAACCTCGGTATGCAACAAAGGAGTAATTCCACACGCTTCTGTTTTCATCTGGTGCATCAGCGGGAGACGGACAAGAATTTGTTGCCTCTTAAGCCTATTCAGCATTTGCTGAAAATACTCAACTACATTATAACAACATTGATATGACATTACTGAGGGCATAAGTAGCAGATGAAGAAAAAAGCCATTTCATTTTTGGTGTCAGTAAGGTCATAACATAGGCTCTGTGCTTAGGAGTTAAACTGCATACAGATGGTGTAACTTCAATCTGCTCATTACCGTGCCGTGCCGCGGCAGCGCACCGTGATCATTACACCCTGTGGCCATTCGGAATGCGGGGGGCAATATAGCACTGCTTTTGCAGAGCAGCGTCTGCCTGTGCTTGTACGTCTGTCTGTGCTACCGTGATTGTCCATCCCCCAGTTTTAGTAGTAGTAGAAATACAGTCAGCAAATTGCATGTTTTATTTAGCATTGGGCATTTGATAATAACACAAGTGTGAGCCCTAAACAAGACCACCATGTGAATTTAAACTCGACTTTTTTCTGTCTTGCATTCACCGCCTCCCAATCTGTCCCTAACTTATTTCGGCACTATTCATGTCAGGAACGGGTATCCTCAGGATACAGAGTTTGCATACCTACAATTTGAACCGGTAAAGACAATTAAAACCGAGTCAATCAGACAGGAACACCATTGTAATTAAGTGTGTCCCGTAACGCCAGCATGAGAGAGATCGAATTTTAAATTTGGCGGCGACATTCTGTTGCACGTAACATCGGGCATTTGATAATAACACAAGTGTGCGCCCTAAACAAGACCACCATGTGAATTTAAACTCGACTTTTTTCTGTCTTTCATTCACCGTCTCCCAATCCGTCCCAACTTATTCGGCATTATTCAAGTCAGGAACGGGTATCCTCAGGATACAGAGTTTGCATACCTACAATTTGAACCGGTAAAGACAATTAAAACCGACTCAATCAGACAGGAACACCATTGTAATTAAGTGTGTCCCGTAACGCCAGCATGAGAGAGATCGAATTTTAAATTTGGCGGCGACATTCTGTTGCACGTAACATTGGGCATTTGATAATAACACACGCGTGAGCCCTAAACAAGACAGCCAGTCGACGGTGTTTTGTTTTTATTATTCTGCATTCATGCCAGGAACGGATATCCTCAGGATAGGCCTAATAGGTTGAAGACGGTTTTTTTTAATTATTATTATTAGTGCTTGTGAACACTTGTGAACCATGACTCCTTCTTCGGAGGCTGGATAACCTGTCACACCATGATGTGTCACAAAAGGCTGTGCACTACCTTTTCTTTTTTAAAAACACAGCAGTCGTATAATAAGTGTTTCCCAACCACTGTGCCATGGCACACTAGTGCCGTGGGAAATTCTTTTTTTTTTTTGCTTAGGCCTAATTTTTTTTGGCAAACGAATTCATTAATTAATAGGCCTAATTACTTCTATTGTTAAGGCGGCTACAGAGTATAATTTGTTTTCATTATTTCATAATTTTTGTTGGTGGTAGGCCTATATAGTAAATGATAACACCCGAATGTTCTTCGCGACGCGCTATAGCACGGAGGCCAACGACATCCGCAGGATTATCAGAAACAACTGGAACTTGCTCCAATGTGATGACGCACTGAGGGACATCCTCAAAGAAACCCCGGTGTTCTCTTTTAAAAAAGCCCCAACTATAGGTGATAGAGTAGTGCGCAGTCACATCTCCACTAGGGAGCAACCGAATACGTGGATACCCCAGAAACCCAATGGCACTTGTAAGTGCGGACATTGCAAGATCTGTGACTTTGTGAAGAAATCTACGAGTTTTACGCACCCGATCACACTCAAAGTAGAAGACACTGACACTCTCATTGACTCTGATGAAGATCATCAAAACGTTAGTTCCCGTCTTGTGCACTTGGTTAAAAAAAAGAGAAATCGGATCGGATCTGCTCCAGTGTCTTCTCTCCAGTTTTACCCAGTATGATGCCTGTCCTAAATATATGCAACCCCCCATATGCTAGACTCATACAGAGCCATGACATATTGTCGCACTGACTAACAACTTAAATAGCAGCGCTTAAACGAGAAACAACCTTGTGTAACAGATTGCATTTTGACCATGGCAATTAATGTGAAAGTGAAAAAAGTGAAAGCCCATTGGGAAACTCCAACTCCCATTGTCATTGTGACACAGCACTCCACAGCACACAAGTGAACACTGCACACTGCACACAACGAAATTGCATTTATGGCTCACCCGTGCAAGGGGGCAGCCCTCAGTGGCGCCCCATGGGGAGCAGTGCGGTGGGACGGTACCATGCTCAGGGTACCTCAGTCATGGAGGAGGATGGGGGAGAGCACTGGTTGATTACTCCCCCCACCAACCTAGCAGGTCGGGAGTCGAACCGGCAACCTCTGGGATGCAAATCTGACGCCCTAACCGCTCACCCATGACTGCCCTAATCATATAGACAGGTCAGTCTGATCCATGAATACTCCGGCTGTTGGATGGTGACCATCAGGCGTGACCACAAACCTCAGCATGTGACCTGCTCTGATATTTTGCTGAATACCAGAATACAAAGGGCCAGTTTTTATTGTATCTACCAATTGTATGCACTCACACTAGCTTAGTTTAACCCTACAGTGCAAAATGTCGATGCTGTTTAATTGTATCTAATTACCTCCACCAAGGAGGTTATGTTTTCAGTCGCGTTGGTATGTCTGTCTGTCTGTCTGTCTGTTTGTTTGTCTGTCAGCAGGATAACTCAAAAAAGTTAGGAATGGATTTGGATGAAACTTTGTGGAGTTGTTGGAAATGACAAAAGGAACAAGTGATTAAATTTTGGTGGTGATCCGGATCACAGTCCGGATTTAGGATTTTTGTAAAGATTCTTCCCCATTGCGGGATAGGGTGAATTTTGACATTCCAGTTTCTAACTTCACAAAAACAAGGCAGAAATATTTTGCCAATCACCAAACTATAAGCTTAGTTGTCTGTTTTTTGGCTTGGGTTTTAAGCCACTTGGCAGAGGACAAAATGTGAGTCAGACTTGGCATTTTCTTTGGCTGTGCCATCCTAGGCTGTGTGCGTAAGCCTTGGCTATTGCAGTCTGCAAGTGATTTAAAACATAACCTTCCAGTTTTGCTGAAAGTCTTTCTGTGAAAATTTGTGAAAATATTTAGCCACGTCGGTGTCTGTGCTGCCCTTTGCCACGCTGTGTGCTTTCTTGTTCAAATGGCACAATTTCAGTCCATGCCTCCTCCTGTTCTTTTCACTGATCAGCTGTAGGTACCCATTTCCTGCTGAGATACTTTGGTCTCCATGAGCATCTGATGTCCTGCCACTGCTTTGCGTTTTTTCCCCCCTTCCTTTTTTGAGGTGGTGGGGCTCCTCTCTGGAGAGAGGGAAATGATGCGTATTAAACAGTCCTGTCTGGTTCCAGCACATGAAACACTGGCCTCGGCCTTAAAAGGCATCTCGTGTGTGTGTGTGTGTGTGTGTGTGTGTGCGTGTGTGTGTACGTGCGTGCGTGTGTGCGCGCATGTGCGTGCGTGTGTGTGTGTGTGTGTGGTGGCACGCGTGCCTTTGTGACTGTGCACAAAATTTAGGTGCACCCAAATGTTTTCACCACCCCATACACACACGCACCTCAGCTTTAAAAAATAATAATTAAAAATAATAAGTTAACAATAGCAATAGTAATAGCAACAATAATTGAATAATAATAATTATTATTATTATTTTATTATTATTGTTGCTATATTTTAAAAGACCTTTCATGTGCTATAGGCTAGTCTTCCAAATGTGCTCCTTATAAAAGACATGACAGTAGGCTACCTACTAACACATCTTGGCTACAAGCAGTTTGGCTGGTAGAAAAGACCAAATTAGTAGCCTTTTAGTCAGTATGTGTTTGACTAGTAAGATCAACATACCAGCCTTTTCTGCAATAAGACTACGCACACGGCACAAGCACAGAGTTACAGCACACGGCACAAGCACAGAGTTACAATATGAAGATAGATAGATGGATGGATAGATGGATGGATGGATAGATAGATTTTAGTTTAACAAGCCCTGCTAAAAATGTCATGATTTTTAAAATCATTAGACACAAATAGCCTAGCCTATGTTTACAGTGGAATCCGAGGTGAATTGGGTTTTGTCTATTTCCCCGTTTTTGAGCGCTCTCCCTCTGCATAATGATTGTGGTATCTTAGCAAGCGCTACGAACAGACACGACAACACTAGTGCGCTTGCTTGCTCGCTCTCTCGCTCTCTCTCTCTCTCTCTCTCGCTGTCTCGAGGTGCATGAACGACGCCTTGCCGACTGATAGGCAGTATGTAGCCTGTCCTAGTCGCTATCAAAAAACTCTCACATAAGTCCCGACAGACTAGCACGTCACCTGTTGTTTGGCCAGCTCTGCACGCGGCTGAAACGGGCAATTATCCGCACCCGTCTGCGTTTTTGTGTGGCAATGTTTAATATCCGCTCAAGCCATTTAGTTTTTCCCGGGATTGTGACTCTCTCGTGTTTAAAATATCCTCAAGTCATTTTGCTGTTTTACTTAGGGTGACCAGATTTGGGTTTGTAAAAAGGAGGACGCTTTTTTTGGGGGGGGGGTCATCTGTGTATCTGTGTATCTACAGGTATGAAAGTATATATGGGTATGAGGTATGATAGTAGGCCTATAAAGTATCAACGCATCCAAAATGGTCATTTGTTTAAAAGCCACTCGAACTTTTGGGCATGCACATTCATTTGTCTATTAAATGACAATTAAAATCTCTTCAGTTACGCCTATAGGCCTATCACATAATTTGTGTGATCATATGATGCAGAGTGTGCCTTTGTTACAATCCTAGATAGTAGGCATAACACCTATATTGGAGTAGCTTAACAGCATAACAATGCAGCTCAATTTCATAGGCCTATTCTAATTTCTGCATTAGGTTTTTAAAAATAGATTCACCATCATGTAGGCCCATCTCAGCCATTCCCCACAAAGATGAACAGCATTAGGCTAACATTGGAAACTAAAGATAACAAACACAACATTTGTGGTTTTCAACTGAATTGATAATGAAGTTCTATTAGGCTACATTTTAGGCTTGATATGTTTATATTAATATATTAATAGGCTTATATTATGTTTATGTTAATATGTTTAATATTATTTATATTATAGGCCTATTACTATGTTACCTCACAATTTACCCCTCCACTGTCATCCATTAGGCCTATTTAGCTAGGCTATTTGTAGTGGCATGGTGCTCAGAGATTAGCAATGGGCACTGCAGCCATTAAAAGAGGAACTGGAATTTTACCTACCATTAATAAGCTAACCCATACAGCGTTATCAATAACTGCAAAGGCAATAGACAGAAGAAGAAGCTGATGAAGAAGAAGCTTAATTTCTTAACTCAGGAATGAGTCCTTCTAGCTCCGAGAAATTGCTTTTGCAAATAACTTGGAAATGACAGATCATGAAAGATTTTTTTAGGCTAAGTCTTGACAAGGTGTAACAAAACTTGTACCTCCCTAAATGGTGGATTTGGTGGTGTTACTAGGCTTACTCCTGTGTTAGATTACCTTCATACTTGGCTTCACACGCGGGATTTTTTTTTTCCAACTCTGCATTTGCGTTTCTATCGGCATTGCAGTCCGCAGAACCGGCAGGCAGATGCGCTTTCGCTTGTAAACATGAGGCGCACTGGTTAGTCCCCTAGGCTACTTCTTTCGGACACACGGTGCGAAGTGGCTAGATTTGATGAGAAGGGCGTGACTAATTTGTGAACGGTAGAGAGAAACCTGGAGTGGAGTCAAATGGAACGGAGTGAAAATTACAGTGCAGATGAATTAGGTCTATATTTCAGGCAGTCCAACAAAATCCCGGATATTTCTGAAATTCCCCCCGGACATTTTTTTAGGTCTCAAAAGTAGGACATGTCCGGGCAAAACCGGACGTCTGGTCACCCTAGTTTTACCGTGATTGTAACTCTATCGTCCGTTGCAAAACTCGCCTGGTTGAGAGCACAAAACTCGCTGGCACATGTGAACTCCGATAGTTGAGCGAAGTCGAACATTCTATTCTGAAACGTCGGGCTGCCTGTGAACGAGGAAGGGGGAGAAAGCAACCAGTAGTTCAGCGGAGTTGAAGGAATGACCGCATCGACAAGTTTTATTGTGTGATGATGGGCCACTACTGTAGAATGACTATTAATTGTATGTCCATTAAAACGGTTGTTTGGTAATTGATTTTGTTCTACTGATGGCTGGTCGCACCGGTGCGCCTAAAAATATTTTTTAGGCGCACCATTGAAAAAAATGGGCGCATATGCGACCAAATTGGTCGCACTCTGGAGCCCTGACGTCTTTTTTTCATCAACAGTGTGGTCGGTGTTATAATGACGTTTTAATGCTCGGTGCTGATGCACATTTTCTGTTATGCTGTGCTCGATGGTTTTCCAGCAATACTTAGCAAATTAGGACCATCACTGCAACACAAAATAAATGCACTGGGTGGTGGGGCATGAATGGGCTTTTGCTATTACGAGGATGCTACCACAGATTGGCCGTGTGACACATCAGGCCCACTGTTAGGGCCATGTGATGTCAACATTAGTGAGTGAACTACCGTAGCAAATCTGTGGTGCATACCCGACATGAGTAGTGAGTGAGTCACAAAGCAACTTCACACCACGACCAAGGAAGAGTGTGTGTGTGTGTGTGTGTGTGTGTGTGTGTGTGTGTGTGTGTGTGTGTGTGTGTGTGTGTGTGTGTGTGTGTGTGAAATGAATGTGTCTTGACGTCATCGCTTTTGGGCGATGCTTCCAGGCTTGGTGTCTTGGGATGTGTTTTGTTTGAGGACTTGGACTGACTGAATGCTTGAAAAGGTCTGCAGTGTTTGTGCGTCTATCTGCCCCTGTGTTGTTGTGAGCCCGCGTCCTTGTTTGATGACTGAGATTGACAGGATAAGCTGAATATAGAAGAAGGTCCCACGTCACTGTTGTACTCGATGGCCCTGACCTTTTAAGAATGTCCTGCATTTCTCAGACCGTCCTAGTCTCTGGCCCTTTTCTAGAGCACAAAAGTATCCGCAAAAGGGTCAGTGACACTCTTTTGGGCTCAGACGTCAGATGGTACAGCCACAGCTAACTTAATTCCCATAAATTAATTAGTAATTGTATTAATGTTCTGCAATGAATATATGCTTCTTAGATAATCTGCTAAAAATAAAAAAAAATTAATTTAGCCCATAGAATAGGGGTATTAGCTGTGGTTGCACCACCAGTGCTACTGTACTACTAAAACGCCATTGACCCAAAACTAACCTACTCCCTGCCAATTTTCCTCTCTCAATGAGTCAGTGCTATCCTATAGCCTAAATTGCTCCAAGTGGGCTCTTGTTTTTAATGTTCCTCATTATATCTTTCTGAAAACTTTTAAGGCAGTGGTTCTTAACTGGAATAAGTCTTGGGACCCACAGTTTTCCATGGTCATTGCGTTGTGATCCAATATTTTGTCATGGCAGAATCTTTAAGTAATTATAAAATAATTCTAAAAAATATATCAATGCATTTGGTAACTTAACTTAATATGGATCAAATACACCACAGCTCTGCGAGCCATACAGGACCCCTCTGCGACCCAATTTTGGGGCCCGACTCCAGGCCCACCAGTTAAGAAACACTGTTTTCAGGGATATCATTCTGCATTGTTACCACTTTAGCCTAAGGTACATTGCTAATTTAGCCCATTCAGAATAGTCCATTTAACATAGAAGAGCTCTTTTCCAAAACGCTATATCCACCATTTTTGACTTTTTGTATTCTAATATAAGTAGTCCTATCATCATGAATTCTTGCCATTTTAAACCTCTATAAAACACATTTTGTAATGCAATTCAATGGAATGCCCAATTCAAAAATTTCAAAATTTCCCAATATTCTATAAAATGGATATATCTCATTTTGGAAAAGAGCTCTGCATTATATTCTACTGCGTATTTGGTCTCAAACTAATCTCTAAACTATTAACACTGGATTTTTTTACTGAGTAGGCTAGTTGACATGTGAAGCCTTTAAAGACAAAAACACCCGAATAATACACTAGTTATTACCTGTATATTCAGGTTAATGTTCCGCAGTCTGTAATTGGCCATGGCATTGTTGAATAACAACAGACACTGTTACAGCGAGCACAGAAATACAGATACTGTTGACGCGCGCCTCTCAGCATCAGAATGAATTATTCCCATGCAGGATGTTGCTAGGTGACAGTTCAACTTGTCATATTCCTCAGAGAGCACTCGGGGGTACAGCGACAGCGACACAGAGCAAGCGTAGCGATTGAGTGATAGAGCGATAGAGGCAACTTGCTAAAAAAGAGTGAAAGAGAGAAAGATGAGACAAGCAGGCAGGCAGGCAGACAATGAGGGGAAAAAAGGACAGCTTTGAAAGCGGCGTGCTCAGTGTCACCTCAGACTTTCTGTCTGCTTGCTCTCCCCTCTATTCTTCTCAGCCAGAGCTTCCTCTAGCCCTGTGGAGGGACCCCCTCTGCTAAGAGCCACTTTTGGACATATTTTTGTGTGCCCCCCACCCCATAACGCCAAAAAATTTTTCCGTTCCCCTTCGTTTTGCTACATTTTTGATATTAAATGAGTTCACATAAAAAGGTAAACATTTATTTATGTTACCAACCAATTAATGGAATGGTTAAATATCTTATGAAAGCATTCAAAGTCCTATGCACCAAGTCCCTTCTTTCTGTGACCTCCCTGGAGTAAGCTTAACTTACCTCGGCAACACTCACTTTGGGAGCCGCCGCTTTTCTAGTCAGTCACAACTCATGAGTTTCACGAGTCTCACGACCACACAGTCACTAACAGCACAGTGGACCCCTCTCCCTCTACTTTAGGCTTTTTATTTGACCTCCCAGATGCACCCAGCCTTGACCTCCTGTCACAAGAGAAGAGCCTTCATGAACACACCAGCATTCAGTGACAAACTTCCAGAGTTGTCGCTGGTCTCTTACATATATTCTCCAACTCCCCTACTCCTTTGTTGCTATTTCAGAGGATGAAACAAAAAAAAATCACAGACATTGGCTACTTGTCATTATGAAACGGTTCCTCATTGGTTTCTCTGTGGTTTTTTTGGTCTTTTTTTATTCTTTTTTCTTCTTCACTTCTTCCTTTTGTTGTAATTCTTCTGGGTGTCCTTGGCAGATCAGGTGGTACTGAGCTGGGAGGCGGACGGCACTGCACACATTGCAGTGTGTGTGTGTGTGTGTGTGTGTGTGTGTGTGTGTGTGTGTGTGTGTGTGTAGGTTTGTGTGTGCACACGCTAATTAGCGGGCTAATCAAGGTCCTCCAGAGAGAGACAGAGAGAGCTGCTGCTTGGGGCTGAGCAATGCTAACTCCCCCCCAGTGTGGCATCATGGCATCCATGCAAGGGAACACTGGCAGGAGGTGGCTCAGAGTGTGTGTGTGTGTGTGTGTGTGTGTGTGGTGCTGTGAGGGGGTGACAATTGAGGCCAAAGGAATACCATACGCATTTGTTAGTGTGGGATTAAAGCGTACGCACACGCGCACGCGCACTCTCAGTGTCCCAGCTTGCGTCAGTGAGGGGGAGATGGCGAATGCAACAGTGGTATATCTGCGCACCCTCTCTCTCTCTCTCTCTCTCTCTCTCTCTCTCTCTCTCTCTCTCTCTCTCTCTCTCTCTCTCTCTCTCTCTCTCCCTCCTTCTGCATGACTCCTGTTTATAAACGGCTGTGTCTGTCCAATTCTCCATGCTGTGCTTAGGGATGCTTTTTGGGGCTAGGTTAGCAATAGGCCTATTTAAGGAGCCTGGCCTACATCCTGCATTTGGGGGGGTGCTTTTTAAAGCCATTTCCCTTCCATTCCCCTGGAGCTCTTGTACAGCATGGGCTGTTGTCCTCAGCAGAACTGTCAAAAATACGATGAAAACCCTGCCGTAGTTTCCTTCCAGGGGTGAATTTCTCGAAGCCAAAGTTGCTTACTACATTAGCTACTTCGTTGCTTTCAATGCATTTTCCCATTGGCAACTACCGAAGTTGCTAACAGGCTAACAACTTCCCTTTTGAGAAACTCACCCCAGTACAGGTGACTTCTCTGAGCTCCTGGTCTACCCATGGGGTCTGCTGGTCTTGAGTACTGATTATTACAATCAGCTGATTCACCCACTTGGATCACATTTGTGACAGGGATTTTACTTTCTGAACCTGGACTCCTCTAGTCCTGAGATCTACCTACCTAGCTAGCTCAGACTGGTGGTGGTTTTGTGCAGGGCTGATGCTGTCACATGGTGGGGGTGTGGTTCGGGGACTACAGCGTGTGTGGTCTGCTTGTCTTTTGTTTTTCACAGGGCCTGAGAGGTATCCGAGATAGTTAAAAAAGGTAACCTATTTACTGCCATTGTTTCCGTTGTTTTTCCCTCTTCCTCGTCAAAGAAAGAAAATGAAGTGCTGTGTTGTCCTCAAAAGCTGAGAGATGTTTTCATCGTCTTTTTTTTAGAACTGTAAACTCGAATACAGGACACATCTATGTCACACAGAGAGACCAATGTTTTACATCTCCTCGTGTGTATTGGTCCTGAATATGAAATTGCTGTTAATGACAAACGATGACCGTGAAGATCAAGTTTATTATTCTCCGGCTGGCGATGTCCATCCGTAGTCTGTTACATCTATCAGAAAGCGGTTTGGTTTTTGGAATGTTTTAATATGTTTTTGGAGTGCTTACCCTAAGTCTGTTGTCGTTTTGTTTTGAATGTCGCTAAAAGTTGTTTGGAGGATATCAAAACGTACTGTATTTTATCTGTACTGTTCTTATCTTCTTGCTCCTCAATGTGGTTGCTTTCACCGGGGCAGCTTGTTGTCTTCCTCCTCCCTCTGTCTTGGTCCCTCTGACTGGCCTGAAGTGACAGGCATCCGCCGTAACTGACGTTGTCACATTCAAGGATCGAGGGGATAATTCACGGGTGCCCCGAGGGAATGTGCTGTCTTGCACGAGGTGACACAGCAACAAGTGCTCAGCAAAGTAGTAGGGGGGGCAGGGGGAGGGGTGGTGGTGGAGAAACAAGGAGGTATGGAGATTGAGACATACAGGGTATCGCTAAAAAAATACATTGATATTGTTACCTATATATATATATTTCTATCTTGACTTACTTGACTCAGTCCTCTTTGCCCCGTCTGGAGCATAGGGCCTCAGTGAGACATGGCCATCTGCTGCGGTCTCTAGCGATGTTGCGCCTCGATATGTTTCTATACACATTTTAAATCATTCACTTTTTAATTATTCATTTAATTTCCTGAATGTGCATAGACTACAAACATCATCTGTGCTTCAACTGCCATCCATTCTGGTCCTGACAAAGGGAAGCAGTGGAGCTGCATATAATTCTCTTGACAATTTACGTGTAAGCTTATTCACTTTCAGTAGTTGCTGTCAGGTCTCTGGAGGGAAGAAAGCAATAAAAGGATGCTTGCATAAAATTTTTGTAAATGAAATAAATAAATATAAACTTTGCAGTTATTTAAAGCATGTGTACACATCTTGAACATGTGAACATGTGAACATTTTATTGGGACACTCACACTTGATGTGAAAGCGTGAAAGCCCATTGGGAAACTCCAACTCCCATTGTCATTGTGACACAGCACTCCACAGCACACAAGTGAACACTGCACACTGCACACAACGAAATTGCATTTTATGCCTCACCCGTGCAAGGGGGCAGCCTTCAGTGGCGCCCCATGGGGAGCAGTGCGGTGGGACGGTACCATGCTCAGGGTACCTCAGTCATGGAGGAGGATGGGGGAGAGCACTGGTTGATTACTCCCCCCACCAACCTGGCGGGTTGGGAGTCGAACCGGCAACCTCTGGGATGCAAGTCTGACGCCCTAACCGCTCACCCATGACTGCCCTTGTTGGGACACTATAAGAATGAGGGAGTGAGACTTCAAAAGATGTCATGAGAAGTCGAAAATGCTTTGACAGTGCTAAGGCCCTACCGATATATCGGCCCCACCGATATATCGGGCCGATATTTAGCATTTTTGGGATATCAGTATCGGCCATACCAGTGTTCACGATGGAATTCTTACTGGCCGGACAAGTGGCCGGCTGTATTGCAGAATACCGGACATTAGGAATATCTAACGGACCTTCCCTCATATTAGCGAAACATATACTCCCTAATGGGTCAAAGTGGTAAATTCGTCTTTTCTACCAGCAAAACTTGCCAGTTGACTGGTGTTAATTTAGAGCCCTGCTTGTAGGCTATGCACGGGGAGCAAACGCGCGCTCTCTTTCACACACAGACAGCTCGAACTGAAAGAGGGGAAAAAACAGCCAGCCAACGTGCTGCGCGCAGATCTAGCCTAAGTTATTGACTCAAAACAGCAAACCCTAAGAGGATTTCCCTACTCAAATTGTGTAACGAGGTGATGACTGTAATGGTAGTGCAGTAACGGCAACGACACTACTGAAATTTGAACTGAATTGGGTTGTGTTCCTGCGCTCTCAAAAACGTTCCGTTCAATGCTCTTTATGTGGCCGTGTGAGATAGGGGCCTACATCCACTAGCCATTTTGGCCGGTGATGAAAAAAGTTATAAAGCCCTGCATGCACTTTCACTGGGACTTCTCATGAGCACATCATTCTCTGAAATGTTTAATTTGACCCTCTACTACGCTACAGTAGCCACCTTGGAGATCCACCACCATTTTTCAGCAGAGGTAAAAGTGAAAGTTATTCAATGCTGCGATGCTGCGCATGCCAGTCCCAAACTGTTAGGCTTGACTTCGCAAATGGGCATTAAACGACAAATGCAATGCCCTTTGTTGTGTACACTGATATACTGGTAAAATAAAAAACAAAAAAAAACAGAATTGTTCCTCGACGGCAGCAGCAGCCAGCGTGAGTCAAGTGATTGGGAATCATAACGTGATTGGGGACTACGACATGGGGGATGAGAGCGCATGCAACACTGTTGCGTGCTGTTTATGACACGTTCATTTACATAGGCTATTCACAATTGTTTTCAGCTTTGTTCAGTTTCATACTACTGGTGTTTTGTAACATTCAGTATTTAAAATGAGGTAATATTATTTACTGATTGTAGTCATTTTTTGTCGGACATTTTGTCTGGTCACATTTTATTTTGCCGGTCATTCATGCATGCAAAACAGCCAATGTCCGGCCACAGCCGGCTAACGTGAACCTTGGGCCATACTTTCAATACATTTTCACCAATAAGTTTGTATAAGCTTAACTTTCACAACCAATTTTGCTGTTTTGTTCTGAATGCATCTTGTATTCTGCTCTCCCCACTCGCCCATGAGAGTTTGTTATCATAACTAAATATATGTGTATATATAATAATAATAATTTATATTTCATTACATTTAATTAATAATTTTATTATGAACAATATTTCTATATATCGGTTGCACATATCGGTTATCGGCCTCCCATTTCCATAAATATCTATATCGGTATCGGCCCTGAAAAAAACATATTGGTTGGGCCCTAGGCAGTGCAGTACAGTATCATGGAAAAGGGCCAACATTCTTTTACAAATCATAATTAGGTGGTTTCTATGGCGCAGCACAAATTAAGTTGTTGAAGGTGGCTGACTTTGTGTAGACTTAAAAGCTGTCGTCAGCAGGGACGCTGACAGCTATAGCAGGTCCTGGCACAAAGTCATCTGAAAAGCCCCCCACCCAGTACATAATACAATGAGGACTTACTATTTTTGCCCCATGCAATCCCCCCAACCCCCCGTACCGAGGACTTCAGACCCCTTTGTCCCCTCCACCTTCTCTGGTACCATACATGTTCCCCACCCCATTTCCCCTCCCAATGTGTCTCGCCCAGAAACCCACCACTCTTGCTTTTTTGCTTCCTGGCCCACCACTAATAGACCTCTGGGGTTAAGTTACACTTACGGTACAGCCTGCCACTCTGCTCCGCTCTGCTCTCCGTCGGCTGGACTCAAGTGAACTCAGCAGCTTGTTAGGAGAGCCATCGACCCTGCCGGGAGGCTCACGGGGGCCTTGAGTGCCGCCATGCACAAAAGGCTTATCGCCGCGCACTGCGGCCGGCTGGGTGCATGAATGCTGGTCAGGGGTTGGGATGGCGAGGCCGGCTGGCTGGCATCAGCCTCTCAAAAGACTCGATGACGGTTCAGGCGGCGGAGGAGGAGGAGAAGGGGTGGATTGGGATGTTTTTTTTTGTTTTTTTCCAGCTCAGTGGGGTCTGTGCTGTGCAAACTGTCTCAGTGTTGTTGTTGTTTTCCTAGCCAATCTGCTTGTGTAAATATTGTTGCAGAAAAGCACAGCCAAGAATTACTGTTGTGCGCTGGGAAACGATTTGAAACGTTTTTCCACCTGACTCAACAGTACATTTTGGAAGGATACAGTAACTTGAAGATGAAGACTCAACAGGGCTGTTATAGTCTACTGTAGAATGTAAAAGGGCCGCCAGAGACTTAACTTACCTGGCTCTGTATCTTCAGGAGTCCTAGGCTGGCTGAGGAAGGACCGAGGTAGGGCTGCACGATATCAGAAAAGAATTTGATACTCGATAACAGCATGCAATACCTCATTAGCGATATTTAAACGATATTTAGAAATATAGCGTGTTTTTCTTGTCACTAATTTCTCGGGCTGTGTGGGGGGGCACGGTTTTGGTCGTGGCGGGCTTCTCGAGCATTTGTTGACATTCAGCAAGTAATGAGACGGCACAGCGATAACAGTTTTTACTTGTTAGCGATGATTAAGTCATTTTCGCTATACTTATATTGCCAGTTTGCCACTCTTGATATCGGAGTTGCGATACATTTTCGATATATTGTGCAGCCCTAGACTGAGGTACTCTGACTGCCCTCCTAAATGTATGACGTCGCTCCGCTCTCCTTCAGCGGAACAGGGGCTGGAATGGTGGATCAAGCACTACACTTACAGGGGCCAATTTGTAACCTGTTGGTGGCGTTTGGAGGGCTTGTTAAGTTGCATAGTAAGGTAGCAGCCTAGCAGGGTAAGGCAGCAGAGATCTCAAACACAGGTAGACACACGTACGCACACGCACGCACGCACGCACGCCGCATGCACGCACGCACGCACGCACACACACACACACACATTCTGCCGTGACCTGGATTCTTTAGTTGGTCCATAGCAGCCTCTGCTCTTCTCTGCTCTGCTCTGCTCTGCTCTCTTGGGCCTCAGTGGTCAGAGGAGCTGCCATCCACCTGCTTCTCTGGAGGTCCGACCCACATCATCGGCCACCAAGACCAGCGGCTGCCGTCTGCCCTCTACAAGTCACAGAGGTCACATGATGTCCGTCCCCTCGGGTCTCCTCTTTGGCCAACTGCCTCCTCTCTCTGCCTGCGACGGGGATAATACAGATAGCCTTTCAGGGTCCCCGTCACCAAGGAAGACACCTCTGCAATGGCCACCAATACGAGCCGCTCTACCCTGTCCCCCACAAGTCCCAGAGGTCATGTGACGTTCGTCCCTTTGAGTCCTCCCTATGGCCAGAGTCTTTCCCCTCCCTGTCTGAGAGAGGGATGCTATTGCACAGATAGCCTTTCAGGCTTCTGTTTGTCCAGTAGTGTTACTTCTTTTCTTCAACAGATGCCACACATTCACTGCGCTGTATGCAAAAAGCGCTCAGTGTGCAAAAGCTTCTGCTTAGTATTTCTTCTTTTGTTGCTAATCTGATTAGCTATTCAGATGTCTATAGAGGTTGTATATATTTTCTGAGGGAGAAATATCAGCAAATATTTTTTTCCCATGCCATTTTCCATTTATTTTTCCCAAGTATAATCAAACGGGTTTTGCATTCACTTTCTCACAAGATGTTGGTATACGGGTATACCTACTAAAAGTAGGCCATTTTTCTCTGTTTATGTGCTGCCTATAATGCTGTTGCTATTCTTAGCTGTTGTTGTCACATCTGATTATTTAAAAGATAAAAGTTACATTTTGAATAACTTTAGCATTTCTTCCGGCTTAGATAATCAGTCTTACCCTGTGACTAGGCTACTCACCACCCACCTCTGCAAATCGCCTTGTAAACCCACTTGTCAGTGGGAGGTCCTCCTAAAATGCGTCCCATCCTCAGAGGGTGGGTCTAACTTGCGTTCATGAAATGACTGTGTGCTACTGGTTGAAGCTATAACCAGTCAGATACCGTAACTCTCTTGAACTGCTACATGAGTCTCTTAAACATGTCCCATTGGAAATGCTTCAATTTCATTGCTTTCGAATCCCGGGAAGATTAGAAATATCAGAGATGGTAGACTTGGCCAGACTCACTTGACCTGACTCGCAATATTTTGAATGATATGACAGAAAGTCTGGGCGGGCCCAGGACAAGCCAGTCACCAGACTGCAGTAGCGCTGACTCCCCACTGCCTGCTTATATTATCAGTGTGCAGTGGGCTGTGTTCCATGCCTTTAACCTTGACACCCCTTACAGGAGAAAAAATAATCTCCTTCCTCTCTCTGTCTGATGCTGCATCTTTTTTTCTGAAGTGTCCCCTTCTATCATCGCCGTCTCTCTCTCTCTCTCTCTCTCTCTCTCTCTCTCTCTCTCTCTCTCTCTCTCTCTCTCTCTCCTTCATCTCATTTTTCTATCATCTCTCTCTCTTTCTCTCTCTCTCTCTCTCTCTCTCTCTCTCTCTCTCTCTCTCTCTCTCTCTCTCTCTCTCTCTCTCTCTCTCTACCTCCCGTCATCTCATTCTGCCACAGCGCTTTCTCATTTGCAATTTCCATTAGCTAGGTTGGCACAGGAGCCTTTTCCCCGACCAAGAGTGCCAAGCGTAGGGGGGTGGGGGAGCAGCAAGCCGGTCCCATACAGTACACTTGGCTACAGGCTAAGAAGCGAGCAGTTCTTAGAGAACAGCAGGATGGAAGCAAATTAGGTTCAAGGACAAATTACGCGGTTGTATTGATATCTTCAGATCTGGCAATAGAACTGTACTGTGTGTGTGTGTGTGTGCATGGTGTGCCTCTGTCTCTGCCTGTTGGTGTGTCTGCCTGTCTGTCTGTGTCTTCCTGTTAGTGAAGAAAAAAACGTCCCATCCCAAAAAGTCCTACATACTGTAGGTTTTCTCTATGGGGTCAAATTGAGTGTGTTCCTATTCCGTTTAAGAGAGGAATTTTCCTCGGATGTGCCCACTGTTCCAAATCCTTCCCTCCTGCGTGTGCGTGTACGTGTGTGTGTGTGTGTGTGTGTGTGTGTGTGTGTGTGTGTGTGTGTGTGTGTGTGTGTGTGTGTGTGTGTGTGTGTGTGTGTGCCTGCGTGCATTTGTGTGTGTAGGATTTGTCTGCCTGGTTGGTACCGCTTGTCCTCCCCCACGGAGGCTGCTGCATCTTCCCAGCATCCCCCAAGTAAAGCTGAGTCCCATCCGAGCAGAGACGAGCTGAGCCGCTCTCAGTGGCTAGAGCACACAGGCAGAAAATTCCTACAGTATCTATTTTTCTGCACACACAAACAGGCACGCACGCACGAACACACACACACATGTGCGGGCGCGCAAGCACACATACACGCGCACTCTCTCACACACACTCACACACACACACACACACACACACACACACACACACACACACACACACACACACACACACACACACACACACACACTGACTATCATTGATACCCACTGACTATCATTGACACACACATCACACCACAAACACTCACACATAGAAACACGCACACGCACACGCACACACACACACACACACACAGTCTCCCCCTCTCTCTCTCTCTCTCTCTCTCTCTCTCTCTCTCTCTCTCTCTCTCTCTCTCTCTCTCTCTCTCTCTCTCTCTCTCTCTCACACACACACACACACACACACACACACACACACACACACACACACACACACACACACACACACACTCTCTCTCTTTTTCTTCCTTTGTCCCTTTTTTCAGTTTGGGAAATCTAGCAGAAAGAGTGACAGGCTGTGAGACAGAGGGGAAAAAACTGTCCAGGGCCAGAGAAACTGTGAAGAAGCGTTTTCAGCTGGTAGTACACTGTGCTGCAGGATACTCCTCTGGGGCTGTGGATCACGGGGCAAGCTCAGACGAGTGTCACAATTGATTTAGTGGTTATTTATTCATTTGTAATGTGTGGCTTCAAGCACTCTTGTAAACTTGTGTGGCCTCAGGCACCCGAGTCTCACGAGCGAGTCACGTGTTTGCGCTTGTGATGGCGTCACATTGGAAGTGCACAGCTCAGATGGGCTCTCAGTATGTATGGATAAACATCATCAGGAAGTACATAGTATGCAGTAAGTTAGTCCCATAGGCGGGTTGCAAGTGTTAATCAAGAAGTAGGTCAAAGTAGGGCTGGGCGATATGGAAAAAAACTATATCACGATATGGATTACTTTATATCACGATAACGATATATATCACGATATAGCACAATTACATATGTTTTCAGTTATTCTCTTTATTTTTTCATGTCGCAAAACAACCTTTTTCAAATGGATCTTTTTATTCTTATTTCTGCAGTTGCATGAACTTATAGTGTGTATTGTGACAACATCAAATGTAATTAAATGATATTCAATTGTATAAAATTGATAAAAATTACTATCACGATATACACGATATAAGGAGAAAGGTCACGATATACACTTTTAAATCACGATAACAATATATATCGTCATATTGCCCAGCCCTAGGTCAAAGGAGACCAGAGGTTCTCACGGTGGGGTACGTGGCATGTTGCCAGTTGGTCTGTGAAAAAAAGTTTATGTGAATGTATTCTGATGGTTATATCTCTCCTCAATGATCCAACATTCACCAATTCCTCAACCCAATGCACGCACCCACGCACGCACGCACGCACACACACACACACACACACACACACACAACGAATGCTGACTACTGCTGGTGCACATTCACACACACCTACACTTTCTCTCCTCCTCGCCATTCTCAAGGCAGACACAGAGACTAAGAAACAAACAAACAATGACACAGTCAGTCTGCCTTGTGCTGAGCCAAATGTCCTGACAGGCTGGGATGGGATGCTGATGGCAAGTTGCCCACACCTCCTCCACCACATCTCCTCTCCTTGTGGAGAACAGGTTGTAAAAGAGGGGAAAACATCGCTAAGCGAAGGTGTGTGTGTGTGTGTGTGTGTGTGTGTGTGTGTGTGTGTGTGTGTGTGTGTGTGTGTGTGTGTGTGTTTATGTGTGTTTATGTGCTTAGTGCGTCTGTCTGTCTGTCTCTGCTGGGGTGCACATCTGTGTGTGTGTGTGTGTCTGTGTGTTGTGCTTAGTGTGTCTGTGTCTGTCTCTGTGTGTTGTGCTTAGTGTGTCTGTCTGTCTCTCTGTGCTCGGGAGCACATCTGTATGTGTGTGTGTGTGTGTGTGTGTGTGTGTGTGTGTGTACGTGTATGTATGTGTGTGTGTGTGTGTGTGTGTGGGTGTGTGTGTGTGTATGTATGAGTGTTAGTGGTGTGATGTGATGTGTGTGTGTGTATGATTACGTTTAGTATACGTTGGGGGCATTGAAACTCCCTATTCCTGTCTGCTGTGTGGTTCGACAGCAGACCCCCCCCCCCCCCCCCCCCTTTTGTGCACCAGTGATATTTATCACCTGTCCAGCAGGCTGCCACCAGCGCCCGCCTGCTCTGTAAAGCACGCCACTAATAAAGACAGAGGAGCCACATTTAGGCAGCGCCCCGAGATTACGTTTGTTGTTTGCTTTGTTCCCTCTTCTGTTTTTGTTTTAGGCTGCGACTGAGCTCCATATTTACCAGCCGAATGCCCTTCTTTAATTCAGGAGACGTCAAGCTCCGCCGTATAAACAGTATTTATCTTCATTCACACATCAGGGCACGGCAAATTCACAGCTGTCGCGTGTCTTATTCCTCCGTCGTCATATTGTTTGGTGGGCCCTAATTCGCTCCCTAATCAGCCCCGACGTGTCCTTGAGGGGCCGTGCGTTGAAAGCCCAGGAGAGTAGGGCCCTTGTCAGGTGGGTTGTGTTATTAAGATGGAACAGGTGGGGCTAGACTTGGGCTACATCATTTCCTCTACCATGGTGGTGCCAGAGTAGGGCCTTTGTCAAGGAGGCTACTATACAACACTCTGTGAAGCGTCCTTGGGTGTTTTGAAAGGCGCTATATAAAACGAAAGTATTATTATTATTATTATACGTATATTGGATATAGAAAATGTTGAGAATAGATTCTATACCTCCACCACTAGGGATGCGCGATGTATCGGCCTTAACATCAGTATCGGCCGATATTTGACATTTCTCAACATATTGTACATTGGTCCGATGGGTAAAACTGGGCCAATATTCACGCAGATGTTTTTTTTTTATAAGTTACGGTTCTCTATCTTATTGGTTCTGACATGTTTTTTTTACATTTTAAAAGATTGACCGTGACTTTCATTGTTTGTCCTCTATTATCTATCTATATTTTTTTATCACAGGGAGTTAAAATGTGTATTTGGAAATAAAAGAAGAGATTCAAAAATTCAGTTTGCATCATTGTCAGTCTGTATTAAATGTTATTATCTCTTTAAACAACAAAAGACATCGTTATCAGTTAATATCGGTTATCGGCCAAAACAGCAGTATTAATATCGGATATCGGTATCGGCAAACATTTTCACATCGGTGCATCCCTATACATCACCTATATTTTCACCACCATAGACCGTACCCATATTTGGCACTGCTTCTAGGTGCATTTCGTTTGACTAAAATACGCTGGTTCTGGCTCCCCAAAAAACTCCCTGGCACCACTCAGGTCCTGGTCCGGCATCTTATGGAGATGGGAAAAAGACAGGTGGGGCTACATAAGATTCTGGTGTCGTGCCGTGTGGAAGGCAGGCATGCTGCGTCTGTTTGGCATGTTGAGTGTGCTCCTGCCAAAATAACAGCGGTAGGCCTCTCTCCGGAGTTGAAGAGTGCGCGTGCACACCAGGCCTTGTTGTGGCACTCGCAAGGTTGCTTGGCATCAGCTTGGCATCAGCTGGGCATCGACTGGCTTGGCTTGGCTTGGCTCAGCTCAGCGGCGTACTTCCTGTGACCTTCAAGAAATCAAGGTGGCGGCGTCCCGTTACACACAGAGACACTTATGTAATAAGGATTTAGACTCCTAGTAGGCAGTACAGTAGTGATTCTTGAATCGGCTATGCGTAATGAGCTATTATTTATTTGATACGACATGTAGGCTAGTCTTACTGTTTAAATTGAGGTGCATTTTGAAGATGGCGTAACAGGTCTAGTGAGTTTGCGTGCCATTAAGTTTGGTGCTGGTGAATTACTCAATGTGTGCTTTAAAAACAGCAGCCTATGTCCTACTCGCACAACTAAGTTAAAATGCTTGGAGATTGGCTGAGCCTTCAGTTTTTTGTCTATTTACAGAGTAATACAATCCTCAACTGGAAATCTGTTTTTGGAATCTTATTAGTGATAACTCATGAGTTGAAGCATAAGTGTTTGTTTGTTTGTTTGTATAAACAAGTCTTGTTGTGGCCGCACCACCAAGGCTGCTTGGCATCGAGCGTCTTTCTTCCTGAGAACCTTCAGCTAAAACTGCTCGATTATGGAAAAAAAATCATGTAGCCAATTAGATGAACCCTCCTGGTGACCGCAATATTTTTGCCTGGCAGGCTGGTCTGGCCTTGCTCCATGTATGATGGCCACACCTTTAAGCCACCAATCACAACTTGAAGTTTTCTGTCGGCATCTTTGTGGCAGGATGATGACCCGGCTGCATGGCGGCTGAGACAGCAGAATGGCTCTGGCAGAAAAATGGTTGTTTGATTGGTTATAGCATCATTGGCCAAGGCACTGCAGAGGCAAATTGAACCATAACATTGGGTTTGGTCCCACCTGGCCACAGCCCTCAGCTATCTAAAACCATACGATTCCAGACCAAACTTTTGATGTAAGTCTGGCTCTCCAGCGCTAGATTATGATTATTTTGGTCAATACTGAAAAATCAGCTGTGCTGCTTTTGTATATTTTGCACATATCACACCTTTATCCCTTTTCAGCTGCGTAAGTATAAGTTATATTGTCAGCAGAGCCATGTGGAAAAGAATGTTTTGTATGTGTGCGTCTCCTTCAGGAATTGTAGTAACAAAAATGAATCCTTTCAACTTGATCAAAAGAGAAAGAGACCGTTTGGCACCAATCACAATTTGATTCCTTGAACAGTCTTACCTTCAGGAGATGGTGATGGCAAGCAGCTTCCTGCAATGGGCCACCTAAGTCACATCATTCTACTTCCGATCCATGGGGCTGTTCTTGCAAAATTTTGAATGGGAGTGAATGGAGCGAGTCAAGCTAAAATCTGATTCCGGTTGGCATGTGCTCTGGATTTAACATATACGATAGCAGTGAATTTGAAACATTTGGATTGGTGTCGTAAAACCACTGGGTAAGAGAGTACAATGTGCGCCTCAGGTATTTGACATGAACCGAGGCTGAAGGTGCACAGCCAGCCCTACCGCTGCACCATGGCTGAAGACATGCGCCTTCTGCTGTGTATTCCAAATAATTACATATTTTTGCACACACACAACTCACAAATCGCTTGAAAAGTGAAGTCCACAATCACACTATTGGTTATCATTAATTCTGAGTTACAGCATATGTGGGATGATCTAGGGGGGAATGCGAGGTGGATCGGAAAATTGGTTTGATCAGTCCATTACAGCCCAGTCAACATGTTTCACTTTCTCAGCCCCTGAGCTGCCGGGAAGGAGCAGAGACTTAGGTGCCCCATATACACAGACGCTTATGTAAAGCAGGTGACGTCATGTGGGGTGTGAGGGGGTGGGGTGGCGGTTATGGAGGCGTGCGGGTGGGGTGTAGTGGTGGTGGTGTTGCCTGAGAGATGGGCACGGCTGGGTAATCAGGGTCGGGCTGCGGAGGGTAGAGGAGCTAAGGCTGCTTGGGTTTTGTCCTGCCACCGAGAGCTGAGATTAGTGCTTACAGTGTACACAGACAGACAGACCGTCACAGACAGACAGGCAGACAGGCAGACAAGAGGAGAGAGACAGAGAGAAACGAGGAGAGAGAGAGAGAGAAGGAAAAGGAGGGAGAGAGTGGCACTGTATGTAGTTTCACAGACCATAGACAGAGAGGGGAAGACAGACAAGGAGAGAGACAGAGAGAGACAGAGAGAGAGAGAGAGAGAGAGAGAGAGAGAGAGAGAGAGAGAGAGAGAGAGAGAGAGAGAGAGAGAGAGAGAGACAGACAAGTAGAGGACGAGGGTGAGAGCGGCGCTGTATTAATATAGCAGATTACCCTCGGTTGTGTAAAATATTCATCTCCATAATGAAGCCGCCTCAGAAGCTCACCCAGCCATATAATTCAAGAACACACACAAGCCACTCTTATGTAGCACAACACACTGAGTGGAAGTTTGTGTGTGTGCATGTGTGCATGTGTGTGGGTGTGCGTGTGTGTGTGTGTGCGTGTGTGTGCACGTTATGAGTGAATGTCTGGGACCGAAGAGGGGACACAAAGAAGAAAAGCAGGTTTTTTAATGGAACTATGTGCACTATGTGTTTTTGAATGCAAATGACGTTTATTCCACACATGTAGCACAGTGTTGCCTTGTTGGTATGTGGACCACTTGATAACATTGTGAGTGAGATGATGCATCGAGTGTGATGTGCACATGGCGAGGCCTAGGTCATTGTCATTGTGACACAGCACTGAAGTGCACCCTGCACACAAAAAAATGCATTTATGCCTCACCTGTGCAAGGGGGCAGCCCCCTATGATGTTCGAAAGGGAGCAGTGCGGCAGGACGGTACCATGCTTAGGTACCATACGTCAGTTATGGAGGAGGATGGGGGAGAGCATTGCTTAATTACTCACCCCACCAACCTGGCAGGTCGGGAGTCGAACCGGCAACCTATGGGCTGCAAGTCTAACCCTTTTTTTCATCCTTTGATGTCGACTCTTCCTATCATTGTGAAGCAAATTTCTGCAAGAGTTGGATTGTTCACCCAGTCATAGGGAAGGTGACCTGGGATTAGACCGTGGTGAGACAGGTTAGTTTTACCCTACTCACTGATGATGATGTGTTGTTTGGACTCCGTTATCCTTTTCATCATACCATGAGTACCCCCGAACTCATGCTCTATATATACTCTTCCTCCATCCCAGTTTGACTGGGCACAAAAACTTCTTCAAGTTACTCTTAATTCTTTAATCTTAGTACAATAAAAATGTTTACTTTCTTGTAATGTAGCCCCTTAATGCAAGCTGATCCACCAGTGGAACACTGTAATAGTCACTGAAAAAGCTTTACTACCATAGTACCATACCACTACGACAATGCACAGGGCCTTTCGGAAAGTATTCACAGCGCTTCACTTTTTTCACATTTTATTATCTTACAGCCTTATTCCAAATGCTACAAATGAATCTCTGTTGTCAAAATCCTGCACAAATTATTCCATTATGACCATGTGAAAAACAATTTGTCTTGACAGTTTTGAAAATTTCTAAAAAATAAAAAAGAAAGAATTCATATTTACAAAAGTATTCACAGCCTTTGCTTAATACTTTGTAGAACCACCTTTGGCAGCAATTACATTCATTTTTTTTCATTTCGAAATGAAAAGGGATTAAAAGGGAGGTCATCGATGTGTGTTTCAACCTTTCAGTACATTGAAATTGTACATTTTGAGTCTGCACCTGGCTAAAATAGATGGGTGTGAGTCTGAATTACACCTAAAGAAGCATGCATGTCAACATGCACTGTGACTACAGAAGCAGATCATGATACTCTCCATTGGATTTCATTCAAAACTCACACCCATCTATTTTAGCCAGGTGCAGACTCAAAATGTACAATTTCAATGTACTGAACGGTTGAAACACACACCGATGACCTCCCTTTTAATCCCTTTTCATTTCGAAAATGAAAAAATGAATGTATTTTGCTGCCAAAGGTGGTTCTACAAAGTATTAAGCAAAGGCTGTGAATACTTTTGTAAATATGAATTCTTTCTTTTTTATTTTTAGAAATTTTCAAAACTGTCAAGACAACTTGTTTTTCACATGGTCATAATGGAATAATTTGTGCAGGATTTTGACAGCAGAGATTCATTTGTAGCATTTGGAATAGGGCTGTAAGATAATAAAATGTGAAAAAAGTGAAGCGCTGTGAATACTTTCCGGATTGACTGTACATTACTACTTGATCATTGCCATTCTGGTAACAGGTAATTTCTAACAGGGGCCATATGTATATCCTATAGGATCCTACCTATATCTATATACCACCCTGTTGTTATGTCAAGTTTCATTTTTTTTCTTCCTCCATGTTTTTAAAGCCATTATTCAGTCCTACAGGCTGCAATTTTAATCCATTTTGATTCCAACAAGAAGTATAGATGCTCTAAGCATTTCCACCCTATCAAGTCCGTCCAGCTCGCTGCCTCTTCCCCTCTCATCTTAGCTAATTATCCCTGGTGTTAAGGTGTGCTTGGCAGTTTGCCGGATACAACTTGTGTGATTGCATTAATTAATGCCTCATTTTGATGTCGTCAAGAAAGAGGATCTCTTAGTATGCCATAGACATAGCATGCAGACTATATACCAACCTCAAAGGCTAATCCTCTCATTATTATGCTAGGATGCGATGCCTTTGTATTAGCTGGACGTGAAAATGCCCTGCACCTTGTTGTTTGTGAAGGTACTATGGATGTGACGTCCATCACAATTCTGTGGCAGTGTACCATGCCAAGTGTGTGTGTGTATGTGTGCGCGCTTGTACCTGTGTGTGTGTGTGTGTGTATGTCTGCGCATGTGTGTGTCTGTGTTTGTATCTGAGTTTGTGTGTGTGTGTGTGTGTGTGTGCGTGTGTGGTTTTTTTTTGTCTGTGTGTGTGTATTTGTTTTGACGGAGAGTCAATGTCACGTCTGAGAGAGTGCTGCGTCTCCTTGAAAAGCAGAAGCGATGTGTGCAGACAGCTGGGGCTCCTCAGTGGAGTGTGATGCCTTGCCAGGAGGACTGTGTGCCCTGTTAAACCCCCCATACACACACACACACACACACACACACACACACACACACACACACACACACACACACACACACACACACACACACACACACACACACACACACAGAGACACACACATGCACACACATGCACGCACACACACGCTCAAAGGAGGTTTTTGGCTATATGCTAGATGTGTTATACCTTTCTATTAATTTGTGTTTTAAATTGAAACACAAATGAATGAGTTGAGTTTACTTTGTGTTGAATCATTACCGGGGTGGGGGTTGGGGGGAATGTACAATTTTAGCCTAATTGCTCTGTGTGTCACATGATAAAAGAGACTTCCCATCAATGCCTGTTGTGAAAAATCACCCTTGCTTCTTTAAAAAGAGAAGTCTGAAGTGAACTGTAGAGAACAATGCATTACCGCTGCACTGTCCCCGGCAAATGGTCCAGTGATTACAGCTATTGTGGCTGCTGCTTATCACACAGTGCTGATGAAAGGGCTAGCTCATTACTATGACCTTTCTATTGGCTATACAGCAGCCATTAACTCTACTGAGAGAGAGAGAGAGAGAGAGAGAGAGAGAGAGAGAGAGAGAGAGAGAGAGAGAGAGAGAGAGAGAGAGACAGAGAGAGAGACAGAGACAGAGAGACAGACAGAGACACAGACAGACAGAGTGAAACAGACAATAATAGAGACAGACAATTAGAGAGAGAGAGGGAGAGAGATAGATGAGGTAACGTGTGTGTGTGTGTGTGTGTGTGTGTGTGTGTGTGTGTGTGTGTGTGTGTGTGTGTGTGTGTGTGTGTGTGTGTGTGTGTGTGCTTGTGTGTGTGTGTGTTTGGTTGTTTGTGTGTGCACGTGATTGAATGACAGATATTGTGTGCATAGTATACAGTATGTATGTGTGTGTATGTGTGTGAGAGAGAGAGAGAGAGAGAGAGAGAGAGTGAGAGCGAGAGAGAGAGAGAGAGAGTCTGTGTTTCAGGTGCGTGTTTTGCTGTGTGTGTGTGTGTGTGTGTGTGTGTGTGTGTGTGTGTGTGTGTGTGTGTGTGTGTGTGTGTGTGTGTGTGTTTGGTGTGTGTGTGTGTGTCTGCATAACTGGGGGGTAGATGTTGGGGGTATTGGGTTGTAGGAGGCTTGGCTTATCATCTGATGCCCCCATTGAGCTGGCCAACGTCTGTGTCTGGGGCTCCGAGATCGAAGCGTGCGGGGCCCTCTTTGACTGCCTTGAGTCTGACATTCAAAAAATCGATCTGTATTTTCGAGCGTCGACTACCAACTGAGATCCATGCTGGTGCTGTATATGCAGGGCCGCTGACAGCTTCGGCCGGGCCCAGAACAGAGTCATCTGAAAGGGCCCCCTTGTCTTCACACAATACAATGTAATGAGGACCCACTATATATGGGCCCCCAATCTCCCTCAACTGTCCCCTTTGTCATCCCCCCCACCACCCGCCACAGTTGGCTTTCCTGGCTTTCTTTTATGCATGCATCCATACCTGGACTTGCACTTATAAATAATTCAAAGCACATCACTATTGTTTTTTCTCTCTTATTGTTGTCGGGGAGCTGTGGGCTGAGGATAAGTGGGGATGGATGGGAGGACTCAGCATGGCGGGAGGGATGAGAGAAATATGAACCTGCCAACAGACTACAGAGAAGGAGAGAGAGAGAGATAGAGAGAGGGAGAGGGAGAGAGAGAGAGAGAGACACTGAAAGAAGAGATAACTGAGGCTGTGTGTGTGTGTGTGTGTGTGTGTGTGTGTGTGTGTGTGTGTGTGTGTGTGTGTGTGTGTGTGTGTGTGTGTGTGTCCTATTCACTTAAGTTATAATCGACACGAAAGCATAGGAAATGATCCACGCATGCAGAAAAGATCCTCAGATCTTGGAAATTGGTGCATTAATGCAGACTGAACACACAAAATCAAGCACATTTGTTTCCAAATTAGAAAAATATATTTAAAAATTGAAAAAAACATATTTGTATTTTTGATGGCTATTTATAAATCATTCATCTTCATGTGTGAATCTCCTCCTTTTCATTCACATAGTTTAGGAACAATCGGATCTCCATACAAGCCTGCTTTATGGGTCGTTGTATAAATGTGAGTTCAGAGTTAAGAGTTAAGAGTTACCGTGTTGGCATCGCAGTCTCATTTGGACTACCCAGCCTCGCCAGTGACGGCACAGACTTTAGGACGAGAGAGAGAGAGAGAGAGAGAGAGAGAGAGAGAGAGAGAGAGAGAGAGAGAGAGAGAGAGAGAAAGAGATGAGAGAACGAGATAGATGGATGGATGAATGAAAGAATGACAAGGGAAGCTAGAGATCAAGAGTACGGTAGAAGACTGTATTGATGAGAATGACAGCAAGAGAAAAAACAGAAAAAAATCAGTCGGTGAAGGAGAGAGAGAGGAAGACGGGTAGGTGTGAGCGAGAGAGACCAGAGAGACAGAGAGAGAAAGAGAGCAGGAGGGAGGGAGGGGGAAAGGTCACAGCCAAGCAGTGAGGAAGACTGGTCCACAACCATACCCCCGCTGCTGACCCCCTCATCTCCTCCGGCTGCTGGGCTGGCTGAGATGGAGACAGAGTGGGGATGTTTGGCCACCTACTGATCTGGGCACAGCAGGCGTGGGACAGCAGGCGTGGGACTTAGTGTGGGACTCCTGGCACCCTGACAACCTCCAGTCCTGTCAATACAGGTCCAATCAACAAGCCCTGTGCAGACTCTTCATCAAATTAAGCGTTCACACTAAGTGAGCAACTAAGGGCCAGGGTGTGCCTGCTGTGTGACTTTTTATGCATGGAAATTATGCATGGAACCAACCGCATGCGACCCAGGATACTCTCTTCAGGTGTACGGTATTTCTCACCAAATGCTATCTATCGTGGCCTCAACATTATAGGCCCTACAGTGGCTTAACGGTAGGGCACTCGTCTACTACGCGGCCGACTCAGGTTCGATTCAGGCACGGGTTCTTTGCTGACCCTTGCCTTCTCTATCTCCCAAACGTTTCCTGTCTCTCTCTCAAACTGTCCTGTCACCAATTAAGTCTAAAAGGCAAAGCAAAATGTTAAAAAGACATTATAGGCCTACGTAATGTGCATGAAATACGCACACGTATCCTGTAGCACACATAGTATCTCGGGCCTTACTGTATCTTGAATTCATTGGACTAGTAGCAGTCACATGGTGAGTCAAGGGTAGAGATTTTATTTACCCTATTAGTTTATTTTCATTCTAATATGTCAGTGGTAGCAAAAGCGTGAGCCGAGACGCAGCCTGAGAGGACACAGGTTTGAATCCGAACTGGGTCATTTTCCAATCTTACTATACCCCTCCCTCTCCCTCACTTGCTTTCTGTCACCATGTCGATTAAAGGAGAATTACTGTCAACATGCAGTTGTATTGCTCGTGTTACCCTTTACTCATCAGTACCCAACGACAAATTGTTATATTGCATTTGAATTAGCCTACTTACAGCATCTGGTGTAAACTGCCTCCTGTACTCCACATCTGGAGTCTAGTTTCACCTCCATTCCCTTGGCTCATTATTGCAAGTCGTTCACAGTCTCTAGGTGTAAAACTGGCTAATTAGTTACTAATACTATAACATGAAAACCACATGCGAGCCCAGGCGAAAGTGCCTGGGTTTGTGTATGAGTGTGTGGTGGTGGTGCATACATTGCAAGGCGTTGTGGGAGTTGTAACATAATACCTTCTTGTCTGATATTCATCATTCCATACTCCTCTAGAAACGGACACCTGAAGTTGTTTTCTTTGCCGCCCCTCTTGTCTGTGGACACGTGTCACGTGCCAAGTGGCAGAGGTCAGCAGTGGAATCAGGGCTTGACATTAACTTTTCACCCACCAGCCACTGTGGCTAGTGGTTTTCCCAAATCACTAGCCTTTCAGGTATTCCAGTAGCCACAGATTTTATATTGTTTTGTCTTCTTCTTTATCATGATGGTGTATGTCTAACCTCAGAAGATGAGGTGCAAAAGCAAGATGAGTGTAGAGCTTTCTACATGAAAGTATATCGAGCAAATAGAAACTGAGTTGCTGATTTTTTTCTTGAACTTAAATACAAACAATTGATACGCAAGGGGCAAATAACAGCATATAGGCTACTACGATGGGTATGTCATACCAAGAAATAAGCTGCCAGCCAATTTGGCTAGTGACACTGAAAGTATTACCAGCCACAGCCATGTTTTACCAGCATTTGGCCGCTTGGCAGGTGCCATTGTCAAGCCCTGGGTAGAATGTTAGTACCTCTCTCCCGAAACCTCACACAGATGCGGTGCTGCTGAGCTATTGGTCTGGATCTTTAGCTCTGTGCTATCGTACTGTGTCCCATACCACACTGTAGCGTGACTCGCGAGATCCAGTCCCGAGTGGTGGACTGTGCAGGATGACCTGACATACAGTCCAGAATCATGCTTTCTTTAATAGCAATGTTGAGGCACCTTCAGATACACTCAGCAAAAGGGTGTGGTGAACTCTCTATGGCATTTTCAGGAGCAGGAGCATGGTTTCAGATGGATGGGGCTGGACTACTTCACTCACAGCTGCTTTCGGCACGCTGTTCCAAGTGAGCAGTTTAGCGTGAACAAACTGTGAGAGCTTGACTCAACTACAGTTACAATGGAAAGTCCCGTGGCTGCTTCCTTTGAGCCAAATAAAGGTATAAGGTATAGGACTTTTCTGTTACTTTGTGTTAAACTCCCAAATCGAAGTCGATCAGTCATGTTCTTCTAACAAGGCCATGAAGCTTTCAGGCAGACTGAAAGGCGAGACAGGGGTAAGCCATGCGAATGTAAACCTGGCTACTCTCACACTGGCCTTGGCTCAGTGTACGCTGATGTTGATGGCTGGAAAGACTATACACAAGAGGAACTGTAGGTGCCAGAAGTGTGACCAGAATTTACACCTAGCTTTATCTTTGTCTTTGTTTTTATCTTTGCCTTTATCTTTTCTTGTCTTGTCTTAGATGTGCCATCCCAGGTCATTTTCAGAGCAGATACAGCTGTTTAATTTCGAAGTCTGACGACTGTGAATATGATACACAAAATGTATGCATGTGTATTTCTGTGTGCGTGTGTCTGCATACGTGTACGTGAGTGTGTGCACAGTATGTATGTACGAGCAGGAATGATAGAATTATGTCCTTGCGGGCGGGCTTGAAATCCTTCATGTTTTAGTCAAAGCTCAAAGAGGTAGCCGGCGGTACACTAGGCTATTTAAAAGCATAGAGTTTGGACAAGCCTTTACATTTATGCACTGCTCGACCTGAAGTGAACTTCTTTAAAATGCTCTTAGTGGAATTGCGTAATCTCCAAGTGCAAAAGCACAATTTGTGCTCAAGTTCCGTAGCACTGTGGCTACAGTACTTAGCCGTGAGATCGCCTGTGTTATATTATAGCTGGAATGGCCGTCATACAGACTCTACATTGACAGAGCATTTTGCAGTGTTAATTCAACACGTGGAAAGTGGCAACAACACTAGGATAATTTAATTCAACTGTAATCTACTATCAGTAACTTAGATCCCTGGAGTTGTAACAATCCCAGACAGTCTGTCCAGAAGCAGGAGAGACTGGGATGTGGTCCCCCTTCTCGCATCTTGCAAACTTAACCTTGAGGTGACCTTTCTTAATTATTAAGTTCTGTTCATTACATTGCGTAGTAAGCTTTTGAATCCAAATTGCGCTGCTTCTTCTCAATGTCACTGCGTGAACTGTGATATATACTAACTAAACTTGGTAGCCTAATCTGTTAAAAGGGTAATTTTGATTTCTTTGTGATCATGGAGCAATGTAAGCTTATTATGTGGAATGCTTACCCATGGAAAGTTTGTGAGAGAAAATGCTGTGCAAGATGGACTAAAACAATATCACTGTTCCTAACATTAAAGGTCTCTGGTAGTCTACCTGCCAGACATTGTGTAAAGAAAGAACCTGACGTCAATACCACATCTGCAGCCAGTCAGTCATGTGTGTCATGTTTCTCACTGCAGTGGGATTTTTGAACACAAGCAAACATAAACAAACAAAACAGCCTCATGGTTGACCCATTTCCTCCAAAATTGCTACAACTAACAGCGCTGTAAAATTCCCTTTCTTGCATCTTTTCTTGCATCTCTCTCCTTGCATTTTTGATTAGCTTGTCGACCCAAATTGTACCATTATGCCTGGATGTCACTCTGGGGGTCAACGATTAGTCAAATTTGACCCAGCCTCTCGAACTGAAAAGTGTAAAACTCATTTCCCCCATTTTTACACTCTGTGGACTTGGATTTGAATGGATGGTAAGATGAAGTAAGCTGCTACAAAGATTCAGTCTAGGGTATTAACAGGTCAGTCACTCCCTAGGTGGTTGAAGTAGCCCAAAGTTACTAGACTATAATGTAGCCTCTTCATTCTATGCATCTTTTCTATTCTCTGCATTCAACATTACGGGCTCGAAGATCGGATGGTGCCTGAAATCGGGCTTAGTTGGGACTGTGTTCTACATTTAATATTTGATTGTAGATTCACTGACGATTAAATCTTTGGTCTATGTCTGTAGATTTATCTTACCCACTGCACTGATCGTACTATAATCCTTTAAAAATCATTACACTTTTTTTTTCTCTCTCCCCCCACTGCACCATACTAGACATTTGGCTCTTGATCTTCATTGCATCATCAATTGTCTTAATGTCATTATCGACTCGCTCAATATGACTTAACGAGGCTGTTAAATTGTAAAAGTGTAACTAGACTTTGCTAGAGTGCCTTCATTCTAATAAGAATGAGAAGATTCTCTCTGAGAACACTCTCTCCGTTAATGGAGCTCAGTGGTAAGACACTGAATCAGGGCATGCTGCTCATTTTTGTATAGTCGGTTTGTTAGCCCTACCGTGCAGACACACCGAATGCGACAAGAACGACAACAATGGCAATGGAAGAAATTGATTTTGTGTAGACGAGCAAGCGACAAAAGCATTTTGGGCGACGAGAGGGGATTCGAGTGATAAGACGGACAGTTTGTAATTGAACTTCAGTGTTATTGGAATGAGCTATGATGCGGGTTTGGCGACAGCTGCAGCAGCTAATCAGAAGGCCGGAATACTTTGGTTGCTCTTGCTGGTGTCAGGTTTATGTAGCTTTTGTTGCTTTTGGAGTGCTCACAGCATTACAGGCCTAGTCATGATCTCCGCTTCTACCAATACAGTAAACCTGACATTATAGCCTAAAGAAAAATCCAATCAAACAATCAGAGTTGGATCACTAAATTGTCTTTAAATACATATAGATTTTAGGAAATATTCTTATCTTTCCATTCCTTCTCCCCTCTCTCTCTTTCTTTCTCCCTCCTTCCCCACCTCTCCACAGGTGATCTACGCATTGAACACCAAGAACGATGAGCACGAGGCGGCCATCGCGACTCTGAAGGAGGCGCACGAGGAGGAGGTGCAGCAGATCCTGTCGGAGACGCGCGAGAAGATCATGCAGTACAAGAGCAAGATCAGCGACGAGATGGACCTCAAGCGCCGCATCCAGTCACTGGAGGAGTCCATGGAGCTGCACGAGCGGATGAAGCGGCAGGTGCGGCTCTCACTCTAACACATACACTTACCGGCATGCATACCATAATGTGGCATATGTAATCATGTTATGACATAATGTGAACAAGGTTATCCTGCGCTTCCCATATACCCCATAGCACCACGTCCCTAGCCCCCTAGAGGTATGCTACATGAGAAGATTGAAAAGAAAACAACAACATATGTGAACTGGTCGACCAATACATATATTTACTCAGTGGCAAAAGTTCAAACGTTATTTTCAACATAGAAAATAGCACATGGCAACTTGTGTGCACCTTCCATAAGGAGAAACAAACCAATAAGCATTTTACTTGTAAACCATTTAGGCAGCCTCTTACTCTCCATCAAACCTGACCTGTCCTGCGCCTTGGAGTCTTGAGTGGCAGCGCAGGATAACCTTGTTTAACATGAAACATAACATGATAAAAAAAAAATCACGTTAAGGTTTGCATGCCGTTATGCCAGGAGTGGGGAACCTATGTCTTGAGGGCCATTTGCGACCCTTGGGGCCGGATACTATATAATTTAAATGTTATGCATCTTCACATGAAATATGAAATATTTTTAAGGAATCTTAGAAATTACATTTACATTACAATTAGGTTATATTCAGTGGACCTAGAGAAGGTGGGGTCTGTTTTTAAACTCACTGCCTTCAAGGCCTAAAGTGCAGGGGGAAATCCTGGTTTGTGTTCATAGTACGGCCCTCGGAGGACTTGTACGGCCCTTGGAGGAATCTGAAGTGGACCCTCGAATGAAAAAGGTTCCCCATCCCTGCGTTATGCACTTAAATGAGAACTTCGGAGAATCCTTTAAGTTTGTAGTTTCCTTTACAAATCTGGAAATCTGTGAATGAACACAAACTGTTAATCCTGAAATCAGTGATGAGAACAGGTGATATTATACTTCAAAAAAATGGAACTGGAAAGGCATGAATATGAGCTACACGCTTCTGGACAATTCTCTATTTTTGAGGTTTTGAGGATAATTATCACATCAATTTCTCTCCCACTTCGAGTAATATTGAAATAAGCAATTTTTCTGACTTTTTAAGACAGTGTTCTTTTTGTGACTGCATGTGGCTCGCACATGCCTAGCCGGTATGATGACAACTAGCTATAAAATAAAACATTACATAAATAGCCCGTCAGCCTGAGGTGCAAATGCGTCGCTCATTCAACCAATGTGTGCAGGCAACCAGTCGACATAAACTTGCTGCCCTGCCGCTGATTGCCTCCTTTTCTTTCCACTTTCCGTATGCACTGTTAAGCTTGTCTGGTTCATCGTGATTCACTGCCAGCATCCACTATTTGCCATATCATTCTGTAGCATCACGGCAAGGAAGGGGCTGGTATTAACAATTTCCCAAGTTACAATCTTTGTTCACGTTTCAAACGTGCATTCATGTCAGCACTCTCATATCTTCTGTCTGTTAGTAATGAAACTTTCAAATTTCAAATCATGAATGTTTATTCCTAGCCTACTTTCATGACGTTTCAGAATTGAAGTGATATAGGCAACTCAGACATCAAGCACTGACTTCCTTATTTAGTGAAGGGGATGGTCCATTGAGGGTTTCCCAGGTGATTGTGAGCAAAACTATTTCTGAGGGGCTACTTTGTGATTGAGGAAAATGTATTTGCAAAAAAGGATTGTTGGTGGTGGAACTGCGAGGCATTTATTATTAAAACAATGGAAAATATAGGCTTTATTCAACTACGACTGTCTTTTTTCTGGGAAAAAAAAACTAGTTTGGTATGCTAAACTGTTGGTTTTAAAGGTAGGCCATCTTCTTTTAGGGGGTTACGTAGTTAAAGATGAAATTCTTCAGGGGGTACACAATGGGAACCACTGGCCTACAATAACCTTGCTTGCCTGAGAAATCTATTTCCCTCTTGTACAGTATGTTTCCCTGTATGTTTCCCCTCACATTTCACTGTATGTCCTTATTTGTGATTGCTTTGAATATGGTAATTTTGAGAAAGTAATTGGAGGGGATGCTGCAGCAAACAGAGCCCCAAACAGAGCCCCAAACAGAGCCCCAAACAGAGCCCCAAACGGAGCCCCAGTGCCATTTGCTTGGGTGCCCGGATTTGGGCTCATTTCCCAGCCCTTCACTGTTCTATCATAATCAAGACGTAAAAAAGCCCCAATGTTAATGTGATGTAATGTGAACGTCTTGTCTTTGTCAGGCCCTGGCCGAGTTCGAGACGTACCGGCAGCGCGTGGAGGACCTGCAGCTGTGCACGGAGGCGCAGCACACGCAGCGCGTGGTCAGCATGTCGCGTGAGGTGGAGGAGATGCGCCGCAACTTCGAGGAGAAGCTGCGCTCCTTTGGGCAGACACAGGGGCAGTTCGAAACGGACAAGCGCTCCGCCATGGAAGAGCTGCGCGCCTCCCACCGGCAGGTACGGACTGTGAGTGGATATAAAAAGTCTCCACACCCAGGGGCAGAGATATAGGGGGGGGCGACCAGGGCATTTGCCACAGGCTATGGTTCATATTAAAGGTGGAAAAAGTTGTTACTGTACTTCATTTGTCTTGCTGTCATTTGTGTACATCCTGAAACCCAGCATTTGAACAGGGGTGTGGATTATATATGGTTATCCACTGTAGATTGGATTGGATTACTGTAATTTCACAGGAATGCAGGGGTAAAAAGATTGCAAAACGATATGGCTGGGTATTTGCCAACAACCCAGAGACAATGCAGTACATATCACGGTTATATCACGTGTATATCATATCACTTCTGGCATGTCACATGTAACACAAAGAACCGATACATTGCAGATATTTTGATCACACTACGAACTCTTAATCGGCAGGAGATATCGGACATTCTGCGCAGTCACCAGAGCCAGAACCAGAACTACAGCAAGGACCAGGAGAAGCTGGGCCAGCTGCATAAGGCGGAGGTGGAGGCCCTGGGGGAGCGCGTGGACGAGCTCAAGCAGGACAAGAAGCGGCTGGTGGACGAGTACGAGGCCAAGCTCACCAAGGCACAGGTGGGCCCAACGTTACTTGTTGTGGTCTTGGTCAGACCAAGTTTCGAAGAGATTTGAAAGTCGATGATAATCAGGCTAGGCCCAAACTACATCTGACATGACGACAGTTTTATATACAGTATACAGTATGTTATTATCATTAAGCTACATTCACATACGTTACTCGCTCCTCGCTCACTCGCCCACTCGCCTACTCGCCACTCGCTCATGGAGCGTTAGCTAAATGCCAAAGCGAGAAGTACTGTCAGTTATCCGAACTCTGCATTCCAATTGGAATTTTCTGGTTACTGTAATTATAAGCTACTACCGGTACATGAAGACTAAAGAGTAACATATGGGTTGTGATTTTTTCCCTCTATGCCAAGCCTTCTACGAGCGTGACGTGTCTTTCTGGTTACTGTGATTATCGCCAACTAAATGAAAATTCACTAGTTCGTAAGAGTGCTTGGTGTAGTCGGTCCCAGGATGCTCTCAGCGGAGATCATGCCAGATGAGATCCTCTTGCACCGCCCCTATGTGTAGAGGGATGGTAGAGTGGAGCTACTAGTGAAATAGAGGAGTATGGGTAGGGGCTGGGACAAATTCGAGAGCATTCTCAAGTTAGGAGGGAGTAAATCTCTGCGAAGGCGAGAGCAATAATGGCAGCTGCCAATTACTCCAATTACACCTACAAACAACATTTACCGTAAGGATCAACGCTTTTAAACGATTTTCAACGATTTTAAACTTTTTCCTCTACGTCAGGCCTTCTACGAGCGCGAGCTGTCTTTTCGGTTACCGTGATTATCAGCAACTGAATTACGGTAGAAGAGTAACTCACAAATTGGCGATTTTTGTTTTTCTAATGTGTGCCTCCAGGCGTTCTACGAGCGCGAGCTGGAGGCCATGAAGCGCACGCAGCAGCTGACGGCCGACAACCTGCAGGCCTGGAAGAAGACGGAGGCGGAGCTGCGTCGCGAGTTCCAGACGCAGGAGGCGGCGCTGCAGAAGACGCTGGGCAAGCTGCGCGCCGAGCTGCAGCGCGTGCAGGAGGAGGCCCGCGACAGCCGGGAGAAGTCGCACAAGCTGCAAGTCTCGCTCGCCAGCGCAGAGAGCACCGTCAAGGTGAGAGAGGGGATAGATAGATAGATAGATAGATAGATAGATAGATAGATAGATAGATAGATAGATAGATAGATAGATGATGAATGGATGGATGGATGGATGGATGGATGGATGGATGGATGGATGAGACGGATATAATGGAACAGATGGATGAATATACATGTGCTAGAAACTGCTGTTCAAGCCATATTGCCATCAGGTCACTGACAACGCAATATACAGAATAACCATCGAACAATAAAAGGACAAGTATCTAAAGTGACACATTACAAACAGCAATGGAATAGTTGTGATTGCCTTATTAGAGTGCACGTTTACAGAGGAAAATAAAGTTACCACTAAGTAGGTGTGCTTGCTTGGAACCTTTGGATCTACGTGGTTCAATGGGTTTGATTGATGGTTGCCTTTCTGTAGAAGAAACCATGTACAGTAGCGTCAAACAGGAGCACTGAAGCAGTTTTTATGTCATGGAAACGGCTCACATGGGAGTCATTAATACAAGACAAAAAAAAAGAC
Organism: Engraulis encrasicolus; assembly: GCF_034702125.1. Lineage (NCBI taxonomy): Eukaryota > Metazoa > Chordata > Actinopteri > Clupeiformes > Engraulidae > Engraulis > Engraulis encrasicolus. Next base: position 5,269,350 of record NC_085874.1, read on the forward strand.
AAAAAAAGAAATTCAATGACAGCGGGGGCATTTGGCTAGTTTATGAGAAGCGGGTGGAGTGTCTTAGTCCCCAGTGCCGAAGGGCGGCAGACCTACGCAGGACATGAGTCCTGTAGTTTTCAGCGCTGTCCCTGAGCTTCATAGGCTTTATATCTGACTACATTACAAAGTAATGTGACAGTGGATGATGCTAAGCAGATCAATATCAGTTTGATATTGTAAGTCTTACAATGTAAGACATACAGATTTGCCATCATAATATCTACAGTACGAAGCACAGGTTTTTAAAGGGTCGATTTTCCCATGTCAGGTGATACAGAAATGTTATTGTTTTTTTTTTCTGTTGTGAAATACAGATTGTAAAGAGAATGGGGGGTGTGTGACTTTTTTTTTTTTTTTTAAGAGAGAATGGTCATTGGATAGCTTGTCAACTGGCATAGGAATAGGAATCTTGGGTTAAAAGACTTGAAGAGTAGTGGACAGTAGTTGACAATGATTCATATATGCAGGTATAGATTTGTGGCAATAGTGCTGCAGGTATTGCTGTCAGTGTTGTTTGATAGCTTCTGTGTTGAATTCATTCTTTGTGTATTAATCACTGCACTTGCAGATGTGCACATTTCAGATATAATTGAAGATTGGACAATTCAGTATTATACTATGGGACTTGAGCCAAATGCAGCCCTCTTCCCTGTTGAAAGCTATTGATGTCCAATGAAGGTTCAAGGTTGCTAATTGCGTGAAACTTCACGTTTGTTCCAATTGACTCCTAAAAAGCTAATGACAGCAAGTGATTAAATAATTCATGTCACGGTAAGGACAGAACAGCAATTAGATCTATAGTTTCATCTAATCTGGGTGTTTAATTAAAGAGGATAGGATAATAGGATAGGATTGCTTATTGTTCCCTTATCTTTGATCACAGTCTCCTTGAACACCGTTTCCCTGCTTTTGATATTTAAATTCATTTTTCTTGAGTGATGATGCAGATGGCCTTTCAAGTCGAGATTGGATGAGGTTGAGGTGACCCCACTTCCACTCAGCTTGTGCTTTGGAATTTTAGTTGAAAAAGAAAAAAAAAGTATCAGAGTGGTGATGATATGTAGTTGCTGTAACGCTTTGAAAGCAACACATTGAGTATCTATATGAACAAGTCTAATTAGTGTGGAAAAAACACCTTCATTCAGTGGTTCTCAAACTTTTTTTTTGAAAAAATCGCCCCCTTGACCTCATCATAAGCCTCCCAACATTCCCCTTGGGCCAATTGTAAGCCTCCCAACGCCAGCCTTAGTGATAAACAATAAATAGATGCACCTCAATTGAAACTCAGCCCCCACCTCCCTCGTTTCCTTTTCAAGACCGTCGAGAAACACTACCTTGATATAAACCTAAATGTTCTCCCTGGCTGTCCTAGGAAGCGTGTGTAGCCGGTTGAGCAAAGTGTCAGTTATTCGTCATCCTAATTAAAGACGAGCAGCAGAAATTATGCAGATAGCGATGAAAATAGAAGCACAACCCTCCAGAGGACATGTCTGTCAGGCTTCAGTTCCGCCTCGCAGGTTAACATAATGCCGGTATGTTCTGAAGCAGCTCTTGCATTTGCTTATCGTGCAAAGAAAATGCAGCAACACAGTATCTTTAATAAAAAAATTACTTGAAATGGTTGTCCACTCCACTCTATCTGAGGGTGGTTTTGTCTTTTCCTATAAAGACAAAACCAAAAAGGCTGTCGGATATCTGATTAAAATGGAGTCGCATTCATACATTTGGAAATGTGGACGTGTATGGCAAGCAGGGAGATGTGATTTTCTGTGTTTACCTGGCGCTCAGGATATGACATACCATCTGGGGTGGTTCATTTGTCTGTGTGTGTGTGTG